>NC_040016.1:18574509-18674872 GCF_000972845.2 Larimichthys crocea | reverse complement strand
ATGAGGAAGGGCAAGTGACCTAAAACGAGAAGAGAGTTATCAGGAAATGACAAGACAACCTAAACATAGCGAGCTTTATTAGTCATGACAGTCATATTTTTGTTCTAAGCCATGTTAACTGTACAAAAATGATTAGGATGGGAAGGGTTTATGAAAGGGGGGACGGTATTCCATTTTTTCTTAATGTAGTCTGTCCTTTGTTAGATCTAAAGATTTTATTGACTTACAATTTTAATTTAAGTTGTACCCATTCAAGGTTGGAGGATGTTACTCTTACATGTTGTTGGGAGGTGTTGCAGTTGTTTTCTAAGTCAATAGGAGGGTTCAGAGAAAACATTAACAGCCCCTTGGAAGGGTCTTTATTTTCTTTTCAAAGTAAGACATAAAGTTCAGCCCCTCTCAACACCCCAAATCATTTTTGTACAGTCCCTAACAGGCCACATCTCTTCCTTCCTTACACTACCCTATTACATCACTAGGAGTGTATATTTACACATTTGGTGCGCCACACATATTCACAGGCCTCTCCTTGTTCATTGCACTGCAGAAGGTGAAACATGCACAAGAAGCCAAGATGGTGAAAATATTATATCTGTGGATCTCTGGAGCTAAAAATCTTCAGGGTTTGTAGTCGGCATGAAATGTCACATTTAGAGCAAACACTAAAAAACGCCCATGAATACTTGAATGCACAGAAATGTCAGTCCCACACACATCATCTTCCTTTGAAAACAAGTTTATACATTCAAGTATCCCACCACTCTCCCCTTGTCGTGTTATACAAAGGTTCTCCGTGAATACAACAAAAGAAAAAAAAGGTCAAACAAAGTGGAGAGTCGCCGCCAGTTTGCAGAGATGAAAGATAGAAGTGAAAATGCCTGATTCAGATGGAGCTCGTGTCGAGGGAAAGATACAGAGCAGGAAGAGGCCCACATTAAGACCAGACAGACAACATGAGAGGACTGTCTGTCACACATGTTTTCATTTAACCCTTTACAAGATGTAAGCTGTTGGAGAGGAATTGAGGGAGTTGGATCCACCCCTACGACTAAACTTTGTCTCTGGCACAGGGGTCTTAGCTAAGTGGGCTGAGGCGCATACTATAATGCATTATCAGTCTTCTTTGTCTTCTACTGTGACTTCTCCTAGTATTGTCAGCAGTATACTCCAAGGTAATTAATCAAATGCTGAAATCACTGTTGACAATGACACGATTCTTCACAGATGTCAGCTACAGTAAGCAGGAAATACATTGTAAGGAATATGGAATCACTATTATACCAACTAAAGCCACCCAGTCATTTATTACACTTGGCAACATCATATAAACAAAAGTGCACACTCACTATACTCACTTATTCTTTTACTCAGGTGTTGTAACAACAGTGGAGAGGGGCCTGCATGGCGGTGCATTGTATTGCTCAGAAAAAATAATAAATAATTTAGTATTTGTGACCAAAGTGAGGCAAAAAGAGTCAAATCTGCAAAGGTCTAAATATTTAAGAAGAGTTGGGGTCCGGGCTGAAACTGAATGTCTGCACACAGATGGGAACAATCCCTCACAGCCACTGAATCTCACATCACTCACATTAGTGAAAAAAAAGAGTCTCCAGAGTACAGAGTGTGGGGTGTGCTGGGCCATGTCTGAACCAACAAAATGGGGTGCAGGTGGGCGGATTAGGGGGTGTGGAAGGAACCAACAGTAAAGGATCAGGGGGAGGGATGGAGCGGGGGGATGGCAGAATGGAAAAGAGGGCAGGGAGGGGAGGAAAGTTGTTTTTTTTTTGTTTTTTTTTTACATTTGCTAGAGTCAGAGACATTTTGCCAGAGTCACATCCAGTCCTGAGCACACTCTGAGAGAGGGGACAAGGAGGGCCAGTCTTGTTTGATCAGGTAGGTGTGTGTGTTTGTATGCATGTGTGTGAACATGTGTCACTTAGCCTCTGTGGTATTTTCTGGTAACCTTATAGGAGATGAATAAACACATGATGATAGAGTCATATTTTTGTTAGATCACAGGGTAATTATTGGATATTTTCCCACAGTTTTTTGGGGGCGCAGCAGTGAGAGCCATTAAAACAAAGCTGGCCATTCATGGCTAGGTTTTTTCTTTTTTCTTTTTTGTGAACGCTTCCTCTCTGGACTCCCCATGGATTAAGACCCCTAAGAATGTACCTCTCTGCTGGAAGCTACGTTTCCAAAATAAACGCAGTAGCTGCACCAGACAGTTGACTGTTAATTTAACCTCAATAGGATAACATCGAATTTGGGTCGGTGCTTATAGGACACAATGTTTTTGAACAGTAGCAACTTGGCCTCTAAAAGGTGTGAGAGAAGTTTTTGCAGAGATTATTGATTTACTGATTTGTGTCACATTTTGTTGCCTTAATGAACATGTTATCTATTTATTTTTGGAAATCATGTACCTATAAGAGAGAACCTTGCTCTAGTGGATACAGAGGGTTTACTCTGAGCTGTATATGTTTGAAAATGTTTAGAAATATCAGTCATTATAGTCCCACCAGCAAAGTAAATTGTCAGTTTGTGATTGACTTCACTTCTTTGATTTTATTGCCTTGTTTCTCTGTCTTTGTCTCCGTTTGATTACAAGATTTGTGACCATGCGTGTGGTGATTGTCTTCGTGCTGTCTGCCCTGCTTCCACTCTCTCTCTGCCATAATTGGGACCCCTTCGCTTGGCTGTATGGCCGGCAAAGCCAAGGATACTATTATGCCTCCCTGCAGGCGGACACAGCAGGAGGGGCATGTCCAGATGAATGCGACTGCCCCCCCACCTTCCCAGTCGCCATGTACTGTGATGGGCGCGGTCTCAAAGCCATGCCAACCATCCCCTCCCGTGTGAAATACCTATACCTCCAAAACAATGCCATCACAGCCGTGCCAGACTCAGCTCTGGTCAATGCAACCAATCTGGTGTGGCTCATGATGCACCACAACCAGCTGACATCTGACGGCATCGGAAGGAAGGTAAAACCCACATCTGGTCTCAGTCAGTGAGCTCAGACAATTGCAGCCATCCTGGTCTGAATGGTTCAGATGGCTGGCAGGTGGCAGACTATGTAATTACAAAGGAGAAAGTAAGAGTTTTATTGCTGCATATGTTTGGTAACAAAAGGCGATTTCTAAAAGGATTGACTCATTGTTTCTTAGTTTAAAGTCCAAAGGAAATTAATCTGGTCAGTAAATCACAGGCCCTGTGTTCTGCTCTGAAAAGAAATATAAAACAAAAAAAACAAAGAGAGGCATTATATATGTATATATATAAATTATAGCTGCATAATTATATGATTATAAGTGTGTGACATACTATTTCTTCATGAATTCCCCTGCTGGTGCTCAGCTTGCCAGCTGCTGTCAATCAAACACAGACACAGACAAGTCTTCCAGCTGGCTGAGAGACAAGGAGTGTTACTGATATTTCCCCAGATACCCCTTTTTTTTCCTCTTAAATTTCTTTTAATAATACTACATTGCTGCTACAATAGAGAACTTATATGAGGATTTCTGTGAGTTATTTATTCTCAACATCATTTTTATACTGTAGGCGTTTCTGAAGTTGGAAGCACTGGACCGTTTATACTTACAACACAACAATTTGACCAGCATTCCTTCAAACCTCCCTCGCACCCTGCGAGACCTGAGAATCAACCACAACAAGATTGAAAAGGTTTTTTTTTTTTACATTGTTTTTTATATTCATGCACAGCCTCTTGTCTGATGTCTCTCCCATACATCTGAGATTTTAAAATGATTTATACTGTTGCCTAGGTAACACCTGCAGACCTAGAGGGTATGGCTAACCTCACTATCCTGTATCTCAATGACAATGCTGTTACAGACATGGGATCATCACTGAGGGCACTGAAATCCCTCACACTGCTGGACATTAGCGGCAATAAGTTGACAAAGGTAACTGTGTGTATCTGTTTGCAAATGGTGCCATTAATTCAATGGATGATCTGCATAATCTTGCCCCAATATTTTTGTTGACTAATCCCAGGTCCCAGAGTCACTCCCCGAACAGCTGCACCAACTCTACCTGGAGTACAACTCCATCGATGCTCTACCGGAGAGCTTCCTGGGCCATTTCAGTCAGCTGCAGTACATCAGGATGGCCCACAACCAGCTAACGGACAAGGGCATCCCTGCCAACACCTTCAATGTGACTGGGCTGGTGGAGCTGGATCTGAGCTTCAATAAACTGGAGAGAATCCCAATAGTGAGCACCACACTACAGCATCTCTATCTGCAAGCCAACCAGATCAAAGGTAGGATGTATGCAGGTTTAATTTATCACTTGGTACACACATTAAAAAAATATTAAAGGGCAAGAAAACATTTTCTCAATCGGCATTTATTCACATCACATTATTTCACATGACTGTATTTATGTTTCTTACTAGTTTATGCCTCTATGCACCAATCAGGATTGAGCAACATACCACACCCACTCTGCCCTAATGAAATAGGTTTGTTTTTTTTATTGTTAAAAATGATGAGCAGTGATGTCAATTTTCCAAATTTTAATTTTTTTGTTGTGAATATTTAATTTTCTAGCAAAATACTTGCTCATCATTTTCCTTACTGATATATAGGCCAGGTGGTGAGTATGTTGGATATTTGGAGTAGGTTTACCAGAGTAGTACTAAGATTTGCAATGCTGCTATATATGTACAGAAATGAATAACCATCTCTCCATCTGTCTTTCTTAGAGTTCACTCTGGGTAGTTTCTGCAGTGTCGTGGACGTGACCAACTTCTCCAGACTGCAGACGCTGCGACTAGATGGAAACGAGATCAGTCAACAAGACATCCCCACGGAGTCGTCCCTCTGCTTGCGCCTGGCTTCCACCGTTGAGATCTAGCTGTAGCGTATGACACAATGTGTGGTGGTCTGCTCACAAACACAGCTCACTTTACAGTGTGTGACACATCATGTGCATGACATGTGCCAAAAACCAATGCACAATTGGGGCGATGGTATAATTTAATACAGCAGACAGCAGGTGGCAGCAGTTTGTACTGTAATATCTCATTTTACAGTGATTGTCGTGAGCTTACAGGGCAGAGGGCGTTTTATGTGCAAAATATAAACAAGGGAATCTGACACAGAAGTCTGATTTATTTGATAAATAAAGTTAAATGAGCCACAAAATATAGTGTATAAGCCCAATAACATATAATGTTTCTTCTTGTGTACTGAAAATGATCTGACTCTCACCCTCCTTACAGTATATGTTGCTGTGAGGGTCAATGATCTTGATTGTAATCTGTGTTTTTTATTGTTTCTTTCTGTCCTCTTACAAAGCATGCTTTCTACTGTTTTGTCTGATAAGTTCAAGATAAAAAAAAAATATTATGTACAATGTGAAATTTTTTAAATCTCAAGTCATTAGCTCTCGTAAAAAGCATGACAATATTCTCTCTTCTCTGACGACCATGTCCCAAAGTGATATCTTATGCTGTGGCCGCTTGTTTCTGTAGAGATTACAGTGAAATCTACTATGTGAAAAAATATCTCTGTATTGTACTGTAGTGAATCACACATAAAGAGGCCTTTGGGTACATGAATTATGATTCTTATGTACTGTATGCATGGCATGGATTGGTTATCATACAAAGGGTTTATTTTTACAAACCTATTGCAGAATAAATAAAAGTTTGGATTTTTAAAAGACAGCTGCACTCTTTGTATTTTGTGTGTTGTGTGCTGTCACTGACTGTCTCTGTGTGTCTGATTCAGTGCTTTTATGGACAGGAAGGTGGATTAAGACGAAAAGTTTGCTCAAGAGAGACGGTCCTTGTTCATATTTAACTGCTGAAATAAATCAGCTCTCCCACATGCACTTGTTATCTGAAAAAATAATGTGGAAGAAATGAGACATTTTATGAGACATACATTTGAACGCTGGCAGTATTCTTTTTGAAAGACTGTCTTTATCTGCTCCTTGGAGATGGCATCAATAACTGCAAATGCAAACTCAGACACTGTAGGGGCTGATATGAATGTTTCTAAATGGAAAGAATCTCTGTCAGCAAAGTACTTCAGGACATTGGTATCTCTGCTATGTGAGATTATCTGGCTACTCGTTAATGAGTGTCTTCTTCTTTGGTTGTTATGAGATTGATTTGTGCATGATGCATCGTGGATGCTTTGTGCGCTTTGTGCTGGGCCGTGGTGTGACAGTCACAAGGAGGACACGGGATGTCTATATTTACTTGCATGATGTTTTCCCTCTATTACTATGTTTTATAATCTGTGGTCACACAAGCAGATGCTGTCATTACAACAAGTGTATATTATAGGTTTTACAGTGGGTAGGTTGTGGCTGCACGTCACTGACCAAAATGGCTGAGAAGCCAAAAGAGCATCAAACAGAGCACCTTACACTCAGGTACAATGAAGGCTCAGACAGACTGAGCAGAGACAGACCCAAGCCATGTCTGTGTAAAAGGTCAGCTAAAACTAATGATACTCACTCACCAAAAAAGTACAAGCCGCGCCTGTTTTATCTTTCTTTCCATATGAGACAGTCACCTACTGTAAATGATGCATGCACTACATCATAGTTCATGCTCTCTGGAAGACTTATTGCTCACCTTATTGAAAGATGTGGGTGTCTAATACTTTAATGTGCTTGATTATATGCAGGACTTACTGGGTTATCAAAGTTTGGGGATATGCGTTTGTATCGTATGAACCAGTAGACTGTAGTCCTCTATAATGATTAGATCACTTACAGTAAATAGATTAACTATAACATGTTTTTGATAAAGCCATATTTTTGTTTTGCTAAAATCATCAGACTGTTGTCGACTTATTGAACTCTGTAATCCAAAAAAGGGAAGACTTGTGTATCTGCTGAGCAATTTTTAATCATGGTTTAAGTGAGGTGCCGCAAACAAGTGACTTACTTCCTGTTCCTACACTGTAACTTTATTGCCAAATTCATTCACACATCACAGCCAAGCATGAGTAACAAAATGCTGAAGCCAAATTAATGATGTTCCAAATGTTTTGAAATTGTTCTGTCAAATATGGTTAAGACAGATAAAGATAAATAAAAAAAAATTCTAAAAATGATTTGTTGCTGAGGTGTCACAGTAGCTCAGCAGCATTTTCCTGTGTGAGTCGTGTTGTGTGTGTACTCTCAAATAAAAATAAAAAGAAACATAACAGTAACTCATTGACCTCCTCTTGATTCAAGGTTTGTTTATATGGAAAAAAAAAAGGTAAAGGAGTTAAGATATGGCTAAAATTTGAATCAGACTTCATGGTAGTCATGGTATCCATCACCTCTTAGAAACATTTTCAACTTGCCAGTGATGACAGGTGGGAGACACGTGCCCATGTAACAGCAGTACAAAACATTCTGGATGATTATTTGGCCAAAGAAAGAACGTTTATTGCTGCTGAAGGAGTCATAACAATATCAAACCTGCTTACTGCTTAAATATACCTCATTCACTGGGTAAAGTAAAGTGGTTGTAATCAATATCTTTATATGAATGACAATGTGAAACGTGATTACAGGTTACTCACAGGGATAAACCCTCAAAAGAATCAGCATCTTGCACTTCCTTTTTGAGCCCTATGTCGAGTTTTTGTTATGTTGCTGCAGAATAGACCCAAAAGCAGACTTGGATGTGTTTCAAACAGGGGTTTACTAGATAGAGGTCGGGAACTGGGAATGGCCGACGAGGTGATATGGTCGAGGGCAGGCAATCTGGGCTGGCAGGGGAGAAGTAGGTGGGGAGAGCAGGCAGGCAGATCTCTGGGAAGAGGTGGTGGTAATGGTCCTGTGCACAAAGAGACTGGTTAAGAACAAAGAAAGATAAACTTTCAAAAGAGGCCTGAGCGTGACTAACACTGTAGGTGACACAACGATCTGGCAAAGACTGGATGAAGAGCCGGGGTAGATATACTGCTACAGAGTAGTGGACTGGTTGCAGGTGAGACAGACTGGCAGCTGGTGATGATGGCCACTCCCAGGGAGACAAGACAAACAAGACAGACACACAAGGGGAGGGGAAAACAGTGGAACGACAAGTAGTGGGGAGATGCAACACTAAACTATGACAGTTTTAGAGACTTTCAGCTCATTGTTTTGGTTTTTACTCCACTGCTCAGAGCCAAATGACGGACAGGCAGACTTTAGCTGTGATTTATTTCAGGATTTGGTGGAGACCACAAAAAGAAATACTCGCCTTTGGCTCTTTATCTGCTGCATGTGTAATAAGTGCCCTTTTTTTGCTATATGAACTTAAGTCTTAAGGTCATAACGTCATATGAGTGTTGTTAAGAAAGACATGAGTGGCTTATACCAGGAAGGAAATCCAACACATTTGAGTTTATGGATGAGTGTGTGTGTGTGTGTCTGTTTATCTCTGACTATGAGAGTAATGGTTCATTTACCTCTCTCTGTCACCAGTCATGTCTTCTGACACGGTTGTGGTAACACCATCAGGTTGTCATTACTGGTGACACAGATGTAAGTTTGCTAACAGTGCAGTGATTACGAGCGTATGTCACTGACCATGGGATCTATCCATCATCAGTCACAGCCGTGGCTTTAGGGAGTAGTTGTTAGGACATCTCAGCGGAGCCACACACACACAACACAACACAACACAGTATTACTAAGTGGCAGTCACAGATCCGCTGTTGTCTGTTTGTCAGTTCAAAGGAATTAATGTTATCACACACAATCAGAGATATGAGGACTCACACATCTCTATTTCAAGGGATATACACAGTATCTGAGCAGAAATGTGAATCATTCGGAAGGGTCCAAAATACTGTGTGTGTGTGTAGGTGAGTCACCACTGTTGTCAAAAAGTTTCCCTTCTTTCACTAATACGTATTAAATCATGATTTCATTTTTAAAAATAAAGGCTCATTGCACACACAGACTTATTGAGCTCAGCGGTGTTGTAAGGGGGTGTGGTGGTCTGGGCAGGTGATTGGCTAAAAAAAACCAAATCCCTCCCTTGTCTGTCAAAGGGGGAGACTTTAAAACAGACCTGCCTGAGTGATTTGAATGTCTTATACCATTAACAAGCAGGTGAAAGGATATGAAGGAATACGGCTGGAACAGTTTCAAGGATTTAATTTTCAGAAATCCGGCAGCTGTCGATCAGGTAGGATTGCAAACCAGATATTTGACCAGATATATACACAACAGTTACATTGAATAAGAGGATTTGGGTGCTTGCATGTGTTTGTGTTTGTATTAATAATAATAATAATACATTTTATTTAAAAGCGCTTTTCAGGGTACTCAAAGACTGCAATTAAAAAAAGCAAAGAAGTATGAAACAAAACATATTTTTGCTTAATTTTGTAAACAACTTAGAGAAAATATCTTGTTTTACAGCTGAGTCAGTATCAATAGTTACAGTAGTTGATTTTAACCTAATATAATGCATGTATTGTATTTGTGGTATTTGAATCTTGTACACACACACATAAGACATAAAAAAAATCAAATCAAGTGTATTTGTATAGCCCTTTATAATAGCCGAACGGTACCCAAAGTGCTTTACAACAAAGCCATAAAACAATACATAACAGATGCATAACAAACAAATACAATTAGAAGTGCTGTAGTGCTGCAGGGTATTAAAAGCCTTCGGGAAAACAAAGATAGGAGCAGACAGAATGAGTACACCGAAGAAACAGTCAGAATTGAAACGCCAATCTAAAAAAGTGAGTCTTAACTTAAGTTTAAAATCAATTCTGAAACGGACTGGAAGCCAGTGGAGTGACGACAGCACAGGGTAATGTGTTCACGTCTGGATGGGCAGCAGCGTTCTGCACAAGTTGAAGTTGACGAGATATTGAGGACTGACTGAGGCCAACGTAGAGGACATTGCAGTAGTCCAGTGATGAAAGCGTGGATTGCCCTCTCGAGATCCTGCCGACTGAGAAAAGACTTGAAATGGTTTATGGTTTCACATTTTTGTCAGATATTATTACTTAGTGTTTATAATTGTTATTGGAATTTTTCTAAGAAAAACCCTTTAATAAGGAAGACTAGATTCAAAGTATCAAGGTTTAAGTTGAACTTATTATTCTTGTACAAGAATAGTACAGGCTCCCTGAGGAGCACTAACAGTTGGTTCTTGTACATTTTCTTTTTAATGGGCTGTCTCGGACACCTCCCCACTGATACAGATAATATCATAACGTCCTTTTTTTTTGTTTTCTGCTCAGTAATGAACAGGATGTTCCCTATCCAAATGATACCTCCCTAACCTGTCTCTCCTGTCCTTGTACTACTGATTTTTAATTATCTCTCCCTGCCAGCCTCAGCAAAACACAGCCCAAATGTGCACGAGACATGCAAAAGACAGGATACACACACAACTATATAAATTAAAACATCTGAACCCCAGTATAATGCTAATTTTTATAACAATAATAATATATATAATCATTCTAAACTTTACTGTACTCACTGCAGCTATTTTTCTTACCGTGTCCCAGGAAGAACATGCAATATCTGAGACATTTTACAACTTTTGTTTACAAGTTTTGAAACGTTTCATTGAACAGGACCCACACGTGGATGATGGCGATGAGAATCATGAGCGCGGGAACTGGAGTAGCAAGAAGGAGTACATCCTCTCTACAATCGGCTATGCTGTTGGACTGGGAAATATCTGGAGATTTCCATATTTGGCCTACGAGAATGGAGGGGGTAATATTTGGTGTCTAATCCGTTAGTGTTAGAAATCCTGTTTGATAGCTCCACTCCTTCTGATGTTGTATTTTTTTATTCCCAATCTCTCATTTTGAGCAGGTGCCTTCCTGATCCCTTACTTTTTGATGTTGGTGGTGACTGGAATTCCTCTTTTCTTCCTGGAAACCGCCTTCGGGCAGTTTTGCAGCCAAGGTCCAGTAAACGTATGGAGAGCGGTGCCAATCATGCAGGGTAAGACAACCATTCAAGTTTTAAGCCTTTTTTTTTTTTGGTGGTCAAGCATGAGGAATTTAATGAGGCTGTTGGTTAATGGTCAACTGTGGAGCCAAAAAGCTATCTTTTTTATGACTCATGACTTGTTGATTGTTTGGTTTTAAGGCTTTGCCGTGTGTCCAGATTTAGACCGACCTACAGTAAATAGTTCTCTTGCTTTACACATAAGCCCAATGCCTAACCGCTGAAGCCAAAGGTACAAGTCTCTTCTTTTAGTTTTTCTTGCTGCAATCATTCCTTTAGTTCATCCTGGACATTAAAAGATCACTTCTGAAGTGGTTACCACTTCTCTTCCAAAGTTACAGCCTTTTCAGTATTAGTCCTCAAAGATATCTACTTGATTTGACTACTGAGGCCTCGCGTTACCCTGTGGATTTTACATTTTTACCTAATTTAACGAGAAGTATAAAGCATTTTTTTAATGGCCACATGGGCACCTCACTATCTACTAACAAAAAAACTCAACAGTCATGAATGTGAATATGCGTGTAGTCAAAATGTATATATGAATGTGAATGAATACATTTGAGGTGATGATGATTGATGATTAAGTGGCACTTTATGAAGTAGTACTGGTGACAGTAAACACCGCAAAGATAAGATGAACCTCATATTAGTCAAAGCAATAAAAAGCCAGTCTGACACATTGCAGTAACGTCTGTTCGTCACAGTTTCCAGCTTTTTGATTCCAACCCTGAAGTTTATACAGGAGCTTGGCAGTGCTAGCAACACTTTGGTACCACTTGATTAAATTTTGTATGATACAATATACAAATATCATACATGCCAGAATCAGATGTTCTGTTGAAAAGGCAAAAACCATAAAATCAACAGTGTTTTATAACCTCTCTTTCTACCACTCCAGGTCTCGGCATCAGCATGGTTATGGTGACTCTAATGGTATCAATTTACTATAACGTCATCATTTCCTACAGCGTGTACTACATGTTCGCCTCCTTCCAGTCTCCTCTGCCGTGGTCCGGCTGCCTCACTAACTGCAGCAATACAACTACAGGTGAATATACTGTGCATATAGATTAATTGTCTGCAGGTCAAAGCTGTAATCAAATAATTCTTCCATTCTGGTAAATTAATACTTGTTTTTTTTTATTTTTCTAGTGATTTGTAATGTAAGTGGCGTTGCAGTAGCCAACTGGACTCAAGAAAACACCACCTGCCCTTCATCCAACATAATCAAAGTTCAGAGCCCGAGTGAGCAGTACTGGGAGTAAGAATCACACATTCATAAATAACCCCAGGACTCGTCATACTGCTGCGTCCGTACACTTAGATCTCTCTCTCTCTCTCTCTTCTTCAGTCAAGTGGCTCTGCAGAGATCCAGCGGTCTTGATGAAACAGGACCAGTAGTTTGGCACTTGGCCCTCTGTCTGCTGTTTACCTCTATGCTTGTTGCTGCAGCGCTCATCAGAGGTATCAAGTCGTCAGGCAAAGTAAGTCAACATCCACCTCAGAGCAGGTTCTTGTCCAGAATCCGACTTCATGGCCAACAAAATATTGATTAATTAGTTATTTTTTTAAGTGCGGATAGCCATAATTTGTTAACTTTGTATAGCTTTTTCATTTTTGGTTGTTGTTGTTGTTTTTAACCCTTGTCTTGTGTCTCTCCAGGTTGTGTATTTCACAGCTACATTTCCTTATGTGGTGATTCTGATCCTGCTGATCAGAGGTGTGACACTAGAGGGAGCTAGAGATGGGATAGAGTACTACATCGGTTCCCAATCCAATTTGACTAAATTGACAGAGCCACAGGTAAAAAAAAAACAACCTAAAAAACACACTACAGTAACATAAGTTTCAAAAAGGAATTTGTGTTTTCTAATTGTGTCTTTTTAGGTGTGGAAAGATGCTGCAACTCAGACCTTCTATTCTCTCTCGATTGGCTGGGGTGGAGTCATGACTCTGGCTTCCTACAACAACTTCCACAACAATATGTTCAAGGACTCAATTGTTATTTGTCTTACTAATGCTGGTAGGAACACAGCTGCTGTAACAACATTATTTAAAGAAAGTTAAAATAATTTATAATTTATATTATCACACATTATTCTCCATCAATGTATCAATTTCCTTTATTCTAATTATCATGGTGATGGTGGCATCCCGAAGTCCCTCTCCCCAGCAATGCATTCCAATCAAGACTCAGCTCCCTCTTCCCCACAATGGTCTAGTACAATGTTTGCATTACAGCTGACACTACATTAATCCTCAGGATCATCTCCCCAAGACCCCAAGATACTTAAACCCCTGTATTTGGGGCAGCAACTCGCTCCCAACCTGGAGGGAGCATCCACCATTTTCCAGCAGAGAATGATAACCTCAGACTTGGAGGTGCTGACTCTCATCCAGGCCACTTTACACTCAAAGCGCCCCAGTGCATGCTGAAGGTCATGTTCTGATGAAGTCAACAGAATCACATCGTCTGCAAAAAGCAGAGATGCAATTCTGAGAGTCCCAAACCAGACAACCTCCTAACTCCGACTGCGCCTTAGAAATCCATAAATTGTGACTTTTGACTTTGTGCACTAGCACAACTCTCACATTGGTTGTACTTGGTAGCTCATACTCCCTTGGTACCCCCCACAGGATCCTTCAGGGGACATGGTCTTAGGCCTTTTCCAAATCCTTGTCCGGGTCAAGGTGCTACAGCTCCTTTTTGTGGACGCTCTTAGTCTGAGCCTGACCAATTTGCCTTGGACACCTAGACAACAGAGTACAACAACACAAACTGACACAAACTCCACCATCACATATTGTTTGCAAAATCTTAATCAATTTTGTTATTTTCTTATTTTCCAAGGCACCAGTGTTTTTGCAGGATTTGCCATATTTTCGATCTTGGGACACATGGCTCACATCTACAAAGTGCCTGTTGGAGAAGTTGTGAAAGAAGGTCAGATAGACACACAATGTGGGCACCAGTTAATAATGTGGAAATGTGGAAGACCACCACGTGATTTTTTTTTTTTGTTTCTTTGTCTTTGTGCAGGATTTGGATTGGCATTCATTGCATATCCAGATGCTCTCTCTAAGCTTCCTATTTCCCCTCTGTGGTCCTTTCTGTTCTTCTTCATGATACTGACTGTTGGTCTGGACTCTCAGTTTGCAGGAATAGGTGAGCTCTTCAGTTGCCATTCATACTTTTTGATTGATACATAACATTCGGAAGATCAACAACATCCTGAAATCTCTTCTTTTGACATTAGAGGTGATCACCACCTGCGTGATCGATGCCTTCCCTAAAGTCTTCAAATCCAGGCGCGGTTTGTTGACTATATCATTATGTTCCTTGGTCTTCCTCCTGGGTCTGCCATGTGTCACAAGGGTAAGTCTGCCTCAGAGTAACTTCATGTTAATATTGTCTGACTTATACTAGCCAACCAACTCATCTCATATATGTGTGTGTCTGGAATAGGCAGGAATATACTGGGTGACTCTAATCGACAAGTCTGTTGCCAGCTGGGTGCTGCTATTTCTGGGTCTCTTTGAGATCATTGGTGTCTGCTACATATATGGTAAATATACTTATTGGAGATAAGTACATATATATAGGTGACAGTGAGGCTTAAACTCCAGCTGAGTACATGTGTGTGTTCTTCCAGGAGGGAACCGTTTAATAAAAGACATTGAGATGATGCTCGGAAATAAGAGTTTTATTTTCTGGCTGTGGTGGAGAGCATGTTGGTTCTTCATCAGCCCCTGCATCATAGTGGTGAGTATAACATTGCCATGGAAACAGAATACACATGCATTAACATGTCATGTTAATTCAGGTCATGTTTGATAAATGTCCATCGGTCTTGTCTAGGTGATCCTGATCTGGTCTTTAATTAAGTATGAGGCACCCAAATATGAAAAAATCCCGTTCCCAGACTGGGGCTTGGCTTTGGGCTGGTGCATGGCTGTATGGTGCCTCCTCTGGATCCCTGGTATTGCTGTGTATAAGCTGATGAGAGCAGAGGGAAGTCCACAGAAGGTGTGTATGTGTGTGTTATGATAGCTGACAAAATGTTGTTTTTTTTACCCTGTTTGAATACATTGATTTTTCCATGAATTAAAAAAAAAAGTGATAATCACTTTTACTTTCCACAGCGTCTGAAGTCATTGTGCTCTCCAACTAAAGAGTGGCATCCCTACCTGGATGTCCATCGAGGAGAGCGGTACTCAGAAGAACGTTGCCACCACAGGATGACCAGTAGAAACGAAGCACAAGTGAATGTGAATGTAATCTCGAGCTCATGGCTCTGATGTGTATCTTTCTTCTTCTTTATTCACACACGCACACAACATATTGACATCCAGTAATTGTCATTATTTAAACTTCAAAAGAAAAGAAGATTATTATTATTATTATTTGTTTGTTGCATTAAATGATTTTTGACCTCTTGCTGTCCGATATTTCCTGCTGGTACAGGCAGCATACAACAGGCTTGTGTGAGGTCATGTGTTTGTAGTAAATGGAACAGAGACATTTAGGGCTCAATAATTTAATTCAATGTATTTATTGGGAATATTTCTTAAGGGGGCTTGTGGTGGTGTTTCTTATATTGTCAACGGTCCATTGTTTGTTTGTTTTTTATTTTACCGTCTATCAAACAAAATGATTAATGTTCTTCTTAATCTATCAGTAATCATGTAATCATGCTTCCTCTGATATTTTACAATAAATAACTTCTTTCTCTGCATCTCTGATATGTGATGTGTCACACGGGCATCAGTGGCAGCGTCTTACCAACACAATCTATTTTCCAACGTAGCGCGTTATTAAAGCCCAAAACAATTCCCTATTCAGTTCCCAGTGTACTTGGTATACCGAGATAAATGTAACCCAGTCAGATACAAATAGTCCTGCAATAAATGTTACCTTCAGCAAAGTTATAATGTTCAGTATTTGTTTAAACTGAGAGGTGTAGATTTGCAAGTTTTTCTACTATCTTGTGCAAAACGTTAATGTAAATGAGGGTTGACTTTATATATCCTGTTCATATGTACATACTCTGCACTTTACTACTCTGCACTTCCAGTTAGATGCTAAACTGCATTTCGTTGTCTGAGTATTTGTTACTTTGTTCAACGACAATAAAGTTGAATCTAATCTAAATATGAGAAACATCTCTGATTATAGCAAGCTCATCTGGAACAATGTGATGTTGTTATATCCGGTCCAGATGTTCTGACTGTTGCAGATGTGGTCGGCTCTTTGCTTTCGGAAGTTTATATGAGTGGAGGGAAATAAGAGATTAAGGAATCACCAGACAAGTTCATAGTAGGACAGTTTGATAAGTAAGGATAGAGATGGATGTAAAACTGCGTGTTACAAGCCATATCATGTTGTTCTATCAGAGGAGATGATAGTTATAAACCAAAACAGATAAGAAGATAGGAGCATGACTAAATTACAGCAGTATCAGGAATGCAAACCTGGTGTGGTAAGAGTCAAAACTTCATTATAATCCAGGGAAACTGTTCGCTTTTATTGATTTATTGTGCACCTTCACTCATCTCAGCGCTAAAGACCACAAAGGACTCGAGTATTGGAGTTTCTTTTCTTTCTTTTGTGTGATTTACTATCATCTCTCCACCATCATCATGTCAAGTAAGAAAAAAGTGAAAAAAGAAGGATAAAAACTGGTCGCTGCTGAAGCTGTTAAACTAGATAAACCACCAATTTCATTTGAGATTTGTGATATGTGATATTTACCAAGGAACTTCCCAGTATGTGTACAGCTCACTTGTATTTGATCAAGCCTCAGGGTCGCTCTCAGAGCAAATTACAGTCTGGGTTTGTTGCATGTCTGTGACTGTGTTTGTTTCACTGTGAGAATGTTGAAAGCTGAGTTATTATAATGAGTTGTTTTAAATGGCTCGTGCAGGAGTTTTACGTTCTTGTTTATGTGTCTGTGTTTGTGTCATCTGTCATGTCAACACTCTGTGATTACAGCTGGTTTCAGTCATCGTGCAGCTGTCTGACGTCACCGAACAAACGCTGATCTGTTTAGCTGATCTCAGTCGTCTTGACCAGACAGTGTCTCATAAGTTACTGCAGTGGTTGTTAGAGAGAAGATATATATATATATTGTATATTATCTTGAGCTAGTGTTTAATTTGTCTGTTCTGGGCTACCTTAAAAACATGCCATACTCCTGCATCTGTAGATATAAAAAGGCTCATTCTAAGGTAATAAATTAATGCATTGGATGGGTGTTCGAGTGGAGGGTTTGGGTGTTTTGTAACACGTATTCCAGTGGAGCCAATTGCAATTACTTTTGATCGTTTTGCTGCCAATATGCCTGTACTTTTAATAAAGTATGATTTTGAATGCAGGATTTTAAAGTTTTTCTTCATTCTTCATTCTTAATTTCTTCACGTTGACTATTTGAGGTACGTTGACCTGTTCGACTGACAGTACATTTAAAACCTTGTCAATGTTAACTTGACAAACAGACTTAAAACGGGTAGGTGTCACGCCTCTGGCTGAAAGCTTTGAAATTGTGACTTCATACCATTTTCTGGAGCCATTTCGATCCAGCAGGAACAGACAAAACAAGATGTGGAAATGTTGCTCGAAAAAGGATCCTGCTATTCTTTCTGATCAGGTAGGATTAGAGACATTTATGTATATATATATATTTTTTTAAATATACAGTAGTATTTATAATATAGTAGCAGTGGTGTGTAGTATAACTGACCCAAAGTGAAACATAACTCACACACAGTGTGTTCCAGCGTTCCAATTTATTGTCCAACATCAGGATAGTTTGTCTTGTCAAAACTAACTTTTGTTCTCTCTCTAAAAGAAAAAGTAGACAGGTTAAGTGTTGGTAGACATTTTTGCTCCTCGGGACTGAATTCAACTTTTCAAACATTTACTTAACTTCCCCGCCCTTTTATTTGACATAAGTTACAGGGGGGTGGGGAACTGAATTGTAAATGTCAAGTAAAAGTATGGAAGTATAATCAGAAAAAAATATATTTGTATTAAAAGTAAACTGCAGAACAAGTGCCTTGTGACTGTTATATTATTAGATTAATACAAAAAGCAGGATTTGGCTGTTGTAGTTGGTGGAGCTAAATAATGAATTATGCCAAATACTTTTATGTCATTATATATATATACAGTAACAATACAATGGTTTGTAGTGATCTCATATATTATACATGCCTTCTTTTTTTAAACTCTGCTTTGAAAAGGACAATCACGTGGATGATGGTGATGAGAATCCAGAGCGCAGAAACTGGACCAATAAAACAGAGCAAATGCTCTCGATGATTGGATATGCAGTTGGCCTGGGAAATATCTGGAGGTTTCCTTACATAGCCTACAGGAATGGAGGGGGTAATTATGTGACATCAGTGTTTAGAAAATCAATTAAGATGATAAGTACTATGACCGTCATGAAAACTTGCTTTTTTATCCCTGTGAGCAGGTGCCTTTCTCATTCCCTATTTCCTCATGTTGCCTTTGTGTGGAATTCCTCTTTTCTTCCTGGAAAGCGCCTTCGGGCAGTTTTGCAGCCAAGGTCCAGCCAATGTGTGGAGAGCTGTGCCACTCCTGCAGGGTAAGCTTGAAAGAGCCCCCATGCTTAAAACGAAAATATTAAACGAATCCTGTTCAACTACAACATCGAAATTAAAAATTAAAGATACACGAAGTACTAAAAGTGAATTATAATCTATTACCATTTCTAGGTGTTGGTCTTTCCATGGTCGTGTTGAGCTTTTTGATGGGAATTTATTATAACGTCATCGTCGCCTACAGCCTGTACTACATGTTCGCCTCCTTCCAGTCTCCTCTGCCGTGGTCCAGCTGCTTCAGCTGGGCTGACAGTAAATGCAGCAGCATGCCTATAGGTGCTTTACCACTCATCACCTTTACTTCATCTGTTTGGTGAACTGTCAATAACATATAGACTGATATTTTATTCGCTGGACCTCTCTCCTTTTCTAGTGTATTGTAATGTAAGTGGTGTTGTAGTGGCCAACTGGACTCAAGAAAACACCACATGCCCTTCATCCAACATGATCACAGTTCAAGTGCAGAGCCCGAGTGAGCAGTACTGGGAGTAAGAATCACACAGTCATGCAAACATGCACAAATACACACACACACATGTCAAACTGCTGCGTCTGTACACTACAGATCTCTCTCTCTCTCTCTTCTTCAGCCACGTGGCTCTGCAGAGATCCAGTGGGCTTGATGAAACAGGACCAATAGTTTGGCACTTGGCCCTCTGTCTGCTGATGGGCACCATACTTGTTGCTGCAGTGCTCATCAGAGGCATCAAGTCATCAGGCAAAGTTAGACAATTAGTCTTTTTCCCCACAGTTTGTGACCATCAGTCTCTCCTCTTATTCAGTTAGTTATCGAACGCCTATATTCAGAGTCTTGCACATTGCACACTTGCACTGATCTGTGATCAGCTCACACAAACAGTGTACGGCTCTCTCTCTTGTCTCTCCAGGTTGTGTATTTCACAGCTACATTTCCTTATGTGGTGACTCTGATCCTGCTGATCAGAGGTGTGACACTAGAGGGAGCTAGAGATGGACTGGAGTTCTTTATTGGTTCCCAGTCCAATTTGAAGAAGCTGACTGAAGGACAGGTAAGAACCAAACTATTATTGTTTACAATACAACAAGGCTACCTTATAAAGAACTTAAAGGACCAGTGTGTGGGATTTAGTGACATCTAGCTGGAATTTTTAACTCTCCATACGCCCTCCAGTTTCCAGATAGCAAATATTTTGGCTTTATTATGGCATACATTTGTCATTTTTGGCATTAAGAAAGCCTTTTGGCTTAACTGTAGTATGATTAGGGTTATCCATAATAGATAAGGAGGTGCCAGCAATATATGGCTGAGTTAAGGCATGTTTATGGCAATGCCAGAAGATTGGGCGCAAGAGGGAACAGCTGATTTGGGGCTCTTCTGGGACATTTATGGCTATATTTTGGAAGTCCACAATTTGTTTTGGGTGAATTTTGGCTCCCTTTTGGTATGATTTTGGCTTTCCTAATTTGGCCCAGACATCCACCCATAACCTTGCCAAAATGCAAGCCAGATCTGGGCCAAAGCGAAGCCAAAAGATTTTTGCTATCTGGGAAGCTCGAGGGATAAAGGTGGTATCTAGAGCCGGTGTTTGGTTTGGGCTACAGAAAGGATCATTATAAAGTAACAAAAACACAACAGATAACTAATGAAACTAATGAAAACAAAGTTTTGTTTTTTATACTTCAGCCATATTCTGTTAATAGAGCCCCCTAAATGTTACACACTGGAGTCTACAGCCACACTAGTAACATGTCAACATGTTAACATGCTGATGTTCAGCAAGTATAATGTTTATCGTGTTAACCATCTTAGGTTAGCGTGTTGGCATGCAAACATTTTCTAATAAGGTTATGTCAAAGTAAAGTCAGAAAATGAAGTATTAAAACAGTGCTAAACCACCCAATGTGAAGTCTATGCCACAGCTGCCCTAAATGAACAGCATTGGTAATTACCAAAATCATTTTTTTATGTTTCTGTGATGGTTAAAACACCAGCATGTAGAAGCTCTTTAACCAAAATTATATGTTTAATGCTAAAATATAATTGTTATTATTGTTATCCATGAATTTTCATATTTACTGTTTAACAGAAAAACTGAAGAAATAGCAAAGCACTTTATTATTTCTTGGTTAAGATGTCAAATTATAGTTATTTACTTTACATTCCTGAACAGAAGAATTCATCTTAGTGGTTGAATGTAATGTTTGATTAATTTCCTTGAAATTCCTCATTCCTGTTCAAAATGGTAAAACGTCGAGAGCTCACTGAAAATGAAAGCGTCCGCAATAAAGCATGTCATGATGCTGGATGGTCTCTGACAGGTGGTCTAATAGTTGTAGCATTATTTTATTGAAAATCACAGGAAAAATATGTCCTATAACAATTCTTTTAACACGTGTTGGTGGGTTTTTTTTTTAGGTGTGGAAAGACGCAGCATCTCAGACTTTCTTCTCCCTAGGCATTGCCTTCGGTGGAGTCATGACTCAAGCTTCTTATGCCAACTTTCACAACAACATAGTCCTGGACTCATTTGTTGTTAGCACCGTTAACCACGGTAGGAAAATGCCATTTCAGTTTAAGCAACATCAGAGATAAGTAAACATATCACAATATCATGATGTAAGCAGGGATGCAGATTATAATGCATTTATTTATTTATTCATTAGCAACACGATGGAGGTATTATGCAGGAATTCACAGATTAACTCTTATGCAGGAATTATGCCCTTGAGTTGATTACGTTCGATTTTGATTAGTTAAACTTTTCTGGTGCCATCGGTTTACTTTGCACTGAAAGCCCAACAGACACAGTAAGAGCTGAGTCTTTATAGTCACCAAACCATGATGTTTTAAAGCCTGATTAATAATGAAAACAGTTAATCGCTCACTCTTAGTATGAATGAATGAAAAAAGAAACTGTAGTAACCAGAAACGGGACCACTGAATCCTGGAAGAGAGTCATCCATAGCTGTTGCTTTATAATAATAACCACTACAGTAGAAAGCAGTTTGAGTGAAATCCAACCCAATATCTGTGAAATAAAATATCTTATCTCTAAACTGATTCGTATATGTGACTCTTTTCTTCCAAGTTACCAGTGTCTTTGCAGGCCTTGCCATCTTTTCAGTCCTGGGTCATATGGCTCACATCTATGGAAAGCCTGTTGGAGCAGTGGTGAAGGAAGGTCAGACGCCTATAACAGCACTCACTTTTATATGTATATACACACACATATATATATATACACTCTAATGTGTTGTTTCTCCATCTTTGTGCAGGATTCGGCCTGGCATTCATTGCATATCCAGAGGCTTTAGCTAAGCTTCCTATTTCATCTCTCTGGTCTTTCCTGTTTTTTTTAATGTTGTTTTTAGTTGGCCTGGATAGTCAGTTTACGAATTTAGGTGAGATTCATTCATTTACATGCAGCTCTGCTGTCATACCTCACTAATTGGCATACATCTACTTTAGATCTCGGTAAAAACTACTCATTGATTCCCATCTCTGTTGTCTCTAGAGGTGTTCGTCACCTGCCTGTGTGATGCCCTGCCTGAAGTCTCCGAACTCAAACGTGCTTTTTTAACTATAATGTCAGGTTTCGCTGTCTTCCTCCTAGGCCTGCCATGTGTCACAAAGGTACTGAAGATCTGGTGACACTGACTTTATTATATATATTATTTACATTTATGTTATTACCCTACTTACGTGCAGTGTGTGTGTGTGTGTGTGTGTGATAGGCAGGAGTATACTGGGTAACTCTAATTGACCAGTTTGCTTCCAGCTGGGTGCCCCTTTTTTTGGCTGCCATTGAGATCATTGGTATCTGCTACATATATGGTAAATATAAATGTCAGCTATAGCGACTAACAGTATGTAAAAGTGACGTATATGTGTCCATATCTTTTTCACAGCAGCCATTTGGACATGAGATGGTAGAGTAAACTCGAGTGTTTCAGTGATACTCATTAAGTTTCAGGACATGCAGAGTCACGGTGCTGCTATCGTGCATGCAGGTGCACTGGAAAGACTCTGCTGCAATTAATTAGTATCACTTGCAACACCTTTTGCACTATTATATGAAAAAATGGCTACTGTGAGGCAAGGTCGATTGAGGACCAGGAAAATGTCTCAATAAATCAAACGGAGAGTGCAGTCTTTCGACTATCCGTCCTCTATCTGCTGGATGCACCCAACCTATCTACTAAATTGTTATCTGAGTTGTTAACTATCTGTTTGTACCTTCATTAGCTCAGTTAAATTAGGAATTAATGTATTTATTGGGGACTATAACCATGTACACGTCGTTCTCTTGCATTACAGGAGGGAATAGAATAATTAAAGACATCGAGATGATGATTGGAAAAAAGAGCTTTTGGTTCTGGCTTTGGTGGAGAGCATGTTGGTTCTTCATCAGCCCATGCATCATAGTGGTGAGTATAACAGCCTCTTGGTTATTTTATGGTAGAAAAGGTACACAGTGTTGCTTTAACTTACAATAAACTATAGAGACAGAGGCATGGGCAGTGAGTCAGAGGTCCAGAGAGTCCATAAACAATAGAAAACCAAAAGCTTGACTTGTAAAGACAAGGCTGTGGAGGTGGAGAGAGCTGTTTGACATGAGGGATTTTCAGGTTATAAAGGTGGGTGTTATGTTCACTAATAACCTTTTCTTGTCTAGATTATCCTGGTCTGGTCTCTTATAACTTTTGTGCCCCCCACCTATGGAGCGGTTCAGTACCCAACCTGGGGCTTGGCTTCGGCGTGGTGCATGATTGCATCAATCCTGATCTGGATCCCTGCTGTCGCTGTGTACAAGCTGATCAGAGCAGAGGGAAGTCTCTGGAAGGTATTTATGTTATGCATTTTTAAAAAAAGGCTGAGTAAGTAAATGTCCTTTTAAGTGTGCACTCTAATTGTATCGTACTTTCTACAGCGCCTGATTTCACTGTGTTCTCCCACTGATGAATGGCACCCATACCTGGACATCCATCGAGGAGAACGCTACTCAAAAGAAAACTGTAGCCAAAGCAAAGCAAAGCAGACGAACGATAAGCAAATGTAAATGCAATTTACAGTTCATGGTACAGATTAGACAGATTATATTATACTTATATTTTCAGTCAGGACTGAATACACTCACTTCTAAATTCCCTCTGATGGTGAAGACACGTGATCCATTTTTCATGAATGGATGGATAAATAAGGAATGCTTCACTTAAAACACATAATTATGTAGCTGTCTCACCTCTATCTGTGGGTCGGTATTTATGACAAAATTTGCACCACCTCTGTGGCAAATGTTGATTTATTAATGAGCCTCCAAGTCAAACAGCAGACGTTAAGTGACTACGTGTAAGTTCTACTGGCCCACCTTTGGATGAGCTAACACAAGGTGCTTATCATATGCTGCACGGGTCACAAACTGAGGCATAAATTAAGAATATACCCACTTCTCTAAGCAGTATTACACCACTATGCTGATATGTTACAGGTACAGTTGTTCAGAGGGGACACTGTCAAACTAAATGTTGTTTTCATGTAATGTGGATGTGCTTCCACAGACATATGTTGATGTTTTCTGGCCTTTTTCAAGCTTTTATTTGACAGAGACAGCTGATGAAGTGACAGGCATGTAGGGCCAGAGAGAGATGCTGGGGAATGACATGCAGCAAAGGGCCACAGGTTGGATTCGAACCCTGGGGACCACGTTATCTGTGAATTTGAGGGATCTTTTACTATAAACCACTGATGCACTGTAGTTTTTTGTCTTGGTTACTTATTTAATTGATAATGTTTATGACAACAGATGCCGGTGCCATGGAGATTAAATAGTTTGAACACTGTAAGCTCGACCTGTTTTTAGACTCGGCCTACATAAGGGGCAGGAATTTTAGTGTCTTTGAGGGCTTGTTATCATTCTTTCAGGAGTGCCATCTGGTGGTCATCTAACACATAAAGCAGTTAGGATTTTAGAGACAACTGTACATCTTGTGCTCCTTTCTTCATTGATCTGACTGAATTTAATTATATTTTCCTTTAAAAATGTATTTCTGACTCTATTTTAACACTTAAAATCGTACTTTAGCTTTATGCTTTTTTATTTTTATTTATTTTTTTGCTTGTTTAAAATCTTCTACAAGACCAGCGTGTCTCCATTAATTGTGAACTACATTGGTGTGATGCATGCTTGCATGAATTGTGTTTGGATCACTGTGATAATGGATTATAGTTTGTGATGAGATAACTATGAAACAGCATTAATCATCTTTTAAACTGTGATCATCTAATAATGCATTATAAACCAATCAAAGGTTTCTCCAGGAAACAATGCCAATTATTCAAATCCTCTATGTGCCCTATCTACTGTATGAGTGTAGAGTAGTGTGGCAGTAGATTAGAGAGTGCTCGTTCAAGTCTGGCATCCACCGTGCCGCCTCACTTCCAGGGTTACTGCAGAGGTGGGGGCTGTGCACAGGCGACCCATTGCTCTGACAGTTTTTCCAAATAACTTGATTTCTGCGTGTGTGAATGGACTAACAAGGGGACAAAATCATTATTACTGAATTCTAAGAGGTCAGATCATGATGTCACATCAATGTTTATGTTTACACGTGTGCACTCTTGAAAAAGAAGCAGTGGTGTTACAATGTTTTACAAAGAATAGGTGCTCTTGTGTTCATGTTTGTCTTGTTATGTACACCGTCCACTTTCTTCCTGTAAGGAGAGCTAAAAGATGAATAAAGATTTGTTGTTGGTAATGCTTGACGTTATTTCAAAGTTGAATAATAATTACAGTCTAGAAACACGATCCACACAAATCCATCAGAGACCTGAAGTTGCTTTAGATGCGATGTTTATTTAAGTTACATCAGTGACAGGTGTTACAGAGCTGTTCTCGAATGGGCCTTGGTTGGATGGTCTTATGTTAAATGATAGTTGACCCAGCTCCTAACCTAGTGAAGTACAACCATGGATTGTTTAAGCCCAGTTGCAGCACTTGCAGCTGGTATCGAACACCAGGCCGGCAGCACAGTGCTGGTCATAGGTCTGTCCCTGGTCGCACTCATAGAAGTGGTTCTTGTTGGTTGGGTCGGGGTAGAGTCCGTTAGCCTTGCCAGCGCAGAAGCCAGATCCACCGCTGCTGCTGCCACCACCGCTGCTGCTGCCACCGCCGCTGCTGCCGCCACCACCGGGCTGGGGCTGGGGCTGAGCGTGGGTTGGTGTGACTGGAGGCAGGGGGTCGGGACGGGAAGCGCAGGCTGAGGAGAGAATTTAAAAGATTTAAAAGATGGAATCAGCCTTGATTAGGTTTATTACCAGAGGATTTATGGTTCATGCTTACAAGCTCCAGTTCCCAGTCCGCTCTTGATGGTGCTGATCAGGGGGTATTTTCCCTGGCCACAGAAAGTGCCGCTGAAGTCATCCAGATCCAAACTCCACACCATGGCTCCACCAAAACCACTCTGCTTCAGCCACTGAATCTGTAGTGTGGATGAGAGAAGAAAACAAGTTTAAAGTAACATTAAAACAATGTTTGATACAGGAATTTAAATGATAAAATATAAGTTCTTACCTTAATGTTGAAGCTCTTGACGTTGTCATATCCGACCCAGGTTCCCTGGTTGTAGGCATATGGCACATCCTGGGTGCTATCCCAAGCCTGAGTGGCTCCCTGCTTCAGGAAAGTGCAGATCTGTCGGGAGGGAGAGATTTAAGGTTAGAGATCCACGCAATATATATGCATACAGTATGTTGTCCTGTTTTATAGTATATATATATAAACAAACCTCATAGTAGGCCCAGAAACCAGCCTGACGGGTGAAAGGTCCAGCAGCTCCAGGTCCGCTGGCAGGAGCGCCCACAGCTGTGTTAGAGGAAGCCAGGCGGAAGGTGTGGCCGTAGGTGGGGAAACCAACCAGCAGCTTCTCAGCTGGGGCACCGTTGCTCTTCCAGTAGTTCATGGCATAGTCCTATACACAAAAGAGGGCAAGCCAATAAGTGTCTGTTTTGTAATAACATTAGCATTAGTTAGAGTCATATTAGGTTACAGCAGGAAACCCTCACTCACCACATTGAAGTAGATCATGGCTCCCTGGTCAGCGGGGCCCTTGTACAGGGGGCTGTTCTCTCCGACATTGTGCTCCCATGAACCGTGGAAGTCGTAGGTCATGACGTGGAAGTAGTCCAGCACACTGGCAAACAAACATGAAGATTAATGCTTAGCGGTGGCTGACACTAATGTAATGTTTGCATGCGTCTGCTTATATGCTTACGCTCCAAGCTGGGCAATCTGGTATCCAGTTTCGATGGTTCCCTTTCCAGCAGAGACGGCAGCAGTCAGCAACAGGCGAGGACGGTTGGTCTTCTTGCCTTCAGCCACAAAGGCGTTCATCATCTCCTACAGATGGGCAAGGAGAGAAAAACTGTCACAGTTTGTGCATTGTTGTATTTTTTTTAACTCAGTAAGTTTTCTAGATCTCTTTTCTAGATTTCTTCTCTACCACCTACATCCTAGATTCATCTATAACCAGAAACTGAATATTTGCATAACCAACCTGGACCAGGACGGTGTAGCGCTCCTTATCCTGAGGTGGGGAGCCACGAGAGCCAGGGTACTCCCAGTCGATATCCAGACCATCAAACTCATACTGGCGCAGGAACTGGATCACACTGTTGATGAAGGTCTGACGGTTGGCAGCAGAGGAAACCATAGCCGTGAACCTGGAGACAGAAAGACAGTCAGAGTGCGTCTACTCACAAGTATCTCCTGGGAAGAGTGCTGATCCTGGTTTTACTTACTTCTGAGTGCCGAAGTTCCATCCTCCAATGGCCAGCAGAGTCTTCAGGTTGCTGTTCCTGCAAGCAGCAACAAAACCCATTTTAACCTCTATGTGCTTTACGTTTTCATGTGTGCTGGAGTCACGCTACGAGCATTTATGTGTACTAACTGGTTCTTCAGGGCCTGGAACTGTCCGTAGAGTTTCTCATCGTCCCACTCGTAGGTCTTGATCATGTTGTTGTCCATTCCAGCGAAGGCATAGATGAGGTGGTCACAGAGACATGGGTCAATGTTGGTGGGGAAATACTTGCCTGCTCCGGGACGGTACTGTCCCCAGTTAGTGAAATAACAGGAGAGGATGTAGGATGATCCTGCAACATATGGAACAATTAGTCTTTACATCATGTTGCTAACTGGTCTACATATATCACACCAACACTGAATGGATGAAGGATATAATT
This sequence comes from Larimichthys crocea, assembly GCF_000972845.2. Classification (NCBI taxonomy): domain Eukaryota; kingdom Metazoa; phylum Chordata; class Actinopteri; family Sciaenidae; genus Larimichthys; species Larimichthys crocea. The sequence continues at coordinate 18,647,064 of NC_040016.1, read as the reverse complement.
ACCTAGCTGCACGTGCAGCAGGAGAGCCAGTCCTACAGAGAGAGGATGAGAAGGAGGTAGAGTAGTTAATTTAAATAGTGCACAAGATTAAATTAAGTTCAAATGTGTAATAAAAAAAGTTTCTTTCAGCTTACCGACGCAGATAAGTAGCTTGCCCATGGTGCTTCTGTACAACGAACTGAGGTCCAGCCGACTCTTTTATAGTCCTGGGTTCCTCCTCATATCTGAGAATCATGTTTGTTGTGGTCTGTCTACGCAGCAAAACTCAAAAGTCAGTCTCATACATATGTTTGGTCAAGACCAGTGCCGCAAAAGCGCTGATAACCTTCAAGCGCCTTTTGATTAAATGATTAAATCAGATATTTTCAAGGTTATTGGTGTTGGTTGAAACATATACTAAACTCCAGCAGCATTTTAAATGCAGATAACATGTTTAACACTTATGGTCATCATCATTATAAGTAACTCTTGGTGATTTTCATTAAAAAACAATTAGTTCTTAAACGGCAACATACGCACTGCAACATTCTCAGTATACATAATTTGTTTGATACTGATGTTTACTCAGTTGTCCTTACTTTTTCTGCTTCATGCCTTATCACCGTGAGACAGGTTTGACAGACATTACTGTTAGTATGTCCCTGACGTTAAAGGTGTTGTTTGTCATATTGCAATGGAAAGACTCTTTCTGTCGTGTCCTTGAATGTAGCTCAGCAGTGCTGTGATTGTAATGATAATGTAATTGGTCCTACAGTGGCCCTGCCATCTAAATCTCCATTAACAGACAATGAATGACAGTGTTTTACACTCAAAGCTGCCATTTATGCTCCATCTGTGTCCAAGTCCAATTTTGTGTTTGTTCATTAAACGGGATACGTATTCAAGGGGACAGGTTTATCTGTAATTTGTAGCATTTAGTCATTTGGACAGAGTCGCCTTTTGAAAAGTTAAATTATAAGCTGAAAGCAAAGTGCGTCATAAATAACGTTAATAAAAAACGAAATCTGTGTAGTATTTCAATTATGACGGCATGGAATGAGGCCAGACACAAATAGCGATTAATGATCTGCTGCATAAAATGAAAAATGGCATGCTCTCATGCAATTTTTGAACGTCCTTGTGGAGGTGAATGAACTGGTTGTAGATTTGAAAAGCCAATGTAAACAGCGAGAAGCTCTTGGGGCAACCTGTCATATCATATTTATCATTTGTAAAAAAACTGATGAATGTGATTTTGTTTTTTACCTGCCTGTCAAAGATCGAGTGTGTAGCATTGTGTTGGAACTAGTGGTGTAATCGCTGCATTGCAATCTCCTCACATCACCCTCGCCAACTTAAAAGACAGGGTCTTGTTTTAGAGTCAGTATTTTGTTTTTCTCTTCTTAGATACAGTACAAACATGCTATTTCCCCCTGATTATACATGCATGAAAACATAGTTATAAATATTATATTCCATGTCTTCCTTATTATGAAAAATAATCGTACACACTGCACCTTAAAGTAAGTTATTAACCTTTTGTTCATGTTTTGCAGTTACCATGCTCACCATCTTAGTTTGATGGGTTGTTTTTTGTAGGTCTTTGGTCATAAAGCAACGCATCGGCCAAGATTTTGACCTGCTGGTTGTGGATAAAATGTTTGGGAGTTATTGACATTTATTCTCAAGGTTTCATCACAGTCACAATGGTGAGACGGGTCACTGAAAAGGAAAGCCACTGGATAAATAAAAGTTTTGACCTGCTGACAACAATAAAAAGTGGAGGGATCACCGAAGTCGTATATAAGATATCAGTACCTATTTTTACGGCAATCCATTTAATATCTGTTGAGATATTTCAGTCTGGATCAAATGGCATGACCAAGTGACATTATCCCCAGACATTGGAAAAAAACACAAGGTGACAAACATTTGCAATGTGGGCTGATACTACAGGTTTCCATACAATGCCATGAAATGTCACTTCCAGTATAGACATAATCACCCCTGGGCAGCAGACAGCAGACAGCCAGCGCTTTCCTTATGTTGTTTTTCCTTCGAAATACAATTTGAGTGTCAACAGTGGATTATTATCCCAGCTAACAACAGCTCAGCTCAGTGCTAAACTAATTCATGAAAACACCAGCCTATTGCGTGAGAGGCTCAGTAATACTGCAGTTCATCCAACACATATAATATCTTTCCTTTGGTGTATGTGGCTGCATCACTCTTGCATCATTGCTCATATGGCGATGTATTACGGGTCCATGTTTAAAAAAAAAGATTCTCCTTGATGTATTTTCCCAACATCTACTTTATCAAACCTGCTGTAAGTGGAGACGGCATCTCTGTAAGGATTGGAACGTCGTTTAGATTTAGTTTTAGTTTTAGGGTGAATGTGCAGTGAGTGAATGATGAATGTTTTGTGAGTATAAGGCAACAGTAGGAAGTTAGACGTGCTACCGAATCTCACCACCAGATAGAGTCAATAAGCTGTGTAGCTTCATGTGCGGCTCACAAGAATGCGAGACCATTTATTTGTGGATCGATATAGTTCATCCTGCAGTCATGTCATCTGCTCTTTGAGACAGTGAGAACCTTCAAAGTCACTGCGAGCGAAACAGATATTAAACTCTGAAACAACAGATCTTGTTTTTCTTGTTTTTGCTGAAACAGATAATTTACATGGAACTCATTGAATCACAAACCAAACTCTCTTTCACCATGGCAACCATGCACAGAGGACGGGCAGATGAACGCAGACCTGTTGCCATCTCCCACGCAAAATACATAACCGCATACCACACACACACACACCTGAACACACACTGTGCTAGTAAATTGAAATATGACACATGGAAGTGGTGATTAATCATGACCAGTCACATTGTCTTTGTGAAGCCACTGAAATAAATTCACCCGCTCTCATATATAAATGACATACTACAGAATAATAGTGAAGCTCTGTAATTAGTTATTATAATACATTCATTCCTATTTTCAGTTCTTTCCCAGTGGGCGAGCAGATGTGATTAAGTTGTGCAATTAGCAGTTGCTCTCTCCACGGTGTGATTTTCATTGACCCTGTGAACTTCCTCAGAGATCTAGGAGAGCGTGTTTAAGACGTGACAAATGTTTTTCTTCTCATTAGACTGCATGTACAGTATGACGCCATCAAAATGTGAATATTATTCAAACTATGAGTAGTGTTCACTTCCCTCCATCTATCTCTGTCCCTCTGTTCTCTCCCTCACCCCCCCTCCCTCCCACAAAAGGCAGGCTCCTCGGCAACCCATCGCCGTTAGATACTGCTGGGCTTGTCACCATGGCAGCAAATTCTCAATCATTTTCTCTCTCTACCATGTTTCTCTGTGTGCACATGCTCACACATTTTGACTGTGATGTGGGAGGGTTGTCCTTGCAGTCCTTGAGCGTTCCCAGGTCCAGCTGGAGAACAGTCCACCTGTGAACAGAATTCAAATGCAGCGACAGGGGGAAAGAGATTGCTATGCCACGCATTAGGCATAGCACATTTTCAACATTTCACATGCAACCTGTTAGCAGAGAGTCATTCTGTGCTATCGTGCATCACATGGCAGATTTCCTTTTTTCGCACTGAGCTGTGTGTGCACTGAGGAATGAGCCACATACCAAAGCTTGACACACAGACATGTTTGTTTCTGTTCAGACGCACTGAAAACAAAGAGTTAATGTATTAATAATACCAGGGAATGAAATATGGGAGTTTATTTTCACCTGTAAACACACTGTCAGATATTTGCCACATGGTGTGTGTGTGTGTAGCACAAAGATTTTACTTCACACATGCACACATAGATGCATGCATGCACACATGCATTATGCTGTATTTTCGAGGCCACGTTGTGACTTGAATTCTCGTGTCTCTTGCGGAGGGACGGACGGCCAGGGCAGTTGACGTCAGCTGATGGACAAACGAAAATTAACACACAGAGAAAAATATTAGGTGAGACGCGGGGAAAGAATTAAGAGAGCGAGGAGAGAGATAAGAGGATAGGCAGAGCTGATTTTCTTTCTCCAATAAAAGCGACAACCCCCCCAATGTTGCTATGGCGACCTCCTCTCTCTCCCTTCCTTTCAGCAAGCTACCACTTATCCTTGCTGCCTTTCAGTCAGCAGGGCATGTGGGTGTGTGTGCTTTTGTGTGTTGGCTCCTGAATGAATCAAGTAAATGAAGGGGAAAGCCATTAGAGAGCCAAGTCAGACACACACACACACACACACACACGGGTGTACACATGTATACACCCACGCACAATTAAGACACATTAATATAGTCGCACAAGTTATCTGAGTTCTCTGTTGTTTTTGTTTCAGTCTCTGTCTCTTTTGCTCTTTCATCTCACAGCATATCCTGCAGTAGCTCCTCTATCTGTTTTCTTTTTTTTCACAGCTACTCTGCCTGATTTTCAGTCAGCACACACCCACTCAACTACACACATATCTTCCCTCACCAGTACTTCTAGTGAGCGTGAACTACAGTGAAAAGAATTCCTATTCCATTAGCAAAAGGTCAGTTATCATAAAAAAAACCAAAAGGTGAATCTTATACCAATACCATGCAGCAGAACCGTCTCAAAGGTGTCACAGGCCATCAAAGGATGCAATTCCCTCCATTTACTGGAGTGTGTGCAGTGCAACAACACATCACAGAAAAACAGTGCTTTGCTGTAGTTACACTGAGCTCAACTGTTCTTCACGCAGACACACGCACGAGCGCACAAACATGCTCACTCGGACACTCTTTTGTTTTTAACTCACAGCTTCTGTCTTCACGCTGTGGAGGAATTGCACAAAATCTGCATGATTCAACACGAGCGCTGGTGTATTTTTCATCACCGACCAGAGGCTGTGTTTCTATCCAGCTCTCTTCAGTCTTAACAAGCGCTTCGTTCGATAACCCCTCTTAATGCTAAAATAAAAAATGCATGTCCTCGTGCAAGTTTCTGGCGGCTGTCATCATCGTTTGACCCAGTAAAGACTCTGGATGTCATGTTGAATATCTAGATAGACATTAGCATCCATATCTGGTGGATCCAAAGATGTGATTTAGCATAATGCAGTCTCAAAATCCACTAACAGCAGGAAGACATGCATGCCCTGATCATACCGTTGTCTCTACAGGGAGAATATTTTGCACACATCAGGACTGAGCAGTAATATCCTGCATTCGTGTACAACTTTAGGAGTTAATACCGACGAGACGGGTTTAGTTTGTTGAGTCGACGTAGTGAAATGTGTTTAATTTTGATCCGAGGATTCACATCAACAGACAGATTTGATGGAGCAGTTGCAAGAGATAGAATGAAGTACCTTTAAAACTGCATTAGCTGATTTTTTTGGGCCACTTGAGGGCAGCAAAACAAGGAAACATTCCAAATACAGAGCAGCATCATCATTCATCTACAGCCATGGCAAGTTAAGTCCAATATTATATATACTTTTAGCACCAATTCCTGAGGGGAATACATGACTCTTCAGCAGCTCTGTTGACCAGTTAGTTACTCTGTCTCTGCAGTTGATACTGAGCAGTTAATGGACTCATTTGCTTGCTGTCGCATGCTGAATGCCGATGAGAGCGATATGAACCAAAGCAGCAAAGTGACGGAGCAGAGGACCAAAATTATGAGCTGAAAGATTGGAAAGTTTGGTGATGATTCTCTGTGGGTTTGTTGCCACAAGTGACACTTTTTACATTACGCATAATTATTTCACATCAATTATTAATATATAAATATTGTCTATAGCAGATGTGATGATGTCGCCACATCATCACATCTCACTGCACTCATTTGACTTTGTCTTCTTTAGGTTTTCAAGTTACATTTACTCTCAACACTCACACATGGGCACCACTTTTTTTTAACTGCAGGTGCTACAGTATTTTGCACAAACGTCCACTTCAATCTCCGCCTGCCTTACGACATTTGCATGACGTGCAGACTCTTGAGTGAGTAATAATGATGGCGACTCTTGAGATCTTTTACTTTACACGTTCGTTTCCACTCGCAGTGCTGCGTGCGTGCTATTCATCACGTTACTGCTGTATCAATGCAGCCTGGAGCAATCCACAGAGTAGAGTTACATCTCCATTCCAGTTCAGTCTAACTATATTGCCTTTGTCATTTTTTATATATGACCAAAGTGAGGACATAAGTTATTCCCTACAAAGCTATGGTGATGTTATTGAAAATATATGCATGCGGCAGTACGTCTGAGAGCCTCTCTGCACACATACTGGACTAAATTATTGTTCTTTCATACATAAATTACCACCAGTAGTCACCACCTGTCAATTTAATATTATACAGGAGCTGTAGGAGAGAATATGAAAACGCTGATCAGGAATAAGCAAGCAGAGAGTTAGAATAAACCGTCAGAAGCCAAAACCTCACAGTAAAATGCTTCATTAGTGTCTTATTGTCTCTTTTATGTATGTGATAGTGTGTACAGAGAGAGAGGGAGAAAATGACTTTATCGGTTTCTACTCTTGGCTATTTTCTATATTTCACTGATGCAGACGTTTAGGCTGATCCTTTGGGTAAGGTGTATAAAGAGCTTTATTGAGCTCAGAGTACCATTACAATGAAGCTCATTAAGACCTTATTGAAACCTGAAGTTGTCTAAGCTCACGGAATGATTTAAGCTCACACTAAGGGTTTGAAAAACAAATGAAACAGAAATCGTTCAACAAGTCTGTTTAATGAAGAGGTGAGAAAGGATTCAATCCGTCTCGTACAGATACTGTGAAGAAGACTGAAAGACAAAAACAATGACTTTCAGAATGCAAACTGTCTCCCCTGCAACCTGCATCATCCCCTATCAATGAGCCAGCATTACAAGCAGGTTTTTTAATCTGCAGACGATGGCAGGAAACTAAAATGCCACCGAGAGCTAAAGAAAACTTCTCATCCATAAAAGTAACACGCTGTAACTAACACATGAGGAAAAGAGGAAGAGAGGGAGAGAGAGAGAGTGAGGAAGGCAACAGAAAGAGTGGAGGAGAGATGAGAGGGACAAAAGCTCTGCTGCAGAACACACCTCATCTCCATTTTAGCTGGAGGGGGAGAGAGAGAGAGAGAGAGAGAGAGAGAGAGAGAGAGAGAGAGAGTCGGTCTGTGCCAATTTGCTCTTCAGCTCCAGTGACAGAGAGGAGAGTGCTAGGGAAGTGATATTTCAGGAATCTTAAGAGACCCACAAACGTGTGACTGAGAGGAAGAAGGCGAGACACATCCAGACACGTGAAGCATCTGCAAGGAAAGACTGACAAGCGAGGGGGAAGACAGGAAGAAACGACAGGAAGAGATGTAGCTGGTGCTTCTGTTGCGGTAAGAAGAAAAAAAAAATCTGAAATATGTTTGATTTTTTCTACAGCAAACACAGGACGTCACAGCACTCACACGGCAGACATGCAGACACTCGTGCACACAGTCTCTCCGAGTCGAGGCAGTGTTGATTCAAAGGTGCTGGTAGCAGGTGTGTGTGTGTGTGTGTGTGTTAGAGATGGAGAAGCATGGTGGTTTTGGCAGAGGGTGTGGGGAGGGCGATCATAAGTTTTTCTATATGTGTGTGTCTCTGTGCATGATGGAACAGATTCAGCCGCAGGGCAATGTATCTTTGCTTTTATTATTATGACTATGATCTGCATCCAGCTCCTCTGTCTCTGCCATACATCCCTCTTTCCTGCACTCTGAATCCTCCCTCTCTCTCTCTCTCTATTCCGCCCTGTTGCAGTGTCTCTCTGTGTCGTAGCTGCACAGCACAAACAAACCTTATGCAATGAACCATTTCATGCAAGCATGTACTTCTACTATTTCCTCTCTCTGACCATAATTCCAGTGTAGGTCTTAAAAGCTTAAGTCTCCAGCTCTCTGGGTCTCTCTCTCTGTCTATTAGATTGGAAAAAGCAAAGTCAAATGGGGCCGACGGAGAGACATGTCTGACTCTAACTTCTGCAGAAGCATCAGTGTGACTGGCATGAAATAACGCAGGCTTTTAATCCCTGTGTTTTTTCACCTCCAAAAGGTTTTGGAAAACTTTTAATCCACTGATTTCACATTATAGGATAGAGAGCACATCTAATCAACCATCCCACACTTAACTGTCTAAATGAAATTAGAAGTGCATGGCTCAAGTTATATTTGTATAGCACATCAAATGTCAGATTTTCTCTAAATCTTAACGGTGATTTGTCTCTCTCTCTTGAATGTTGGTGTGTGTGTTAGTGTGTGTGTGTGTGTGTAGGGTTTTATTGAATGCTTTTAAACCTCCTCAGAGAATCATTGCATTGGTTTGTTTCCCTCTCGCAGCGATTGTAAAGTGTTTGTTACACTCAAATCGTTAAAGCACCAGACAGGAACTTCGATTCTGAGTTGAAGTGTATTGAAGTGAAGTCAGGTGCTCCACTTCTCACACGCCTATAGTGTGTATTAATGGATGCTTGGCAATATCCTAAGATATTGGGTGTGTGAGTGGATATGGGGAGGGAAATAGATCCATTGTACGAGAGAATAATGTTCAGAATTTGTGAGAGAAATCTCAGGTATTGATCCAGGAACCTTCACTGCATGATATGAAACTCAAACAATGCAGAACAAAAATTCACAAATGTCTGGTATTGTCAATCCGTTAGATTAAAATACACACCTGCATAAGTGATTATGAAGCCTCGTGCGACTCCGGAGGAACTGTGTGAAGTCTGACAAATCAGGCATCCTCAAGTGATGCAATTTTAGTCCGAGAAAAACAATCTGTTGGTGTGCCATTAGAAAGAATATATATAACATCTCAAACCAAACAGTTTTTTTGGGTAATGTATGCAGCAGGTTTTGACAAAGAAGATAATATAAATGTTTCTGCTGCATCAATTTTGATCATTTCAAACAATGTTAGAGGAACACAATGCTAAATCAACGGAGTACTGTTTTAAAGGTCGTCATAGAATCGATGGACTATGTTGGTACATGTATCTGAATCAATAAAACCAACGTGTGATTGAACTCTTTCAAAGTTCTCCTTCCCATTTTCAGAAGGAAGGGTGTGTCAAAGAAATGTAGCAGATATCTACATATTGATGCAGAATCTGTAGGCGAGTACCCAAGAGTTCGTGTGACTTCAGAATGTATCGGCAATCATCTGACGACAGTTTAGCTTTTTCTTATTATAGAGATTAGCAGGAATGTGTCTTTCTTTTGTCATTCCAGTGTATCAAGTTGCGAGTTGGACAACAGAGGAAGTTTTGTCCTGGAAATCTGTAAACATTGATTGACAGGTTGGCTTGTTTGAGCAACCAGGCTTTATTCAGCCCGCCTCTGCTCCACCCACGCTCCACAGGTTTGCCCATTTTTTTAATTTGTAGGCAAGAGGCAGAGGCAGGACCCTTTGAGCTTCATAAACCTGTGGGTATAGATATTACGTCTATGTTTTACTCTGTCTATGGTTGCATGACTGCTGCGAGATGAGCGGAAACATGAGCTACAGGCCACTTTTGTGTCACCACACAGCAGCGACTGACTGACATCTGCATCTTCCTTTAGTAAAAGTTCGCTTTTAACTCCTTACAATTATATTCAGTCACTACGTCTAGTTAGAATATTTATGCAATAGTTTAGTATCACGGAGAATCACTTTTGGATTAAGGTCAGTGCAGATTCATCTTTTTTTGTTATTATTACTCATCCTGGTATGGCTGAGGTATTGCTGTGGATAATATGTGAGCTACTATCTATGCAGTCATACATACTTTCAAAGAAATACGAGTCAGAAGAAAGAGGGGTGTAATAATGGCCACTATGAGCAAAAAAACTCTATTATCCATGGGATTATGGCGAGTTGGGAGTTATGAAAGAAGCTGAGTCATACAGATCTGTTTTACAATCCTTTTGTGAATAGTTCGAATTACAAGGCAGCACAAGTCCTTTGAGTATACACACATCAGCACAAATTTTCCTGAAACTACCCTCAAAACATTGGGAGCTTTTTTTGGGGGAGCAAATGACTAAGACGTGGGATATCAAATTTAAATAATGAATCCATTATTGGGCAGGTTGCATCTGAAAAGATGAGAGAGTGTAGATGAAAGTGAGTGGCTGTTAATACTGTTACAGCTCCTAAATCACACGCAAAGTGCTCACGTTGGGCTGTTCACACAATTAAAATACACAGTGTTAAATGCTAATATCTCATTTCAAAAACAGCACTGAATCGAATCTTTCCCTCCTTCCTGTTTGTGGAGAAAACATGGCCAGCATATCTCCACATTTTCATCATCCTGCATACTGTACACTGCAGACCAGATGTGGTTTTTTTTAATCACACCAGGTGTTCGGACAGGAAGGAGTTTCCTGCGAGGGACAGGAAAGGTTAAAAGTTCATCTAACGGCAACTTTATTTACAGAACTGCATCACGGTCGATGGACAGATTCGCAGACATGCGATCAGTATGCATGTTTCCTCAGTCCAGTCCAGCGTTGATACATCTGTGTTCGGATTGGAAAACAAAATTCCTAAGTAAATCTCAAAACACAGAGACAGAGTGAGACTGGGAGATTTGTTTCCATGGCAACTACACAGTAAGCCTTGCATGGCTTCACAGCATGTGTGTAATACCAATACGACAAAATACAGTTCTTGTGTGTGTGTGTGTGTGTCCCGCAAAATACTGTTTTTCATATCAGCTTGACGGAAAGAATCATATGGAAGACAAAATGAGTATTATAATGTGTTGTTAGCCAGCTGCTGTTGTTGAAGCTTCTCAGAGTTACAGCCCATCTGTGATGGATTTGTACTGTAAATTTTCTCTGTGTACAGAAAAACTAATATTTCAAACATGACAATCACATAAAGATCATGCACACGGGACACTGAGGTATTAAAGGATAGTTTTAGCGTTTATGCAGTTCTGTAAGTGCAGATGTGTTATTAATGTTACAGGTGCATATCCTTCAAGCTTCTATAATTAATATTATTACATAAACAGTTAATCAAACGACGGCGTGTAATGCGAAAGGTTTCAAACCTATAGAGACACTGCAGCTCTCAGCTCTGCAGAGCCCTGCAGCACGTTTCAGCTCATTGTTTTTTTTTTTTCCAGCCCCTAATTAATTAATTAATGTTTTGATTCACTCTCACTGATCTTAATGGAGCAGTCTTTAACTGCTGAGGACAGCTGTTTTCGGTGACGACCTCTAAAACCCCCTCTGAATGCTACCTGCTCACCAACTTGGCGACCGGTGACTAAACATAGCAGCAGATATATTTCTCAGGAGCTGGAAATATTGGACTTACATTCTTTTAGTTTGCCTTAACGAATTTCACAATATGTCAATGTTGTGTTTATAGCTCGTCGTGCTGCCCTCAAGTGGCCAAAAGACCAATGCATGTGCAGGTTTAATGAAACAAATAATAGCTGTTGAATGATATACCAACATATAACCTTTTGTCAGTCATACTTAGCAGCTACGTCAATTAAAACCTGCTGTCGAGAACAGGCTGATGCCCTGATAGCCCGGCACATAAAATGTTGTGCATTTATAGTCAGCGAATTACCGGGATGATCCCACTGCTGCCAAATGTCTACGATCCATTAATGTGATGGGTGCACCATGAACACTGAGCAGTACTGTCAGTCACTCGGGACAAGAGTTTGCTAAATGATGTAAATGTAAATACTGATGTAACTGCTGTGTTTCCATGTGTTGCAAGGTGTGTGTGTGTGTGTGTGTGTAGCTATATTCATGCAGTCTTCCATTATACCCTCGAGCACAGTAAGGCTGATAATATAAAAGATCCTTGGGGTCTTTTTAACGTTAATGTCACATAATAAATACAATTTGTAGGACGCTACGTTCTAACGGGCACTGAATGTGAAGTGCTGGTATGAAATATTTACGTGCTACACGATTTCATCACTCCTGCATATTTACATATTTCCCCGTAGGATGAGAGAAACAGTCATCGCAAGCAGAGCGCTGTTTTTCACACTTCCTTCTCATATTTTCTCTCTCCTTGTACCGTGATTGTCTTTGTCTCTGAATTACACCGTCCTCGTCGATATGTGCTACTACAGCTCAGACCTCCTTTTGTAAAAACACCAACCTTGATTTGTTGTCTCTCCATGCTCATCCATCCACTCTTCCTCACCTCTCCCTTTGCTCTGTTTGGCTGCAGAGCATTTCTGTTTTTATGAGTCATAACACATCCTTGAAAACTCCATGTGACCTTGCAAAGGCATCTACTGGGTTTGCTGTCCACATAGATGTCGAGTTGGGAGTGGGATTTGATATGTGGAGCTTAAAAAGAGATGTTCGTTTTTATAGATTTATGTAATTTTTCTCTTCCTTTCTCTTCTTATGTCTCTGACAAAACAGTGAGCCGCCACGCTGCGAGCCATGAGTCCTCCACCTGTGTCCAGGAAATGAAATTGATGGTGTGACAACAACGTCTGTGATCGAGCTACCAGCCCCTGTTGTGCTACAGCAATCAAAGTTACATATAGAAACACGCTGACACTCGACCATCTGGCTTAGCTTTTACATACACACTGACACATACATTTCTCGTCCGAATGATTCATCCCACATTGTCTTAATCGGCTCCTGTGACCTGTGAGGATTATGAGGCCTGCTTTAGTGTTTCTACAGACATGCGTGTTTGTTGGGGTATGTGTGCCCGGTGTAGTGGGCTCGCTGCCTCACGCACTACCATGGCATGTCTCCTGCCCCTCACGGTGTGTGTGTCAGATCAAGCCATGGTTCTCCCCTGATTCTGTGTACCATGAAGCTCCCACTGTGGACTGCAACGACCTCCTGTTGACCAAGCTCCCTTTACCAATACCCACAAACACGCACACCCTGCGCCTACAGAGTAACCTTCTCTCTGAGCTCGACACTGTAGTGCTGCACAGGCTCCCCAACCTCACCGACCTTGACCTTTCCCAGAATCGCTTCAGCCACGTCAGAACGATAACTCAGAGCTCCTCCCTGCCCTCTCTGCTGTCTCTGCACCTGGAGGAAAATCAACTCAGTCGCCTCCCCGATGCCGCCTTCTCCTCGTTGCCAATTTTGCAGGAGCTCTTTCTCAGCCACAACAACTTACACTCAATAGCACCCGGAGCCTTCACCGGTCTGAACTCCCTACTGCGTCTGCATATCAACAACAACAGACTCACCACTGTTGACCCCCGGTGGTTCAGGGCTTTGCCTCGTTTGGAAGTTCTCATGCTTGGAGGAAACCCTGTGGAGGCCCTGCCTGAGCGTGGCTTTCTGGCCCTGAAATCCCTCCGGAGTCTTGTCCTTGGTGGTATGGGTCTGAGAAGCTTGGCTGAAAAAGCGCTGGAAGGACTGGAGGGCCTGGAGAGCCTCTCCTTCTATGATAACCTGCTGACAAAGGTCCCCACTCAGGCCCTGAGTAGAGTACCAGGGCTGAAGTTCCTCGACCTCAACAAGAACCGCATCAAACTGATCGAGACAGGAGACTTCCGAGACATGATCCACCTGAAGGAGCTCGGCCTGAACAACATGGAGGAGCTGGTGTCCATTGAGAAAGCTGCCCTGGAGAACCTTCCAGAGCTCACCAAGCTTGAGATCACCAACAACCCGCGACTGTCCTACATCCACCCGCAGGCTTTCCTCCAGCTGAGCAGGCTGGAGAGTCTAATGCTCAACTCCAACTCGCTGAGTGCTCTGCACCAGCACATCATGCTCTCCCTGCCGAGCCTTCAGGAGGTCAGCTTACACTCCAACCCACTGCGATGCGACTGCCTGTTTCACTGGGCTGCCGAGGAGGCCTCTCACCTTCACTTCGAAGACACGCAGACAGACACCAGAACAGCTCGGAAGGTGCGTTTCATCCAACCCCAGGCCACGCTGTGCTCTGAACCCCCAGAACTGAGAGCTCGCAGGGTGAGAGAGGTGTCCTCCAGGGAGATGTCAGCCTCATGCCTCCCAATGATCCCTACCAGTTCACTCCCCTCCTATGTTGGGGTAAGAGAAGGAGGAAAACTGATCTTGCACTGCCGAGCTCTTGCAGATCCGCAGCCTGAACTGTACTGGGTGACTCCGACTGGGCTGAGACTTGGTCCTGCACCGAGCCATGCATCCGAAGGTTTACCAGCTCCTGCACCCTGCCACAGCCCGACAGCCTCAGAGGGATTCAACCACACATCTGCCTCCAGCGTCTCTCCCAGCCAGGCTCAAGATAATACTCCCTGTAACCCTCACAAACACTATCGTCTACTGCCTGAGGGCACTCTGGAGATGAACAAGGTCACCACCAGCGAGGCAGGGTTATATACCTGTGTAGCTGAGAATGCGCTGGGAGCAGATACACGTAGTGTTACTGTGGGTGTGCATAGCAGACAAAAGAAAAGAAAGAGGGGGGTGGCTGCTGACATAAAGGGGTATACATTATTCAGAAAGGATGCCACCTTGGAGGTGCGGGAGGTCGGGCAACACTATGCTATCCTGTCATGGCAGAACGGGCGCAACCTGCCATCAACTCGTCTATCCTGGCAAGCCATATACTCAAACGCACACACGCCCACATATACCACACGCATCCTGGCTGGAACACAGAGCTTCAACCTGACCCACCTGCAGGCGGAGACATTTTACCGAGTGTGTCTACATTTAGGGATCAGTGAGGGTGCTAAGCATGCCAGCAGGAGATCAAGAGAGACCAGAAAGACTCAGTGTGTTTCATTCAAGACAAATGATGTCCCGGATCCTCAGCCCAGCCTGCAACTGAGCCCAGAGCTGACCTCCACCGCGATCACACTTCTGCTCCTGGCACTCATATTGCTGCTGTTGGCAAGCCAGGGTTGGGACACTGAACCCAGCAAGGAAGCAGGAAAACACGACTGCACCCACCACCAGGAAATCAAAAGTCCCAAGGCTCTGATCATCAATCAAATGACAGAAAGGAACAACGAACATCAGCCGAAGCAGAGTGAGAAACTGCTATCACATCAGGACTGCTGAGATAATTAGTTTGTGTACATCAGAAAAATCCAGAAAAAAACACTGACACAACACAAACACACACACTCACACACACACATGTCGAATATATACTTTGTGAATCACAGCTAGAAGAGAGGAGTGATAGATCGGAGCAGCAGTGTAGAAAGAGATTTGTATTTATTTTATATACCGTATAAAGTATATTGACATTGTTTCCGTGTTAAGATGTATTGTAAAGAATGCCTAAACCCTAACCAGGGAAATAAAACTGGACAATCATGCTCCTGCAGCACAGTGGGTGAACACAGGAGAAGCAAATGAGTCTGACCTGCCGATGACCGCTGGACTGAAACTAAAGAGAACCAGATTCAGTCCAGGGACTGATATTTACAGAAGAGAGCAGCTCAGACCCCCAGGGTATTTGTCATGTTCCTCTCTACGTGTTCCACAGACTGAACCATATTTTCTCCAAGCAGCTGAATCTCTGAGACTGATGCTGAATGAAAACTCCTGCATTGATGTAAACAACCTTTTTTTGCTTAGCTTTCAGTACCTTGGACTGGGTTGTCCATCTTGCAGTACATATAGTTTTACTCATCCAGATCCCCTGCCTAACACCCTCTTTCAGTATAAAAGTGATCTAAAAGTGATTGTGTTAAATTCTATTTTGAACTATTATACAATAAAAAATCTTTTTAATTTACACATTTTTTACCGTTTTTGTCTGCTTTCTTACCACGGGTCATCATTAGATTGTCAAATCAATAAACAGTGGTGTTAAACTAAACTCTCTACATAAAGTCACACATTAGGGCTTCATTTACAGATACAACTCCTTACTTATCTGTATGCAGTTGCCATTATTCCACAGTAGGAATAGATATAATAACATCTCTGAACATCTGACACCTACTCAGTGTTATGTAACTTTCCATCCTTAGGTTACACAAGCTCACATGTGGGCCTTGAGGTCCTCGACAGTATTAGTTGTTTGGCTTTGAAACAGTAGGTGCCAGTCTATCTCAACTGTGGTGACCAGGGTCGAAGAGACCTGTTACTGCCTTCATAGACATAATAGATAGCTTGCAGTTGACGGTCCAATCTGCATAAACAGACATCTGTGTCTCCAGACTAGAATATGCTGACAATAACACCTCCATGAGTAAAGACATTTTCTGTGACTAATTCTGGGCGTGTAGTATTTGTGCTGTTATCTTGGGGTTTAAAGTCGATCCACCAGCATGAGTTGGGCAGAATGTGAGATCGACTCAGGCACTTCTGATGAACTTTGAGAGTGTCTCTAATTCTCCTTGGGCCAAGCACCAATAAATAATACATCATAAGACATCAGAGGCTCCTGAACACTTTCCTCCCTCCTGACCTCACCACTGACCTTTGATTCCAGCAATTTCTCCAAAACACAGTAAACACAAGAAGCAGTGGGTTCCCTGCTGGATAAAACATGGAAATGAGCACAGGGTAAAGGGATAGGTTCACATTATAGAGTCAGTTTAATACTTACATTCCTCCTTTCCATGCTGGAGGTGAAGAGATCCCTTCTGTTGTGACTGAGTGTATTAAATGCACAGCAGTGACACTGAGGTTAGTCAGAAGTGTGGGTGGTGGGGTGCAACCTTTATACTGTCATTGGGTGCAGCAGACAAGTGCGCATGTGAAAACTCAGAGAGCAAACTATGTCCACCATGTGAAGGAAATAGATGCGCCAGCAGATGAGCCATTTGTAGAGAAGCCGACAGTTAATGAGGCCGAGACTTAGTTTGAAAAGGTCTCAGGGTTTGCAAGGCAGACCAAGAAACTGTACCCAATTACCTTAAAGACTTCTAGCTGAGCTAAGACAGGTTAACATGTATAGTGTTGGTAGGCACCTGATCATGCTTTTAATTGAGGTTACTGAATGCTTGTCCACCATTCCACTGGGTGGCACTGCAACATTGAGATTGTTGCTAGTTGAGAGACTCATAGAAGAAGAGACAGAAAGTAACTAAGAAGATTGACTTCATTGATTCTTCAATGGGTCAAATTATATCTTTGTTACCTTATAATGAGTCTTATATATCTACAACTACACCAAGGACCTGTGGCCTTTTCTAGGGAGTACACTATTTGTTGCACCTCCACGTTTCTACAGCAGCCCGGAACAGACAAACCAAACGATAGCTCCACGTTTGAGGGCGAGTGGAGAGGGTTGCAATCCGCAACTACACAGTTAGATGGCACTAAATCCTACAATACTTGCTCGACTACACTTCAGTTTGAATTACGTACTTTTACTTTTCTACATTTATTCAATAGCTGAAGTTACAAATTAAGTTTTTACACGAGTTTTATAAATATTACAGATGATAACACTTCTGTTCTTTTGCTTTAATAACATTCTAAATGCTAAACTTTTACCTGTAATGGAGGTATTTTTACAATGTGGTAGTTACTCCTACTTACAGTAAAGGCGCACTGTGGAGTTTTCTTGTAAACAAACATTCAGTGCTACTCAGTAAATGAGATCTAATAAATGTGTTGTATGTATTTCAGTTTTCCAAATCGCTATTACACCACTGGTTCACACATCATATATAATAAGCACTGCAGTATATTTTCATTTATAAACAAAAAGAAACACAAAAATCTGATTTCCAATGATCAAATAAATGAATACACGCTCATCATATATCTGAATATACCTTATTACATGTGGTTGACTAAATATAAGGTGAGTCGTGAGTAGTTAGACTTTGTATTTATTCACACAAAACATAATACATTTTCTTCAATAAGGCAACACAATACTGTATATACATACAATGATCTATATGTATACCATATTTAGATTTGATGTTGTTATTTTTCTTTAAACTAACAACATGTCATTCTTTACTATCACTAGTAGCAAGTGTAAATAAATAAGTTTAGCAAGTCATGTAAAAGAGTACCAGATGCGAAAACTTCAAGTCATACTGTTAGTACATCCAATGCAACAATCCTTTACTCACTGCGTTACTGATATATTTTAGCTGCAGTTGTGATTTTCTGAGAGCAGCTTAAGGGTTCAATGACTTACTGGGATATAAAATAACCCTTTAAAGCAGTTAAAGGTGCCCTGTGGAGTTTGCATATCTTCAAGGTCTAACAAAGGTGCAGAGTGTTATTTCACTCCTCATAAAACACACACAAGTATTTAAAATCCTGCTTTGTTATATCCATGTTTTCTACCTTAGAGTTTTCTTCTGTCCTGCTTTTGTTTTGCCGTGTGTATCTGTGAATTTCCACCATCTGTTGATCAGTGCATCATTGTCAAGAATGTGTGACACTTTAGCCCGTGTATAAGACAAACGGCGCTACTACAAAAGAAAAAAGAAAAAACTCCACAGGGACCCTTTAAAATCTCCAAAAATCAGTTAAAACCAAAGAGAGGAAACATTTAAAAAAAGAACAAATATATTCCTTTTCACTAACAGCATCAACAGTAATGGCAATTTCTATTATTCCCATTAGCAGTATAAGGTTAACATTAACACTGACATCATCATTGGGTGCTAGAGTGGGTGTCATTCCTAAACAATATGAGGTGCTTGACTTTTTTTGTGACTTTTAAAAAATGTTGAAAACTCTTCTTCTTTTTTTTTTCCAGTGTGAAATGTGCACAGTAATAATGAGCGTGGTGTTGAGCGTACTGTACAGAGTGACTCAAAGTGAAAATGCTATGTTAGTTCGATACCCATTCTCTCTTCACAGATAAGATTGTACAGTCATTTACAAAAATATACCTCTATTCTGCATTAACAAATGACAGCAGTGATTAGTACTGGTAGTACGGGACATGAAAAAAAAAATACACAAAATGTTTATGACACAGTGGATGTAAAAAAACGACATTAAACTATTTTTATATATCGCTGTATCGCGCACAATACTGTGTGCTCACGATACATGAGCAGCAATAGATGTTTCTGATGCCCGCGGCCGGGTCACTCGACTGTTGACCTGACCAATTTTATGCTGAAAAAATGTTATGCCAATTTTTTAATGCGACTAAACGAGCCAACAGAGCTGCTCTTTTGTCCTGTTTGTTTATGCGTAAAAATCTGAAATCAAGTGTCAAAACTGCTGATTAATTCGAACGCCGGGGGCATCAGACGCTCCTGGAATGTCAGCTGAGTTTGTTTTAAACAAGACGGTTGTTCTGGTATGTCGCTGTGATCTTTTAAAACATGGTAACACTTTATTTTAACACAACTAAGCCTTTATAAGCAGTATATGAGCATACGATGGTTTATAACACACTATAATGTAGTAGTAGCAGATATAAAAACAGTTAAGTAAGTCTGTGTGTTTTTTTTTGTTATGAAGCATTCATAACCTGTGTGTTAGCAGTTAATGGAGCTTTGATAACACTGAAACATAACTGTAATCATACTTTTTCAGTAGTCTTAATCAACACAAACTGTTACACTGCAAACCAACATGACTAATTTTGAACCAACACATGCTTAAATATCATTACAGCTATGTTACGCACCAGTTGTGCTTCATAATAAACCCTTAAAATGTCCCTATATCTGCTTATTATTATAGCGTGTTATAAAATATTAATACTCTGCTTATAAATGCTACTCGTAACATATAGTGAGTGATAAGGCAATGTAGTGACTATGATTAAACATCAGTGTGTTGGATGTCAGAGCTTTCTCACGTCTCTGAAGACATCAAATCTCAAAATTCACACACACACACACACACACACACACACACACACACACACACACACACACACACACACACAGACATACACACACATACACAATGCACAGACACATAAAAAAATAGGCAAGGGCATCGACAAGAATTTTCAGACACTACATACTTGAACAGTTTTGGCTCGATACGTTTACTGTTTAACGGGCTGTGAAAAGGTGGTCTGAGACGAGAGGCGAGTCTAACGACGTGAAGCAGCGTGAATATCGAGTGAATAGACGCCTGACGGCTGAAACGATTAGTGGAGTAATTGATTAGTTAATCGACGGAGAATTAATCTTGACTCTTAATCGTTCACGTAACCTTTCTCTGGTTACGTATAACTGTTTGCTGGTTTTCTCGGGTCTTCCGTCATGGTGAACTGAATTTCGACGGGTTTTTGGAACATTCGTTGGACAATACAAACTATTAAAACAGTGTTCTTCCCTATTTTCTGTTATTTTCATGGACCAATTCATCAGAGGAAATCTGCACACAGATGAATCGATTGAAAACACAGTTGTTATATGCAGCCCTGGGCTTATGTGTCGCAGTATGACAGACATGATGAAAGTAACAAACCTTATCTGCTTCATGTCAGCTGACTTTTTAAGTTATACATTTCTATCTCTCTTTATCAATTAATTCTTTTTTTTTCTGAACTGTCAAAGAAACATCATGTACAACCCCCCCTTCTCCTCCTGTGATGCAAACTCTCACTCCTACTGGAGTGACCTTGAGCAGTCACACAAAGCTGAATCTCATTTCACGACTGTGTGAGTGTGTAAACTCTCCCGGCCCACTCACTCACTCTCGCTCTGTGTGATGCCTCGCAGTACGCTCGTCATGCAGGAGAGACGGACAGACTCGAAATGAGCACGGCTACTTCATCTTCTGTTGCCATGGAGACCACTCGCAAAGGCTTGATTGACCAATTAAGATTGATTAAAATATGGTCGAGTGAAGACTAATTAGCAGAGTTGTATAGCTTGTCAACCATCAGGCACAGTAACTTAATTTCATACACAGGTTTATAGCCTTAAATAGAGTTGGGAATTGCCTGGAGATTGCACTGAAAATGAGATTCTCCTGTTCTATGAGCGCCGCTCTGTAATGGACACTGACCTCTGAACTCGCTGCGGAGCTGTGAACACATTTCTCCTATCTGACAAACCGTGCAGCATCACAAACAGATGGAGAGAAGTCTCCAGGGGTCTGAAAAAGCAAAATAAAAAAAAACTTTCTGGTGCGCACATCTGCAGCTAAATTCATCAAAAAGGTTCGAGAATACTCATCCTTGACCAACACACACATGCATAGCAAACACACACACGCACACGCACGCATACGCCTACGCCGCACACACACATCTCAGCTGTAATTGTAGGTGAAGTTATACGAGCTAGGCTCCTTCGGTACGGGGGGCGGGGCTTCTGGGATTGTGATGTTCTCAAGGTCGAGGAGGCGGAGCTTCATCTCCATGCTGATGAGAGTATCTAGGTCACTGCGTGTCAGGTCGCTGCCCATCTCTCTCCCCAGCAGCGCGCACAACCCGTCGGTCCAGATGCAATACTGCTCCGACATCACACACACACACACACACACACACACAGAGGAATATACACGTCGCATCACACACACACACACACACACACACAGAGGAATATACACGTCGCATGTCAGAATTGTCACAGTATTTTGTTTTAATTAGTTGATTTGGACATGCAGATCTGACCTTTGATTCTGACTGAGCAGTTATTTTTTCACTTTTTGTGGTTACACAAATAATACTGAGCTCTTTTTTTTTTAACCACTGGGGGGCAGCAAAAACGAGCTGAAAATGCAACACTGACATATTATTACCGCCAAGTGGTTACAGCGGAAATGAAAATGGACAACATTAGAATTCACACGGACCATCTGATGAATACAAGTCAGGCATTTACTCTCCTGTTAGCTCGTGTTTGCTCCCTCACCCCAAACTCCAGATTCAAATGTCTCGGTCTTCAGATGGTAAATGTTCTAATTTAGCTGGTTGTTATCTCTCTGTTTGGGTTAGGTGACATACTGAGAGTTTTTGCTGCAGCTGGCAGTTGATGAAAGCATGTGAGAGTAAAATCTGCAGGTCTGCATTCGGGTTAGAATTCTCTGTGGGTTTCCACTTACACTCATTTGACCCACCGCTCGTATAAAAACATCAAATAAAGCAGCTTTACGCCTCACTGCTGCCGAGCTTACCTCATACTTGTTGGGCGCGACAAAATTAAGTGTCTCGTCGGGATCGTAGAGGACAGAGAAGGCTAACTCCAGCACCTCCTAAACAAACAGGACAAACAGAGTAGAGTAGAGAATGAGAAAAAAAAAAAACAGACATGGGGCTGGAATAACAATAAAAAATAAATGAAAATCATATTACCTTGTTTTGTTTCAGAGCACTTTTTTCTTTCATATGAGGACAGTCTTTCCCAGTCACCACAGATTTGATATCAGAAACGGGGACTAGGGGGAATAAAGAAAAGAAACAAGCTAATAACTTGAGGAGTTTATTAAGGTCAGATACAGTATGCTGTGCATGTACATTATGAAATTCATAACGTAGAGCCGCCATTCATAGGTTTCATGATCTTACTCTTGTCACTGAGTAGCTCGAAAGGCACTTCACCCTGAGGTGACTCATCAAGGTCCCCATAGTGCAGCACTTTGTGATTCAGCGAGAGTCTGCAGAACCAAAACTTCTCTACAAAAACAAAAAAAGAGGCAGGAAACATAATGTTCAGCTCATAATCAACAGCGCTGCCACTCAACGCGGTTATTGTAACGATGCTGCATGTACCTTGCCTTCGGCGGTTCCCCAGTTTACGGAAGCAGCTCCCCTCGCACAGCCGGTTCAGTCGCTGCTGCTTGATGAGCTCTAAGATCTCGGGCTGAATTCTCTCCCGCAGCTCGCTGCAGCACACAAACACAAAAGCACGAGCAACAGGGTCAAACACGACCGCAGCACAGATGTTAAAAACGCAGGTTAAAAACCGTTAACGGGTGGTGTTAGAGTGCTGACATGATAGGTGGAGACTGGAAGTCATCCTGGCTCATTCGCTCTGACTGCCGCAGACGCAGAATCTCGGAATAGTTGAGGCCTCGCAGTTTGTTCTTCAGCTGGTCTAAAGAAGACGGCTTCATCGCCAGGGCCCTGGTGATCTGCTCACGGACTACCTGCATCACCTGGTCACACACACACACACACACACACACACACACACACTGTAAGTATTGCTGTCACATTCTCAGATCATCCTGCACTGTTTTTAGTAAATAACCATGAATATTAATTATTATTATTTTTCACAGATACATTATTTTACTTCTTTATCTAAAGGAATTGATATTTAAAATATATACATATATATAGCAGATGGTCTCACTGGTCCAATTGATTTAAATGTGATCATATGGATAAAGTATTAAGAATAATATAACTGTCATATATTAGTTAACAAACCAAAAACCTTTCAGCTGTCTGCTCAGTCACACACAGCAGCAGCTGCACTCAAACTTAAACCTGTTTAAATGCCTTGACATTAATCACATTCATATTGAGCAAACCTCTTGTGGAGGGGAAGTTGGTATTTATTAATGAGGCACACCCACTGTAAACAACCTACTGAAACTGTTTTTTATTTCAACTAATTAGCAAGTGAAACGTTTCATCTTCCGTCGTCTCATTTAATTTTTACATGAAACAGTTCTACCAGCAGCATCTGTGAACGTTCAGACTATCTACTGCTGCAGATGAATTTGTCTCTGTATAAAAATCTGACAACGGTTTTATTTTAAGACTAAGAGTCTCACGCCTAGGTGTTAAACATCTAAATTCAGTGCTTGTTTGTGCATTCACATTTTAATGAATGATTTCAAGACCTTACGGCAGCGTAGTGTTTGGTTATTGCAGCAATAAATCTGAATAAATCTCTGTTTTCTATTCTTAGTTATGCAGTTCATTTATTTAGTCGGAACATTTGGTCTTAATTTAGGTGTTTCCATTGATGACGCCTAAACAAATTCCATATATTGTCACTATTTCTACCTTTTTGAAATTTGGGTTATGAGGCAGGGACAATGTAAACATGCATCTATATACTCTATATGTATGTAGTGTTTTAATCTTCAACCTTATTGAAGTCCTCAGCTGTGGCCCTCATCTCCTTCCAGGTTTTATTAAGCAGCTGGATGCAGACACAGAAGAACTCCTCCCATGCCCGATCATGCGTGAAGAACATGGGGTGATAGTCATTGCAGCCCTCATTAGCTGCACGAAAGAAAATATTAGACTTGGTGTCATACCACAGTTTCTGCCGACTTCTCAAGCTTCATGTATCATACGTTAATAAAAGCACAACAGCTGCGCCTCTCTACTTACGCAATTCTCCGACCTGGAGTATCTCGCACAACATTCGAGTGAGTTCGATCGCACACCGGCCAAAGGGACATTCGTGTTTGTCCTCGCGGCTGCTGTTCTCCAGGACAATCTGTCATGAGTTAAATGGCATGTTAGCTGTGACGGACTTTTCCTCCTCTGTGAGATGAGTAAAGTCGTGCCTGAGGCCAGAACTAACCCTGATGTACGTGTCCTGGTGAACCTTGGCGAGATACAACATGTTGTCCAAAGCCAGCATCCCGGGAGGAGTCTGGGTGAAGTCCATGGCCGGATTTACATGGTTCTGCACATAAAAATGTAATCTATTTAAAATCTGTTTATACAAATGGTTTTACGCATAACAGAGGAAATTGAGCTCTGTAGTGGAGACTCACAGTGAAGCCCAGCATCTTATAGTCCTTGGTGTACATGGCCTTTCTCTTTTCTGTGCCGGTGGGGTCATTTTCGCCATCGAAAGCGATCCTACGCAGCTCGAAAATGATGTCTCTCTGAGCCTGAACCACAGTAAACCAGCATAATATCAGCATAAATACAGACATTTTAAACATTACAGCAGCAAAACAATAAAGAAATGACCAAACTAATATCAGGAAATATAGATCAGATTGGTTGTTGATGTCTAACTTCATACTGTGTGAGATACAGTAAGTTCTCAAACAAACACGAATGAAGACATGCAGGAAAATCTTCATTTTCGAGTCCACTTAGTGACTATATAAACATAAACTGAAAGTTTTTCTCTGATTATTATATATAATCTTGAGTTTTACCTGGTCATTAGGATCCATTTTGGTCATCATTCGTTCTTCCAAAAGGTTGAAGGTCAGTACCTGCAGCACATAAAGCTGATGTGCCATTTCTGCTTTGATTGGTCGATTTCCTCTGATAACATGCTGGAGAAGAAGAAAAGAACACTGAGTTATAGCACAAGACAGAAATCTAAAAAAAGGTTTAATAAATTGTTCTCCTCCACTGAAGAGGAGAAGTAAAGACTTTCTGTAATGTGATCCGAAGACTCGAGACAGAAAGCTGACGATGCCGACTGAATTCATGCGCTGATTACCGGGTCTGACAGTTAACCAGGTCTCATTAACAGATCACACAATGCCGGAGCTGCTTCACAACGTTCTGTCTTGCTCCAGGAAATAGGACTGCAGCCGATAAATTGCAGCCCGTTCAGGGAGGCACTTTCAGAAGAGTCGGTGCCAAAAGGAATAATTTTCAGAGCAGATTTTGTTCCACTTCACAGACTTCATGTCATAGCACATTTGCTGGTTCTGTGTCACAGCTCTGCAAGTGAGTAAATATTTCTACTTTCTGAACTGAATGCAGCCACTAAACCCCGACATAGGATAATCTCAAAGGAGGCCTTACATAAAAAAGTTGTATATAGAATGATTTTAGATGTTCTTAATAGCAACTGGTTTCAAACAGAAAATGTGGGTGCCGCTCAGTGCTGTCTGAAAGCTTTATAGCCAGCAGAGCGGAGCATTAACTCTGATGTTCGGCTGACATCACAAGAAATACTTTGTTTTCTGCATTTCAGGCTTGCTACTCACATTGAGGATGATGGATCGCAAGTGTTTCTGAGCCAAAGTGCTTGCCATTTCCTGAGGAGATATACAAAAATACATCAATTCGACATACATGTCAGATAAAGGGAAGACGCTTGGACTAGACAGTAAAGTAAATGCGGAGAAGCAACTTCACTTGACTCAACCTACGGTAAATGGGCGTTTTAGACAAATTCTGAAATGCAACAACTCTCTGAAGCTACATTACATTTTAGATGACTGACTTTAAGCCCTGCACGCCTTCTGTAAAACATGACAACTCCAATCTGTCAGCACGGTCTGTCTGCTGCCGCAGCGAGCTATGGCTCTATCTTCATTTGCACGGATTATGCGGTGGGTTTTTCCATGACACAGAAAGAGCGAAGGAGGAGAAGGGCTGTGTGGTGGAGAGGATGGTATGAGATGCTGAGGGATGTGTACTCACAGTGAGGTGCTGCTCCAGCGGGTTAGTATACTCCTCCTACAGGTTGAAGCGAGGGAGGAGGGACGTGGGTGTAACAGCGATGGAAACAAAGAGTGCACACACGGACAATGAGATACAGGGATACATCACCAGCACAGCATGCAGCGGAATAAGAACATGAAACAACATAACATCAAATCAGGACTTTAGGTAGTCACGACACAAATCTGTTTGAAAACCTCGCATGCCCTACATACAGTCAGTCATACGACCACGCATTCATTGGTTTATCTAGCTGGGTTTGAAAGACCTAAGAGCTGTGAAATAAAGGTGATGATTAAACTACCATGTATGCATTAAATAAATCACTGTGGTGATCTAGTAGGTCCCTTTATAATGCAAACTTGGTCTGTGGAGGGCTTTTTTAGCTGTTGCCAGAATTGCTGCATGAGTTTAAGATTTATTTCTAACGAGTCACTTCTATAAAAAGTACAAAAACTTCACTACAAGTGTGTAGAAAGTATCATTAGATCCACTCTAATGCTCTAGAGTTTAACACTCCAACCACTTCAGCAGTAAAGTCTGCACTCAGTGTCCCTCACTGACTCAGTTCGCCCTCCAGTGGTCAACAACAGCAGCTGGAGATGAATGCATGGTCAAGGACAACTGTCTGAACATACTGTACTGCACTAATGGCACAAACAATAATAATAATGATGATGATAATACATCTTCATACCCACTACCTTTTCATTAACACTTTTAAAACTGAGTGAGTATTTTGCATTTGGAATTTGTATTAATGTGTAAATAATTTCAGTCTCTGTTTGCCCTGAATTCAGCGTGAAGTGATTTATAACAAACATTTTCCACAGTCAGTCAAAGGTGTGTTTTCTTACACACACACGACGTCTCATCGCGTTACTGCCTCGTTTAACCGTGGCATGTTTTGTGATGACATTTGATCGAGATGTGCAGACTAACTATTAAAAAAAGTAAAGGAGCAGTATTGATATATAGTATTGAATATTTGATAAACATCCATCTCTGTATTTTCTTTAAACGTCCTTCTTCTCCTGCATGAGCACAGCTCTCGTTTTATCAACCATTACAACTAATTCATACACCAGTTATTAATCTGAAAAAGCTGCTGTGCAAAAGTCAAACAGGTTCGTTTGTCAAAGGCAAAATGCAGATCTATATTAGATCTTGCCAACAAACATTTATTCTGTTGCTATAAAATAATTTTAGAAAACAACGAACAAATGGAAATAAATGAAGTCGTATTTAATGGCGTATTTACACCTGTAGTTCGATTCATTTGGTTCAGATGGAGGGGAAAAAAATACTCTAAGCAACACCAGCGAACATGAAGTTAAACAGACTAACAGGTAACTCATTGATTGGACAGTTTTGGCAATCAGCACATCATCAGGAAATCAAACTCCAGTGTCTGATTACATTAATATAATACTATAGTATAGGACTATATACGACTATATTTATGTTCTTTGGTGTCACAAAGATCTCATGACTTGATTATGAGCATAATCGGTAATATTAGACTACAAGTCGGCTGCATGTTATGAATAATGACTAACAGGTTGGAAAAGGTTGTTACAGTCGTGATTCTGGGCTCATTACTGCGGATCACTGTCAAAGTAAACAGAGAAGGGTACGAGCAGAGCTGTTTCAACATATTTTGACCTGTTAATGAGGGGAAATACCTGTCTGTGTGTTGTCACGGTTACCCAATGATTTGCATAAATACATACATAGCTCACACAGCTCGTAATTTTTAAAATAACAAGCCATGTGTTAGTACACTTTAATTATGCTACAAGTTACAATATTTGTATTGTTCTGCCTGGTTTATTTACACGAGATTTGAATATGCTGTCGGGTGTAATTAGTGAGTTTCACTGTCTGTATTTTCCTCCTCAACTTAATTCCTGAGATATTATTTTCTAAGTCTTGTAGAGAACAGCTTGTTATAGAAGCCGGTCTTAAAATGCTGTTTTTCTAACCGTGGAAACCTGAAAATATATATAAGTAACACATCATTTAACTTTTGGCAACTGACAAGGCAAAAATTCAACACGGAGGACTGTCGTTTAAACGAGACACACTCACACACACACACACACACACACACAGGACGAGACAATGTATGAAACAGGATGAAACAGTGTGCTGTGTGAGCTTGGATAGAAGTTATAAGTGCAGGGTGAGCAGACAAATGAGACGTAATGAAGGTGATGAGTAACACGGTGGACAGACATTCACACTCGCCTTTAGTTTTTGTGCATTTGGCTGTGCTACAGAGATATTTCAGAATCAGAGTGCAGCGTTTGGGATGTTTCTGTCTGACATTTTGGTATATTTGTTCGCATCTGCATAATTTCTGCATGCCACATTTGATAAATCCTGTCTACGTTACTAACAATTCTAGCTTTCACTCAATCATCTCCGGTCGAGTCCAATCCTTGTGATTAATGTTAAATGAATATGAAATACTTTTCACTGAAATAAATTCCTTCATAATCAAGTCATCCTTCAGTAACGGCTCGATGGCTCCTCTACCTCTACCTCGCTGAGCTATTCTGAAATACTTGCAGCATAACGAATGTACAAACTTCAAAGGAAAGCGAGCACTATTTTCAGTGTGTGTGTGTGTGTGTGTGTCATTACAGCGATGGCTGTCAGACAGAATCCACAACATGACAGCTGGCAGACAGACGTCTATTCATGAGATTAGCTTTAAGTAACTAACCTATTGCTGTAGACAGTGTGAGGCAATAACTGCAGCTCTCTGACACCCAAAAAAACACACAACTCTTATGAATAAATGTCAGTCTATTATGTATGGCCGGCTTTTTTTAGACTGTAATGTGAGGGCGGAACATTATTAGTATTCTAGTTATGTCAATCTCTTCTGCGTATTCAGTCCTTTTTTCTCTAATACAGCACGGTGTGCCGTGAGTGTTGGCCACTGACCTGCCGTCTATCCTCTGGTGCCTTCAGGAAAAGAGCATTGATGAGGGCGATGGCGTAGGTTTGAATCTCCTGGTTTGACCTGAAGGAATATCAGGCAACATAACAACCAGTTAGAAGCATCACGCTCCACAAGTCTCCATGCAGAGCTTAAACTACACGCTAACAACTATGCAATCTAATCTAATCTAATCTAATCTAATCTAATCTAATCTAATCTAATCTAATCTAATAATACTAATAAAACAAACTTTTAATCTTAATTTTGTCACACAAACAGTAAAACTAACTATTATCTTGGCTTTTTAAAGAACATTGGCAAAATCTTTATTACCATAAAAAAACAAAACCAACAATGACCAATGACCATCGCCTGAGCAGCCAAAACTTATATACAGTAACCTACAGTATAAACTTGTTCTTCTGTGCCACAGAGCTCCACAGAAACTACAGACTGACTGAGTTTGTTAGGAAACATGTACATGAACAAGATGACCTTTGACAAGAAGACAAGATGATCTTTTTTTAAGACGATGTCTTCAGTAGGAACCAGTGAGCTTAGGGCTGAGAGCCACAAACGAGGCAGAAAAGTGTTGATAGACCGATTAACCGTGGATTGACGCAGGATCAGGCGTTGCAGAAACTCGTAGCAGGGTTGTCCGGTGGTGGGGGGCGAGGGGAGCGTAGGTGGGTTGCTGTGGGCGTGTCTATACCTGCTGAATGTAACAGCCAGTGTTCGCTCACTGTTATTGTTACTCTATCTCTCTCTCTCTGACCGAGTGTCTGATTAACTTGCACAGCGTGATGCTGGGCTCCGTTTTCTCCAAAAGTTGGATCTGGATCAACCTCTCTCCGGCACGCTGGTTGCGTTTTCTTGCTGACACCCCTGCGTTGCGGACTGCCGGTGCGAAAACGGACGACCCTCCACTGATATGAAAGGAAAAAAACCTCAGTTTTTGTCGGGGGCGCCTGATCCTGTGTGAATCCAGTCTTAGGAAATCATGTACATAATTTGTGATCTGTCTTTTTAAGATGACGTCTTCAGTAGGAAGCAATGAGCTTAGGGCTGAGAGCCACAAACAAGGTATAAAAGTACTGAGAGACCGACTAACACGTTGTTGGTTTTGTTTTTTCACGGTATCAGTTGCCTTCGTGGGTCATTCTAAGCATCTTATACTCACCCTTTGAATCGTACCACAAGCCAAATACTGTGGCAGATTTCTCTTATTTTATTTCCTAAGTTACCCCACACTGCTACATTCACTCCTCTGCCCCCAACCCCCATATCAGAGTGCGTGAAGCCCCTGTGCATGTGTGTGTGCTCACACTTGCAGGTGCCCGATGAGCTGTCCCACGGTGATCTCCTGGGCCACTCGGTGGTAGAGGCTGTGGCTGTTGAGGACCATGCTCTCGAGGATGGCTAGGGAGCGCTGCAGGATGGACACATCCACCATCGGCTGGTTGACGTAGCCTGCGATCTGAGGTGGGAGGAGAGAGGAGAGAACTCTGAATCTTCAACTTAAGTGAGTCGGGCTTTAAAGTTTCTGTGTTGATCTGACAAGAGCTTGCGGTACTTCAAAGATTAAAATCACCAGAAGTCGAGTTCCCTCTCTGAAAAAAGGAAATCTATATGTGAAGGAAACTCAGAGTTGAGAAAGTTTTCTCCGAGTGACTGTTGAGGTCAAACTAAAGTTTTCAGACTAAAATCCACATAATTGTGGTGTTGCTTGGCAACAGCACCCACTTATATCCAGCACATAGGAAGAGTAATTAAATATAAGTATAAAAAGACAGACCTCTAATTGGGAGACGGAGGAGATTTGTCCACCGGGCTTCCTGTGAAACTATAATGTATCTAATGAATTTCTCTTTTCTCGGAGGAGGTACCTGTTTGATGAAGGAGAGGGAGATGAGGTCCCAGGACACGATGCCATGATCCATTAGCTCCAGGAAGGCAGTGAGAGTGAAGGCCAGCATTTCTCCGAAGCTGAAGGAGGCAAACAGCTGTTAGTGTGGGTGTAGCTTCATGTCATCTGACCTAGTCCAACTAAGAAATAATAATGCTCGCATAAAGAAGTGTAATCAGATTCAATTTCAGCCGCAGGACTGTAAATGCTTAGAATGCGCAACTATAACTATCATCATTGTTACAAAAATAAAAACTAAATCTGGGCTCACTGGGTGCCACTCTCCACCAGACGTGCCAGCGTCCCAATGCCCTCCATGTTGATGAACTCTGTGGCGAAGGTTGGGTCTGCAGACAGCTTGGCGAGCTCTTTCAGAGCCTCCAGACGAGCGTCGATGCCATGAGACTGGATCCTCTCCAGGAGCTGACGAGCAGCACGAGCCTGTCGGCCACAAGACAAAAACTTTTATAACAGGGACCATGCAGCTCATTAAGGCCAGAATTCAAGGACTTTTCAAGCACATTTAAGGTACCTAAACCAAACATTTCCAGACTCTAGAAGCTTCTTATCATCACATCTAAATTGTTACTTAGTTACTTTGATTATTTTAGCAGCTGTTCATATTAACTTTGAATGTACCTGTAATTCTTTGTATTTTCTGTTATTTTTATGTATTTGAACACTGATGACACTGTCAATGCTAAATAACGATAAAATTATACATTGTCAGTTATACTGGGTGAACGTTTTCAACGTGATTATGTAACGGCAGGTGGTTCTGAAGTATACGGCTCATTTTTTGTGTGAATATAAAAGGCTACCAAAATAAAATTAAGGGCTCTATTGTGGGCGCAGAGCATTAAAAGACCAATACGTAAGATTTAGTGACATCTAGTGGTGTAGTTGCAGATTATAACGTCCTCCTCCACTTGCCTTCTCGCTCCAAGTGTGAAGGAGAAACTACAGTGGCCACAAAATGCATGAAAAGGCCCTACAGTATCTACACCCTATGTGACATGGGAGAATCTATGGAAGACCTGCAGAGTCTGAACAGGCAGTTTGGGTCTGATCATGGCCGACCTGCGAATGTATAAAACCCAGAGTTGCAATAAATCTGAATTATTCCTCAAAGGACAGCCAAGTGCTGGGAGTACCGAGCAGCGATCTGGTGGTGGAGGCGTGAGGTGCGCCCACTGTGCTCTTGGAGGCAGGATGGGATTAGGACGAATATATTATCATACATTATCATTGAGTGTGTTGGGGGCTGCTTTCAACCATGGCAAATCAACTCTAAAAAGCAGTGTCCTCATGAGTGACAAGCGTGTCTTAAAGAGGGAGCTCGTACGGCACAAGAAGTTTGTGATGTCGGGCGATGTTCGTGCGTTAAGACCTTTTCAGCTCGCACAAAAGTTCAAAAAGAGTGAACTGAGGAGGAATACACAAAAGTGACTCACGGGTGAAATGGCTAATCGAAGGATGGTCCCGTTCTTGATTTCACCGCGGCTCTAGAAAACAATAAAGGAGGAGTGTTACCACACGTTCAACATTAATTAACAATGCCATGAAGAATACAGTGACGCTCACCTGCTCCGTGATGTAAAGCTGCGGGCCGTCGGCATAACGCAGAGCAAACTGCTCTGAGCCTGACAGAGACCAGCTGAGGACAAAGAGGAAGAAGTGTTAAACACTGCTACAAAAACAAAGGGACATAAAGTAAATCTGTCGAACATATTCTAGTGTGCTAGAACAAAAATGTTGTGGAAAAAGTCAGATCGCTCCCTGCAGCAGATGTATTTTACACGAGTGGCAAAACTGTGAGATTGTGGAGGAGAATTTATTCAGTGGGTGTTAACAGAGAGGCGCAAAGACTTTTTCAAATCGCCAGGTGAAGACACGAGAAGAAATGGTGAAAGATTAGAGAAAAATAATGGTTGAGAATGGTTATGTAAGGTGTGTGTGTGTGTGTGTGTAATCCCACTAGAGTGCTGCGATAAAACTACACCACTGCACCAACTGTGAAAGGACTTCTACAATTTTTCTTCCTGCTTCAAATATTTATGTACTGCACACTTAACATAGATGTAAGACCATAACACCATGTCACCCTCAGTCAATGACAAAAAGGAAACACACTCACTCTACTCTGAGTCAGAGAGCAGAAGGGGGGACATGCTGCCGTTTTGCCTGGATCAGCAGGCGTCTGGGTTAGTCTTTGCTGGTTTACAGCACAGACAGCAAAGAGCCGGACTTCTCTTTCGTCAGATCTTTCGCTGTTTCTGAGTCAGTAGATGACCAGATGAATCACGCTGTCACGTTATATCAGACTATAACATACCTATCTTTTTCAAACGAGGTCTTGTCTGTCCATAGGATCTTTAACTTTTAGGCACGTGTTGTGTGATTGTGAATGTGATGTAACAGAACAGAAAGAGTAGAAGAGCAACGCTTACCCGTCGCATACTTCGCGTATTATCGAGGACAGAGGTCTTTTCTGAAA
Source organism: Larimichthys crocea (assembly GCF_000972845.2). Classification (NCBI taxonomy): domain Eukaryota; kingdom Metazoa; phylum Chordata; class Actinopteri; family Sciaenidae; genus Larimichthys; species Larimichthys crocea. The sequence goes on along the minus strand of NC_040016.1, from coordinate 18,613,530 downwards.
AATCAAAAGTTGCATTTGTTAAATTACTCCACTGTATTCATAACATAACAGCCACTGAGGTACCTACTTGTACTCTGCGTAACTAAAACACATCTCTGCATCACTCGTGACTTTCACGCTCAAAAGAAATGAAAGCACACACACACACACACACACACACACACACAAACACACACACATTTTACACAAACACACACACATTTTACACAAACACAGACCTGGTCCATCTCTATAAGCTGAGCGTTAGCACCAGGCCATTCAATAGCCACCTTCACGATGTCAGCTGGGGGCGGCATGGCTGTCTTATCGTAGGACGCTGCGGAAGAAGAGAAGAGTTTTACCTGGAGTACAACTTCACCTGTCGGGCAGTATTTGGGTTGTCATTAAAACACTTATTACTTCACTTGAGTACTGAATTACATTATAATTAGATAAAAGAATACATGATTGATGTGTCAGATGTTCATTATTCTGCACCTACAGTATGTAAAGATGTTTGGAGCCTACTTAAATAAAAACATCTGTGACCTTCTCCTTTTTCAGTCCGATGATTGATTAACTTCAGAATAACATGAACTCGAGGTTATACATCACCTAATGGAGACGCGTTGCGGGGGTCAATCACTCTCGCAGCTCTGCAGTACAAACCACTGTGTCAGCTCCTCTGTGGACACACAAACCCACACAGACGTCACGTCACTGCAGAAACCTTCTTTTCCTCAAAGCCCAACAGCTCCGGCTTTGCTCCATCCCTGCATTTTTATTCTCCTCTGAACTGAGTCTGTCAGGGAACGGATCAATAAGCATGACTGTTTTACAAAAAACCACCCACCCACACATCCAAACACACACACACACACGCATATCTTCACTGGGTCGAGCCTCCTGCCAGCTGGGCTCCGGGTTTGCTGCGCTTTGTCGCCCTTGACATGTTATTATGATTGCCAAACAATATGCCAAACAATATGCCACATGTCTTTACCAACCCAACACCTGTCCATACCGACCTTTTTGACACCTCACTCACGATCATGCGACCAAAATTGTTTAGTTCCGATCTTTGCTGCATCACTTACGGCTTGAAGACGTCAAACAGTGTCAGAACACAAATTAATATGACACCTATACTCTCTCAGTCATGCATTTACATGCATATATATCCCACTTCTACCCAAATTTTGGTCCCTTGCCATTAAGAAAACCATTGAACCAACTACAGGACTTATATGATAGAGCTTATGAGATACACAGCCTCACTGCTGCACTGTACTCTCTCACACTCCTGACCACGTGAATAACATGCCCATTAATTTCAGATCCCAAACAATAACTGACTGATTCTGTTGTTTGTCCTGTTGTTGTTGCAGTGTGTGGTCAGGTCAGTTCATCCGTGCTCTTACGTTTAATCCTTTCCTAAATATTCATAAATGAAATAAAATAAAATATGTGGCCGCCCCGTGTGTGGAGGCTATAGTCCTCGCTGCAGCTGGCCCCAGTTCGAATCCCACATCGTACGGCTAATTTACTGCATGTCACTCCCCCTCTCTCTGCCCCCTGCTTCCTGTCTATCTTCAGCTGTACTATCAATAAAGGCATAAAAGGCCAAAAAAATAATCTTTAAAAATGCAATATGCAATATACAGTCATTAAATAACTGTGAAGTAATGTCTGACCTCTATATTGGCTGTTGACTGATAAGAAACTGCAGCACTGCAGCACTATGTTTGAGGTCATTTAGAAACAAATTTGTCATTTACTTATTACCTGGTCAACACAGCTGTAATGCTGTATCAGCTGATGTATTGTTAAGCCTTTGTTTGAAATCCTCACGCTGTATATTGATATTGTTTATCAGCCTCGATTCTGTCTATTCTAACAGCCACTGTTTGTTGTCAACATACTTGGGAAAAAAAACAGGCTCCAGAGATTTATTACAGGGTCCCCTCCCGACTCTCTTCACATTTTGCATTTGAGCAATGAATAAATGAATTCATAAATAAATTGTGTGCCCCAAAAAACTGTGCAGCTACAAATCAGAACAAAATGGAATATAACTGGCCATCTGCTCTCAAATGACAATTTACCGCCAACTCTCATGAAGATTGCATATTTATACTAATTCAATTTTTACATCTGTTTAATTTACATGATTGCAGAGGCACATTAATATCAACCCTGAAATGTTCGCTGCTTATTCCATCAGCCACATTGCCTCGACTTTAATATTAAATTATACTGCCGCACTGGAGCTCATTAAATGTAATATTTGCAACAAATGCTATAAAAGACAGGAGCGAGAGGAGCGACAGCAGGGGCCGGTCTTTGTCTCTCTGCTCTGACATGAGCAGTGAGCATGAAAAGCCGGCTGACAGAATCTGCTGGTGACTGGAGAAAGATGGTATAAAGAAGAAAAAGCCACTGCTGTTCCCTAAATGGCTCTCTGCATTCAGGGTGCTTTGCTCTTTGTATGAGTTACAGCTGCTCATTTGAAAAGACATTTTAATCATTACCAGAGTGTTACAGGTGAAACAAAACCAACCTGAACAAAGCCTAAATCGACAACTGTTCCCCTATTGGATTTACCGGAGTTGTAGCTTTTATCACTATCTCTTTGAGGCGCTTGAATGTTTGTCTTGATTCTATAAATATGTTCCACCTGTCTACGTGCATCAGCGTCGGCTCTGTCGACTGACACGTCGTCGTTTGATCACGCATAAAATAAAAGATATTCTGCTCCCAAACACAAGTTTGTTCTTTTGACATAACAGACTCTCGCTCCTCATACATCTCGAATAAAAATGGTGCTATCAATAATAAGCAAGTGTGAATACTTTCATCTCAGCCTCACGAGGTTGCAGCTTGAGTTCTTATAATTATATAATTTGTCACAAATTAAGAGAGCTGAGCAAACTGAGGCAAGTGTGGTATGTATGTGATTAACATCCACTACAACAAATTAAGGTGCATTCTGCGAGTGCTACAGAGTGAAAACTGCCAATTACATTCAGATTCCTACCAGCCATCTGCACGGGGAACTGCACCGCCTCCACATCTTCAAGCAGACTGTCAATCGCTTCACATAATGTGTGAGCTCTGAGCCTGCCCTGCTGCAAAAGCTTTAAAATGTTTTCCATAAGTTCTGGTGCTGAGCTAATCCACTTTTTTTTTAGCACGGACATTCGGCTGCAGATTCGCACAATATTAAGCTGTTATCTGTGCGACAGCGTTGTTTTCTTGTGTGAGATAATTGTGAATTCAGCTGAAATGAAAAGTTCAGGTTTGACTTTCTAATACTGCCGTGTAGTCACATGTGATAAACATCAGCCAGACAGTTTGAAGAGGTGATAGTGAATGATTTTCACAATCCAATGTTGTAAAATCATTCAGTTTTCTATCCTGGCTTTTTATTAACGCTCACATAGATTAACACAACTCCTGTGAGGCAAATTAAAAAGGCACACCATGTAACTGGACTATCAACTATCAACCAGCCAGCAAGGAATAACAAGGCTGTCAGGGTTTTGGTGCAACTCCAAAAAAGCTCACAAGACCAAAACTAAAACAAAAACTTAAACAAATTATGAATTACTATAAAGTTATTCAGGGATATAAGTCTTTTGTTTGTCTAGATCCAGTTTACACAACTAGCAAACTTTTGCAACAGGTGCTATCTCAATAAGGCAAATGTGCAGTACATTAGGTAACTTTATTGTGACGACCCAGAAAGCACATGAAAACAAAAAAAACAATAATCACATGCATAATCTACTGGTAGCTCTACATATTATTACTGAAAGCTACGCAGCCCCAACAAGACCTACAAGTCTGACTTCATGCAAAGTCTTACTTGTGAAAGATTTGATTCTTAAACATAGTGTGGATATGATGAGTTTATAAAAACATAAATCAAATGTGTTCTGATCATTAAATGAAGCATCCTCGTTCCCAAATTATCAAATCAGCTGACAAAAGTGAGATCCTGGTCATTGGCACTGACCCTGTTTCCATCAGGTTATAGTCATTCTTGACAGCCAAGAATCTCTGCATTACTTTTGATCGTGCCTTCTCCTTTAATCAGGACATAAATCACCAAGACAGTATTTTTTCCCCCCAACCGTGGCTGATGTAGAGACCCTAATTCATGGCTTTTGTTTCGCCCAGGCTTGATTATTGTAACGTTTTTATGGTCAAAGCTTAAAGGTCTTCAAATTGTTCAGGATGTTGCAGTCGGCATTTCTACAAAAAACTAGAACATCGGACCACATGAAAGCAATTTTAGCTTCACCTATTTTCCTCCTCACAGAAAAGGCTGATTTAATTGAGACAACTGCGCAGTCTTTTGCATGAAACATGACAACAGTCATCTCTCAGAATACAGAGCTCCTGCTTGTCCCCAGAGTAAAAAAAAAGAAGACGGCTGGCTGGCTGTCTGGCTACAGGGCCTATTCCTCTAGAATAACTTCCCTGCTGACATCAGCCAGTCTGACTCAGCTGGGGCCAAACTTTTACATCTTAACTTTCAGTAAGTTGCTTGGTCACTACCACCTACTAATGCATCCTCCGGAAGATTCAGCCTCTTCTCTCTCTCTCTCTGTTTGCTTTCTTTCTCCTATGCATGAGAGTGCTTGCACTTATCTTGCTGTGAGTCTGTGTAGTCTGAGTCTGTCCTTGACAGAGAGGTCTTTCCCACGGTCTCCTCCCAGATACAGCAATAACTTTGTCATCCTGATTGTCCATGCTGTAATTTTATGCAAGTCTGTTCATCTAAACATGGTTTTCACTGTCTCAGTCAGACAAACCTTGGAAAAAGGTGCCCCCCCCTTACACCCCTTTGTTTATTTGCTTAGTTTTTCTCTCCTCCCCCGTGGCATCGTGATGTTATTTAATCCCAACATTTGAGCCAAGACAACCTAATATTGCTGTCCAACATCCGACTACACCAAATAAATAAGGTGTAAATCATGTACGCCTCTGTTATAAGCCATTTATTCGTTCCTGACTAACTATCAAAATCCCTAAAAATGAATGAATGCATCTGAACTCTTTATCTCTTTAATAAAATCACACACATTTATTCTTCTCATCTTTCCTTTCCAGTTCAGAGGAGTTTCGCTGGACTTCTGGATTAATACTTCATTCCATTCTTTTGTCCTTTCCATGTTTTGTGCACGTTCTTGAGAATAACCACACACAATGTGACTCAAATAAATTCCAAAGATAATATTTGTATGTCACAGTACCTAATGATTTGTACGAATGTTTCCCTCATATACTTAACACGTAGTTGTTCCTGAGCTTTGACCTCAACGTATATACTTTTATTATAACTTATAACAACCCTATAGTATTATAATATTTTAATTCCCTTAGTTTTTACTCAATAACTAAGCGAGTAAGTTAGTACAGGGGAGGGGTTTTGTTTTTTTTTTCTTTTTTTTTTTTTTTTTTTTTTTTTTTTTTTTTTTTTTATTTTTTTTTTTTTTTTTTTTTTTTTTTTTTTTTTTTTTTTTTTTTTTTTTTTTTGGTTTTCAAGGAATTTTATAGTTTACAGTGTGTCTTGTTACAGTTTTTTTCCATGTGGATGAAAATGGCCACTTTTATTTACTGCATGAACGATCCGATCTGTGGCTCAATAGAAATATTTGAAAATTTAAATATATAAATATTGTATGGCTGGATAAAGAACACACACACACACACGCACACACACACTTCAGGATTTCCATCTCTTGGATTGGACAGATTACCACCATCTTCATCTTCATTGTTCATACCGGACAAACTGTGGAGGTGTGCAGCCACATAACAGATAATTAAATTACTCTCATAGAGGTTCAAGTTTGGTGATCATGAAGCAAACACCTCTTTAATATTATTATTAGTGGTGGGCCGTTATCGGCGTTAACGTGAGACTACTGACTGTAAACGGTTCATCACGACCTCTTATGTAGGCTTACGGTTCAAAATTCATGTTTAACTAAGTTTAAGTACATTTTATTGAACATGATTTATTTTTTTATCACCAAGTAGTACTTTAGTACTTTTTGTAAATATGTACACTTGTGTTTCCCTCCTTGATTCTATTTTTCGCTGCTGTTAACAAGTTAATTTCCCCATTGTGGGATAAGTAAATAAAGTATTATTATTAGTAGTACTATTATTTTTATCACCAAGTATCACAAAGTAGAACAGCTTTCTCAAGCAGTCAGTGATGCATTTTGGAAACAGGAGAAGAGCCCCAAAGACTTTTAGTCATTACTTAGGTAGCACACATATTCTGAATAGATTAATCTAGATTGTAATGCACTTTATGTTGGCGTCTCCCAGTCATCCCTCAGTCGACTTCAAGTCGGGCAAAATGCTGCTGCCCGTCTTTTAACTGACACCAGCAAACGTGCGCACATCACTCCTGTTCTTATATCCCTTCATTGGCTTCCTGTCCTTTATAGAATTGATTTTAAACTTTTAACATTTGTTTTTAAAGCTCTTAACGGCCTCGCCCCTTCATATTTATCTGAGCTTTTAACTGTCCGCAATCCTGCTAGAGCTCTGAGGTCCAAAGAGCAACTGTCGCTGGAAGTGCCCAGGTCAAAATACAAACACTGGGGTGACCGAGCGTTTTCCGTTGCCGCCCCCAGGCTCTGGAATAAGCTCCCCGTCGAGATGCGTCTCGTTTCTGACCTGGGCCTTTTTAAATCCAAGCTAAAAACCCACTTATTTAGGATGGCTTTTAACACCCAGTAGTATGATGACACTTTTATCATTTCTTATTCGATTTTGTTGCATTTTATTGTTTTTATTTTGTTTGTTTTTTACCTATTGTTCTCGTTATTTATTGTCTACTGTAAAGCACTTTGGTACACCGAAAGGACTGTTGTAAAGGGCTGTATAAATAAAGTACATTTACATTTACATTAAAAAAAATGAATCTATGTCCACCACTAATTATTATATATATAACACAAGTACATGGAGGATAGATGCAGCTCTGTGGTCTCACTGGTGTGTGTGTGTGTGTGTGTGTGTGTGTGTGTGTGTGTGTACTGGGAGACCAGTTAACACACTGTGGTGCTGCTGGTAGCATAGCAACAACAGCTAAGCACCTCCAGCCTGAAAAGGAAATCCCACAGTGTGGTCTCATTTCAAAAGAAACTTCTCCTCCACCTCCTCCTGCACCTCCTCCTCCACCCTTATGTTCCTGACGCCATCCCACCTCCTTCATAAAGTGCTCCGTGTCGTCTGTTTCAAATAAAAACAAACTAACTTTGAACTTTGACTAAAAGGAGCTAGTTACGTTAGCTCCCCCGTTAGCTGAATCTGCGTAGTGGCGCCCCCTGTGGTTAAAACGGCTCATTAAGGAGACAAGAAAAAACAAAAAACCGCTTTGACATTTTTATTTCACCCTTTTCCTTCATTAACAAATCATCTAATTAAGACTAATTATAGTTTTTAAGCGTGAAAACACGGCCAACGGTCGAGCCGTTTTTTTTTTTTTTTCTCACGTTGGACCGTTGGTCGAGCTAAGCTCTGATCTGCCGCTGACGTCACGCTTCAAACTTATAAACACACATCTTCATCATCATCTTCATCATCATCATCATCATCATCATCATCAGGGCCTGATTATTATAGGTGATCGATCAGGCTTTGAGGCTGACCAGAAAGCAGCACACACACACACACACACACACACACACTGATGCAGCAAAGCAACGCCTGCATTTGCGAAGCTTCAGCGAAATCAATCACAAACTGCTCATATTTATATTTATATATTTAAATTTATATTAAACTATTTTCCCTCCTCCGCCGTGTGAGAGTGACACTAACCTGCGAAACTCGCTCTCTGTTCCTCCTCAGAAGGCGGCTAATGTGATTCAGTCATCCCAGCCTGCTGCTCCTCCATTGCGGTCATGATGCAGCCTGTCTGTCTCTCTCTCGGCTCGGATCATGTCCTGATGCTCTCTGCTTTACTCTGATCGGCTCTGTGTTTTTTTATTTAGCTGATAATAATGTCGATGCTCGGTGTTACTCACCCTGTGACTGGGCCATCGATGATGCTCTCAGTATCCCCCCTCTCTTCTCTGCTCTTCTCTTCTCTCCGGTGAAGTACTTTTGCAAAGCAGACACATTTCCACGCCTTGTAGGCGGGACACCGTGTAAAAATGTGAGCGTCTGCAAATGAAGCAGGGCCGCCTCGTCTCTTGTCATTTCATGCAAACTCAAAGTGACATCTTCCTCAAAATACAGCCTGCTACTGTCTCTGTGTGTCTTTGACAGCTGTAGATTAGTGAGGCTGGGTTGGGCATCTTCTAATTTAATTAAATTTGAATTTTCTTCTTTAAAATTTCAAACCTAGTATATCAAGAAAACCTCATTAAATAAGATGCAGTATGCTTGTGAGATATGTAATGATCTGAGTTGCTCTCTGGTCGTTTTGGTCTTATATCTTAAGTTGTAAACTATAAACTGCATCCACAAGCATGGTTCATAAAACTGTGAGGCTGGATTGGGCATTGTCTAATTTAATTAAATTTGACTTTTCTTCTTTAAAATTTCAAACCTACTGTAGTATATCAAGAAAACCTGAAGCTGAGAATATCACTAAATAAGATGCAGTATGCTTGTGAGATATTTAATGATCTGAGTTGTTCTCTGGTCGTTTTGGTCTTACTATAAACTGCATCCACAAGCACTGTTCATAAAACTTGGGAGATGCACCCATTTTTAAATGTGAGGGCCAAAAGCTTCTTTAAAATTTCAAACCTATATCAAGAAAACCTAAAGCTGACCAAATAAGATGCTAAATAATACAGTATGCTTGTGAGATATGTAATGATCTGAGTTACTCTCTGGTCGTTTTGGTCTTATGTCTTAAGGTGTAAACTATAAACTGCATTACTTTTCACATTTGTAATTTATTTTCCCACTTGTCATAAATTATAGCAATCACAAGAAAGGACACTTTTTCAGGCAGAAATGTGATTCAAATTCCAAATATAATATTTGTATGTCACAATACCTAATGATTTGTATGAATGAACCTCATCTCTTGTCATTTGTGCAAACTCAAAGTGACATCTTCCTCAAAATACAGCCTGCTACTGTCTCTGTGTGTCTTTGACAGCTGTAGATTAGTGAGGCTTTAATTAAATTTGACTTTTCTTCTTTTAAATTTCAAACCTAGTATATCAAGAAAACCTGAAGCTGAGAATATCACTAAATAAGATGCAGTATGCTTGTAATGATCTGAGTTACTCTCTGGTCGTTTTGGTCTTAGTATAAACTGTATCCACAAGCACGGTTCATAAAACTTGGGAGATGCAGCAATTTTTAATTATAAAATATATAAATATTGTATGGCTGGACATTATTTTATTAATTATGGTGCATGTCGTGTAGCATCCCGCACACACACACATGCTTAAGGTTCTTTGTTGCATATGTGATTTGAGTGTCTGACATGCATCTATTGGCCTTCGACATGATTATACCTGCAGTTTGTCAGCTTTGTTCCTTATTGGAACAATAACAATAATTTTCTCATTTATTTGGAGGAGCACTAACATATTGATTGCAATTTTTAAACGTGAGGGCCAAAAGCTATAAGCAACAACTGATGACATTACTTTTCGCATTTGTAATTTATTTTGCCACTGTCACTTGTCATAAAGTGTAGCAATCCCAAGAAAGGACACTTCTACAGGCAGAAATGTGATTCAAATTCCAAATATAATATTTGTATGTCACAATACCTAATGATTTGTATGAATGAACCTCATCTCTTGTCATTTGTGCAAATTCAAAGTGACATCTTCCTCAAAATACAGCCTGCTACTGTCTCTGTGTGTCTTTGACAGCTGTAGATTAGTGAGGCTGGGTTGGGCATCTTCTAATTTAATTAAATTTGACTTTTCTTCTTTAAAATTTGCAAACCTAGTATATCAAGAAAACCTGAAGCTGAGAATATCACCAAATAAGATGCAGTATGCTTGTAATGATCTGAGTTACTCTCTGCTCGTTTTGGTCTTACTATAAACTGCATCCACAAGCACAGTTCATAAAACTTGGGAGATGCAGCTATTTTTAAATGTGAGGGCCAAAAAGCTTCTTTAAAATTTCATCAAGAAAACCTAAAGCTGACCAAATAAGATGCTAAATAATACAGTATGCTTGTGAGATATGTAATGATCTGAGTTACTCTCTGGTCGTTTTGGCCTTATGTCTTAAGGTGTAAACTATAAACTGCATCCACAAGCACTGTTCATAAAACTTGGGAGATGCAGCTATTTTTAAATGTGAGGGCCAAAAAGCTATAAGCAACAACTGATGTTGCATTTGTAATTTATTTTCCCACTGTCACATTATTATTTTTTTTAGTCATAAATTGTAGCAATCACAAGAAAGGACACTTTTACAGGCGATTCATGTGATTCAAATAAATTCCAAATATAATATTTGTATGTCACAATACTTAATGATTTGTATGAATGAACCCCTCATATACTTGACACGTAGTTGTTCCTGAGCTTTGACCTCAACATATATACTTTTATTATAACTTATAACAACCCTATAGTATTATAATATTTCAATTCCCTTAGATTTTACTCAATAACTAAGCGAGTAAGTTAGTACAGGGGAGGGTTTAAAGAATAAGGAGGACTTAATCGATTATTTTCCTTATTTGTGTTTGATACTTTAAATACAATCCTAAATATTTTATCTGTTTGATATCCATGATTGTACCTGAATGTATTTCTACAGTTTTTTCTACTGCATGAACGATATTTGAAAATTAAAATGTGTAAATATTGTATGGCTGGACATTAATTATGGTGCACCCAACAAGCATCCCGCAGTATAATATACCTGCAGTGTTCATTCACTTTGTCAGCTGATAGTTCCTTATTGGAACAATAACAATAATTTTCTCATTTATTTGCAGGAGCACTAACATATTGATCATCTCTAAAGCTTGTGGAAAGTTTTGCAAAACTCATCACCACGTTTCCAGAACATTTTTATGTGGTTGTGTATCAAATCAAACGGCTCTAAATCCTGCACCGGACAGATAGCCAGTCAAACCCTATTGCATTCACGTTACAATACATTTTTATTGAGCACAGAAACCATGTGTACAGGAAAAATATCCACAGCCTCAAACTGAGTGGGTAACACTGGCTCACCTCATGGGATGGCTGCTGGTGACACTTGAAGGGGGGCAAGCAGACAACTGCACTTAAAACTCACCGAGGGAACAACTTTAAACAGCTGAATGTATTTAGCTCCACGTTACATCTCATGCATGACATCAAAAATAGTATTTCTGACATAATAGTTTTCATCAACAAACACGGACATTACCCAATCTCAAATGTTTCAACAGGCACAGACACTGAGCTCCACTGCTGCTCTGGAAAGTTTCAAATCAGATTACATCGGTTTTATAACATAAAAAAAAAACATCAAGACCTGTTAAATGCATTTCAGTCAGTGACACATTCTGCAGTTCAAGTGTACCAGTAACCCCAACAGGACATTCACCAATAAAAAAAACCCAAAAACGATATTTCATAACTGAGTTCGGTTACAGGCGAGTGACTGGTCAAATATTTCCCTTCTTTAAAGTGAGATATCGCAGCACTTCTTCCATTCATACAAAAAAACCCAATAAAACTGACAAATCTTTAGATATATGGAAAGTTGAGGTCGAATATATCATTTGACATTATCACTGATAAGTTGATTTAGTGACATGTACACCGCACTGCATCAGAGACACACAGGCAAACTGACATCAACGGAAAGCGATCACGGCTGACAGAAAAGTACATGACATGACTGCAAACATCACTGCGTCATCACTGAGAAACACACCGATCGTGTAGACCCATCTTTGTCACTTTGTTTTTAACACGCATGACAAAGTTAGCCACGGCAAAGCGAGCCTGCTGGGAGAAAGTCTACGTTAAAAAACAAGTTTTAAAAGGGGCAGTAAACTGAAGACTTCTTAGAGGTAGGACATGGGAATGGAGTAAAGTTGGCAGGATTTATCCTTCACACGTTAAAACCTGCGATAGTTAAATATTCTAACCAATCATGAGGTCCGATGTGTACCACCTATAGAAGCACAGCTAAATGTATACAGCTCTATTACACCGGTACACTGCTCTGTGCGTAGTTATTAACTGACTACTGGCCAACCAGATGCAAACCAGCCGTGTTAAGATGTGCTCAGATATTATTCTTTAACTTCAAATCAAACTCAAACCCTGGAGGTGGAATAGGCTGAAGCGTAATTTAACTTGAGTTTAGTGGTTTGCATCATTTATGAAGATCTGTATGTTAAAACATGTACAAAAAAAACGAAAGTCATTTACAGTCGCAACACTTCATGTTATAGGGAATTAAAGGCCACATAAGGAAGTCAGGTGCCTCGACATCTCCATCACCAGAGCATTTGTTTGTGAATACTCAATTTCACACGGACTACGTATATTTTTACCACTTGTTAAAACAATGAGCTTTTCATGAAACATTTGCATCCACGATGAACAATGCGAGTGCAGCTGCCATTTCATTTGACTGAGGGATGCACTTGATTAATTCATAGCAAGTGTTTGGGAGCTATAGAAGCATCCAGCGTAATAACGAGCCTCATTATTATTATCATCATCATCATCATTACACCACAATTCAGATGTCAATGTAGGTGCTAAGATATCTTCTGACACCAAATCATAACAATACATAATGACCAAGGTGCAATAACACAGATGTGGAGAACAGTTCGTACAGCGTTGTTTCATACGGGATGAAATTTACAGTTCAGCTGAGGTCACAAGTTACAGGCTCACAGGCAACACCATGCAGTTAACAATGTAGTCTACAGACCCCGTAAGTGTCCAGATATTAGAAACACCACCACCACCACCACCCATACAGTACATACAGAACATCACCCTGCAATGAGTGACTTCTGTGTGAAATTATCTACAATAAACTGTATATATATTTATATATATAATCATTTTAGTTAATTAAACTTCCAAATGTTGAATCTGAATTAATAATCAAATTATGGATGCTGATATCCAACAAGTGTCTTTCATAATATGATCCATCACTCACTGTAATATGTTGTTATAAGAGAATGTAAGTTTGTCACGCAGCCTTGGTACAGCTTGTCCTGACTGCATGAACTCTCATTTGAAAGACTTACTGCGTAACAAATAGTTGTAGTCACAGGTTCTGGGCTGTTTGACAACAGATAAAAAAAATAATAATTAAAAAAAAGTCAAAGTACAGACATAATATTGTATCAACCAATCAAAATTAATTTCAACAGCTCATTAACTTGAATGAAATAAATCAACAAATCCTTTGAGATTACGGTACATTACATGTGATTACCCTAAAGCAAAGGAAACATTTCATCAGATTCATCGATTCGTGATAAACTGCATTTGTTCAGGACAAACTAAATTCAACATTAAAACATCCTATTGTATCATTTTTTCCGGTCTTGACAACAGTATAATGTATCAGCAGCTCTCTGCTTTCAAATCCACTGACTACTTGCACATTTTTAACAAACAAAACAAACAAATAATACTATAAAGGTCAATTAGCCCACCTCATTACACATTAGATTATTTCATTTAAAATTTACAGATCCTCACAGACTTTGATTAATGGGAGCCATTTGTTCATTTATCATAATAATTTGTGAGTGTGCCGTATGGAAAGAGCTGAAAATCAATTCTACAGAAACAAATGTGCAAAAGGTCCAGAGACAACAACAAATCACTTTGATAGAACAGACGGGAAACGTCATTGTTGTTTAGTCAATCATACTGTATCTACAAGGATTTATATTTACAATGTCGGACTTTCTCTTTCATGCATCGTTTTTTATGCAGTGGACTGAAAACCAGTATGATTAAACCAATGACACTGGCTTCACCATTAAGGGGATTACATTTGGGAAGTTATGACCATATCTACAATGATCTGATTTACATTAATTTCCTTTCGATGAAGGTGATTTACCAAAAAATAAATGACTGCAAGTCAGTGTTGTATAATTAAAGAATATTCATTTAATAATGGGGTCAAGTTAACCCCGGGCTTCATGTATTGTTTCTTGGGTTTATAATAAATATACTTTGAATGATGGAAACTCAGCTGACGGAGCACTTTCCCTGAAGGGCCAGTGAGATGAAGAGAGAGAGAGACAGACAGAAGGGGAAAAAGATGAAGAGATGTGTGGTTGTGAAGTCACTACCAGTCTGCATTATCCCAGGTTTCCTCAGCGGGTTTCGTGGGACTCTTCTTCGTCTTCCCCTCTGCCTTCTCCCAGTTGTTGTCCCAGGCCTCCCAGCTCTCCTCTGTGCTGTGTTTATTGTTGGACGCTGCTTCGGAGCCCCAATTGTCCCAACTGTCAGAGCTCTTCTTTGCAGAGTTATCCGCGATGGTCCAGCTGTCACTGCTGGGAGATTTCTTTGCCTTTAAGGAGTTGTTGCTGCCAAAGGTTTCCCAAAAGTCCCTATTGACAGGCTGGCTTGAACTGCCCTGATATCCCTCAGTGGCATCCATGTTCTGGTAGCTGTCTCCAGTAGACCTAAACAGTCAGGAAAGATGAAGAAATGCTTGAACACCTTGAAGGAATTTGTATGCGAGAGATTAAAATTGTATGCTGTTGTTGTTTATACCCGTCTTCCGGTTTTCCAGTGAAGAGATTAGTCAGTTTTGCACCAGCTCCCTGAACCTAAAGAGCAGAGGAAACTTGAGCTGACAGCTGTGATGTGAAGTGTTAAAACATCAGGAAGATTTTACTTAAACAGAAAACTAATATCAAATAAGGTGGTGAAAGAAGTGACATGTGAAGGGACTTATAAATACCATAAACAATCAATGCCACAATTTTAATTTTAGCTGAAATCAGAGGCAGTAATAATAATAAATCTATTAACACATTACATCAGAAAAACTGACTACTGAGTACTCACCACCAGATTAAAATTGGCAGCAAGACAAATGAGAGATTACATGAAATTAGTATTGTTCAAACATTCATCATTAGAGCAAAACCAGTCTCCTATGAGTGTTAAGATATTAGGGGGGGGTGCCTCTAAAGTTTTTGGTCCTGGCATGGTCAGAAAAGTGTTGGATCAGAGCTGCTGCTCCTCACTCAGGAGGCTGGTTTTGCGTCTTTACAGAGTGGCAGAGGTCTGCCCCGTCCTACCTTGTTTGCCAGCTCAGTCATGCTGACTGCCATTTCATCTAGCAATTTGCCATCTTTCACCTGGATGAGCCAAATTGTCGTTAAAAAACGAATAAATAAATAAAAATGCATCCACATACATTTGTCAAACAGAACATGTAGTGAGCGACAGTTTGTCTTGGATTGCAAGAAAAGTGATTTGTGTTTTGTTAGTCGTGATCAACGTGAGAAAACAATAACATTTTGTTTGAGCCTAACAAAAGGTTATTCTTCTTCTCTAGAGAAAATAAGGCCGTTTTTCACGAGGTAAAGCACATACTAGATACATACATACATACATAGATACCTTCATTTACCAATGCCAGCTGTACATTAAAAGACAAAAACATCACTGGGCTTCCTGCTTTCCATCCTAGGCTGTAACCCACCACACAGCAGGGTGAGAGAGATTTTCAGCCAATTAAAAACTGATTTGATCTCATGAACAGACACATCCAGGAGCTGATCGCGTGACAGTAAGCGTTAGAGCAAGTTATGTGGAAACACTCAGCATGACGTATTATTCAATTCATACATGTTGCTATAATAAAAACATTACTTTTCATGTAAAAGATCAATCACACTGAATTTGCAGAGACAGTGAGCAAACAGCTTGAAGAGCTCCGGGTTGTGTCATTTCGTGTTTACAGCGTGTGGCAAGAAAACCTCACCGTGTACGAGACCTAAGGACCGAGACGGTGGCATTTTATCTGGCAGCACAGAGCAGTGAAGCCTGACTTACATTTCTGGGGAAGGAGGAGATAAATTCAGCTCTTTGTGAGATTTACGGGCTCATAAATTTGGTTAAGATCTCCGTACCAAACGCAGATTTCCTTATTTGTAAAGGAGGGTGTGGCACAGCTTTGAAAGCTGAATTGGATTACAACATTTGCTGCGTGTGCATGTGTTTTAAATGCCTTCGAATGAGGCATGTTATCAGAAAAAGATTTAAAAATATAGAAATGTACTCAAAAGGCTTGACCAGTGACTGTGCTGAGAGTTCACGCTGACTCACACCCGTTCCCAGATAAACAGTTTACAGCTGTATGCTTCTGGAAATCCCAACGCTGAGTCACTAACTGAAACAAAACAAAAAGGTTTTATTTCTGTTTCGCTCTTTTTCGCCACAGCTTTTGTCGTTTAATGTAAGCCGGCATAAAGCAGATAAACTAGCACAGGCAAAGCGTAGTGTAGAAAATAGCACATTCACATCTGAAGCTGTTCTTTTTCTCTCTCTCTTTTCTAAAAGCACTACATCCCACCACCAAAATCAACAACTTCAAACATCAATGTTACCTTTTCATGGGTAGGTTTGACAACATTCTCATTTATTGACTGTCCTAACTCTGTGGCCTAGTTGGAAGTCAGAGGGGAGAATTCACTTTGAATGAAACACAGTTTAACATTCACAGCAGAGCAAGACACTGAGCTGCTTGTTCTGCGGTTGCATGAAGAGACTGATCATTCCCATTCACCATGACACCGAACAAGCACTAGAGGGTGTAATGGTTCAAACAAACTTGCACTGATGTGTAAAGACATCATCCTGCTTCTAAGTTCTGCAGAGTAGCATAAAAGATTCATGATATTCTTTCTTCCAGATTCTTTTCTCACCTTATTCTTTAGAAAAGTAACAAAAAGATTGAATAGCCAACACCGATACATAAAAACATGTTGCTATGTATTGATTTCAATGAATCATACTGAAAGACTTTGTTTTTTTTTTTATACCATTACACCTCTACAGCCATCAACACAAAAATATCATGCACGAATGGATAACCTTTTTATCAATGCATGTGAGCGACGACCACATTCCACAATACAGTTATTAAAATGTCTTCGTCAGGTTA
This sequence comes from Larimichthys crocea, assembly GCF_000972845.2. Lineage (NCBI taxonomy): Eukaryota > Metazoa > Chordata > Actinopteri > Sciaenidae > Larimichthys > Larimichthys crocea. The sequence goes on along the minus strand of NC_040016.1, from coordinate 18,596,409 downwards.
TCCATAAACTCAAAATACAGATACAAAAGCAGACATGACGCGTGGTATATCCAAGCAGAAGCGTGTGAAGATGACAACCAACATTTTTTTTTTTAAATATAAAAAAAAAAGCTGAAGTAAATAAAGAAAAACGGGTGATGTGCGTCTTAAAATAAAAACAACATGATGTGGAAGAAGCGCCATGCACCTATTATCTGCTTTACCGGTTCTGGGGGCGCTTTATAGCCCTTTAACTACATCCAGAGAAGGCAAAGAGATATTAAAGTAGTTAAAACAGTTATTACAGCTTGTAGTTTGCATTATATGTTGAGAGATTTATCAAGAAAAATGCTATACACTCTACTAAGTCCCCTAAGTAAGAGGGTAAGAATACAAAAAAAGGACATAAGAAAATTCAGGTCAAACAAAAACCTTATTATGAATATTAATAGCACTGATAACAGGTTAGTCATGACTATATTAGTCTTACCTTTAAGGTTGCTTGGTTTGCCAGTTTAGTTGTCTGTATGAGGGGGAGAAATGAATGTTTGCCAGTTTAGTTGTCTGTATGAGGGGGAGAAATGAATTAATTACCTCTATTTTTTTTTATATAAGGGTTGTTATTTTTATGAAGATTTATCGTGTGAACACACTTACATTATCTTTAGCGATAGAAGCAAACTTGCTAGCTCCGACAGCGAAACTGCTCCAACCCTGCAAAAGCAAAGAAAAGCATCACAGGGGAAGAAAAATACAACAGAGAGCGCCGCTCAGCCAAAGGATATATTTACACTGGCTTACTGAATAAATAGAAGACATGGCGTTGTTGATGAAGTCATCCTCTTTCTTCTCTGGAGTCACCGTGTTGCCAAAGCCAACATACCGATTCTCTTGATTCCCACTGTAACCCCCTCCGCTGAAGAAGCAGAAAAAGGAACATTTATTTTCAGACAATGACAAACAGAAGAGTGCATAATAAAAAGAAATTTACCTTTGATATGAGTTAACGTCGTCACTCAACCAGTCCTCAAAAGCTTTGTCGCTAGATTTTGCTGTGTTTTGTCCAGGTCCTCCAGAGCTACAGGACAGAAACATGAATTCACTGCTTTAAATATGTCCTGTATCTTGACTTTACACTGGGCTTCAGTGTGAAACATTTCTTTCACGTTTTTACCGATGAGAGGATGAAAGGCTGGTCTTGGGTTGAGGGGATGTCCAGTTTTTGGCAGTGGATGTCTCAATGGACCACTCCTTACCCTCGGCTAGAGTTGCCACCTGTCATGTAAAGAGTCAAAAGAGTGTGAATGAATCTGGGGAAGAGGAGGACGCCTTCAAAAGTAGAAATCTCACATCAGCTCTAATAGATTTCTACTGACACACCAATACACACTTACCTTGTCTCTGAAGAGTGCAGCAGGTTTGCTGTTGTATTTCTCCTGTAAAGTCCAGGTGGGATCATAATCATCTTGCACTTCAAGAAACAGGCGGAATTTTCCGTTTCCTCCCGCTTTCATCTTTTCAAGCTCGATGTCTTTCCACTTGTCCATGGTGACGGAGCGCACAAAGCTGCGGACAGGGCAGTGAGATGAAATGAATGCATCGTTATCAGGTCGAAATATTTAATGCTTGTTGTTCTGACTGATCCTTCTACGCATAAAACATAGGTATGAATATATGTCATGTATGTTTATACGTATGGTATGTCTGTTTCTATCCTTTTTATACCTGCACTTTAATTGTGATTTAAGTGCGATACTATTTAAATTATTACTATAAATCATGACAGCAATCAACACCATAATACATTCTTACCTGAGATGTACTCCTAGGCCTCTGTGCTTGCCAGAGCACTCAAGGCAAATCCAGATCCCGTAGGTCACACTAACCCACTGAGGGTTAAAAGCCCCACACTCAAAACATAGCTGAAAAATATAGAAAAGATACATTCGATAATTAATAAATTCGTATATTGACGGTGGATCTTAAAATTGAACGCTCAAAGAAGTTCTTGGGAGCAAAGATCTCTCCATTACAATTAAAACCTCTTGATGAAGTAAACATTTATATTTAAACGTTGAGTAATTCTTATGAAGCATGTCAGTTAAATAACACAAAAACAATAATTGACTTATTTATGTAATAGAATTATTTTTAGGTTCGAAAACATGTTATTGCCAAAGATGCGGCCAACAAGCACTGGCAGCGAAATTCTCACCGAAAATCACTCCCACCATTTATTTGAACGAAGATGGAAGAGGGGGAGAGTTTGTGAAGGGTTTGTGGGAAGGTGCTACATTGCAAGCCTCCCAAACACCTGCTACCTGCTATGAGAATTATAATGCTGCAGTGAGGTGACACTATTTTTGACTACGAAGTGAAAAGGAAGCCACACGAAGACTTACATTATTCTCATCTTGGGTTCTCACTTCCTTCAGAACTCTTCTGGTCCTTGGACTCGCCATCTTGACCCACACTGAAAGAGAACAGTGGAAGATCTTCTTAAACATAACATTTAGTTATCAAACCCAACTTTACGTTACCAATCCTTCAAGGAATCGCCTGTATTTCACCTACTGAAATCACATATGCCCATTGGGCGGTCTCTTCGAGAGAAAAATGGAAGTGATACATCTTTTTTTCTTTAATTGCAATTTGCAAATTTCTAAAACAAACCTGGCCCTGGTCCGCGGAGAGCAGGATTGTTTGAGATGAACTGTGCCTGGAAACTAGAGGAAAGCAGCAAGCAGAACCTTCAGTGAAGTAATGTAGTGTAAGTGTACGTGAAGAATGATTATTACTGATGTGGACGCTCTGAGAGATAAGCCCTATGAGAAGCCCAAATATCAATATATATCATGAGTGTGGCTGTAAATAATGATTATCTGTATTAATCAATTCATCTTTGGATTTATTATTTTGGATTATCAGATGTGACAGTAAAAAAAAAAAGAGATTAAAATTTTGTTTGATTTTTGTTTGATAAATGGATGAAATCAGTGGCCCTGTAGCTGATATAGGGACAGAGCAGGGACACCCTGCTACATGTACCTGTAGCTGATATAGGGACAGAGCAGGGACACCCTGCTACATGTATATTTGAGCATTTGCATTTTATTTCAAAACATGATCAAACAGTAAATCTAAGGACAACTAATTGTTTCTGAAACTTAAGTTTCTATTCCTTTATGTCAATGAAGATTCATTATTTTGCGAAACATTTCAGCTGACACCGTGCACCCCAAACTTTCCAACCATCTCATAATAAACAAATATCTGCAACCGGCTCAGTCTCACAAGTTATCCTGTGTCGTTGTGCAGTGAATGATCGCCAGCGGCCTGGCTGACCTCGCATAAGCTACGTGATCATTGTAACACCTGTTAGGAAATGCAGGAAATGACAGCACCGATGGTGCTATGGGTACGCTCATTCACAGCTGTAACCTCTACCTTTATTTTTATCTGAGACACAGACCTTTGTCAGAGCAGTCACCGGAAGAAAAGAACAGGTGTTGCTCATAAAATTAATGACACCTGTGTGCTGAGTAAGCTCAATTATGTTCTACTGTCATTAGTGACGAATGCCCACGACACGAGTCAGCTAGAGTGAGGAGCAGAGAGAAAAATCAGTGAATAAATAAAACGTATTCGACTACTGTGGCCTCAGATGCCCCACTACAGACATGAATTATACATAGAAACGTAGGAAAATTTGTCTTCTCACTCACATTCGTCTGCTAAAGCTGTCAGACTTATAGTTTTGGCGTAACACACAAAGATGCGCGAGCAACACCAATCCACAGCCTCATAGACTGCCATGTTAAAAAGGCGGGAACATTTCTGGAGGAAAGCAGAAGTAACGTTTCTTTGAATCGCTCTAAAGGTCACATTTATTCACTTTATCAACACAAAATAACTATGTAGACGTTCAGGAAGGGCTCAGGATGCTCCCAGTGATTTCAGTTCAATGATTGGAATTACGGTTTGGCCAGAAATCCTTCCTGTTCGAGGGGTGGTCTCAGCATTTTCTCTCTCTCTCTGTCAGCATTTCCAACTGACATTCTAACAAGTGCAGTAACTGCTCTGCTGATTAGGGCCAGAAGTTGGTCCTGGTTGCTTGGCAACCTCAAGCCTGCCTGAAGGAGGAGAGGGAGGAGGGGCTATTTTCAGAATAAGAGTCCCTTCAAAATAAGACTTTGCTCATTGTAGTAAAGACATGATAATTGCTAACATTTGCGGCTAATGCTAGAATTAATGGCTAGCGCATTAACGTTAGGTGCTCATGTGTCTAATACATGTTAAAAATGACTATTTGAGGTGTACTTTTTGAATACAGACCCCCGGCAACAGCCCACTCGTTACTCTCAAAATTTCTGCGGGAATTTTCTAGTTAAATGTATTGCCCAGTCCACACTGGTTTTATACTACTATTATATATTTAAACTATATGTTTGTGAATGTTTAAGATTTATGTATTCAGCAGGGATAGCTGGGTTTGGCTGGGAGAGCCACAGGCATGAAAGTATTAAGAGATGTTTGTAGAAGAACACTGGTTTTATTATTTAAACTGTAAGATACGTCAACTATAAAATGTACAAAAATGGTTGGTGAAAGCAGTCCAAAACCAAAATACAATAAATTTACAATGAAACAATAATCACCTAGTAAATCTTCCGTCTAATCATTTTAGCAGTAGTTTAGAGATACTGATGTTACTGTCCAAAAAAAACGCAGACACAGTACAAAATACAACACAACGTCTGTCTTTGGATGGATTCACAGGCAGGTGTGATGTGTTCACAGACACTCACAGACATTCAGGTGAGAGAAAACAGTAGAGCCTGACTATTTGTCTGTTGACATTATCGGCGGACATTGGCCTATCGACTTTGCAGTAGCAGCATCAGTCTCGACATATATATTATTCAAAACGCACAGATATATCTGTATGTATATTTCCATTTTGATTACTTACCGTGTGCAATATTATTTATATCACGCCACTTTTACCTTTAGTACTCGTGTTGCACGTCTGCACACTTGTCTGTTGTTTGTTTTTTGTTTATTGTATAGGTTGAAAGATACTTCTGCCTTTTTTATGTTACTTCTGCTACTGTAACAAGTGAATTTCCCCGCTGTGGGATAAAAGTATAATCTAATCTACGGTAATCTAAAGAAAGGAAGAATTTTTTTTTCTCGATTTGTTAACGCCTGATTGGCTTAGATTTGGTTTTTCATGTTTTAAATGTTATTATTGGCCCCCGGGCATCTTCACATTGTCAAATTTGGCCCTCTTTAAAAAAAAGTTTGGACACCCCTGGTGTAAGCATGTTTGTAGGTTTTACGGTGAATTAAGTATTATGGTATTTTAGTGTATAATTAACAGTTTTTAACATAAAATTCTACTGTATGAATTCCCTTAAAATTACGTATATATAAAGGTTTTGAAAAAGACATTTTATGGTCTTTTACTGTCACAGTTTGACAGTTTTTCCACCATAAAATCTACAGACAATGTCTAGTGTAGAATAAACCTGCCTTTCTATGTGAACGGTCTGTAGCCAAACAGGCTTGACTGTATTTTATGGTTGAAACTAATATTTTCTTAGGTGGTACAAAGTTAGAGAAACACTGCACTAGACCGTTAATGGACCTTTTAGATAACTTATGAAATGTAAAAACTCTTTATATAAAAGATAAATGTTCAATATCAAACAAATAATAGCATGAAATACATAATCATGTAAATAAAAGCATGTATTCTACATGTTATGAGTATATTACAGGTGTTTTTATATAAAAATGAGTGCATTTGAATGTAACTTTCATTGTTTTTCATCTTCACATGGTCAAACCTGTCCCTCTTTAACAGAAGTTTGGTGCAGACTTCAGCCTTAAATGTCTTTATTATATATTTTTACAGGTTGAGCATGTCACAGATCTTCATGTTGAGTCAGACCTGCAGTCGTGTCACACCTCAGCTGCCACACAGGACTCAGACCTGACAACACTGAGTTGACTTTGTTGTCATTTTACCATTTAAACTTCATTTATAAACTCACATTTTTTTTAATTAAACTGTTTAAATTTAATTAACGTGTCTTCGCTAACGTTAGCTGCTGCTGCTGCTGAGCTAATGATCCGTTACCTGTCCGTGACTGATGGACACCGGAGACGCTGCTTTGTCAGACGGCTCCGCCGGGAAACTCTGCGGGGGGGGCTTTTCCTCTCCTGTGGCCGAGGCACGGCGACTGTTACACGGTCACGGGCTGCGAGTGAGGGCCGGCAGGAGGACGGAGCGACGACGGGCTGCTGAGGCTACACACCGGCAGCCATGTCTCTGTTTGCATACGTTGGCAGTGCGGTGCATCATGGGAGTCCTCCTCCACCTCCTTCTTCTTCTTCTCCTCCACCTCCTGTTTTTGTTGTTGTTGTCTCTCTGCTGCCTCCCTCCACTGCTCCTCCTGGGTGGAGGTGCAAACACTCTTTCTTGTGCAGACTACACTCTTACACATGATACACTTAATGCAAAATTACAAAGAAAGTTTCCATGCATATGAATCACATGGTTTTAATAGATAAAGGGTAAATTCTTTTTTCACTCTATTTTATTTTGACATGCATTTTAACCCAGACACACACACATGCAGTACAAGGGCATAGACATGCAAATGTGGAGAGAGATGGTGGAGTGATGGGCAGCCCCCCTAAGGAGCACCCGGCGAGCGGTTGGGGGGTGGGGGATCGGTGCCTTGCTCAAGGGCACCTCGGCAGTGCCCAGGAGGTGAACTGGCACCTCTCCAGCTTCCAGTCCTTCCATATTTTTTGGTCCATGCAGGACTTGAAACGGCCACCCTCCGGTTCCCAAGCCAAGTCTCTATGGACTGAGCTACTGCCGCCCCCAGATAGATAGATAGATAGATAGATAGATAGATAGATAGATAGATTAATAACTAAGTCGTTGAAGTAAAGATGGGAAAGGATTCACCACTCTGTGAAAGACATAAGTGCAACAGGTTAAGATTAATGTATGATTGAATGTATCATTAAAGGCATAAAAGGCCAACTGAGCTATTTTCACATGAAACTAACACACACAGCCTTTCATATTAACTCAGTACAACTACACAGACAGAAGAAACTATATTTACATCTATATATATAAAAGATGTGTGTAAATGTATGTAGATAGATAGATAGATAGATTATTAAACATTTGCATAGAAAATAAATAAATAAAAGTGCTAAACATCTATACAAAAACTATGTAAAAAAAAATATTTGACCGGTTTGTCTGTTGCTCCTCTGCCTGATGAAGGTGTTGATGTGTGACAGCACTAATACACTCAAAATGACTGCATTCATTTTTGCTGTTTGGTTTGGTTGGTAGTACTATTACATAAATCTTATTACTTCAGCTACACATTAAGTTTATTCGTTGATTTATATTAAATCAATGTAATATAAATGGATGGACATTTTGAAATGCATAAGTCCTGCATACATTGAGTGTATTAGGCTAAATTATGTGTTTTACTCCAGCTACACCCAAAAGGCCTTTTGCACACTAGATATTTGGACTTGTCATAGTAGTAAAAGCACAAGTGTTGCTAAAAAAAAAAAAAAAAGTGAACAATGACTGCATTCAAGTTGTCCCAGTAAGCCATGACAGTGTGACGGCATGCACAATACCAAGACCCTGAAACTGAAGCACTCTGAATTACCTCAGTGTGTTTGAAAGGTCAGAGTAAGATACACGTGTATTGACTAGGTATGTGTACACATGCAAGGGATTCACTTTGCTCCCAGTGTACATACACGGATATAGACAGCTAAAAACAAGGATAGCAAGCTTAACAGGTTTTATATATATACATGAATATCAAAAATAACATTTGTTGACAGAATTGGTTGCTAAAATAAATATGGTTTATATAGCCGGGTGCTTTATGTACATGAGGTAGGTGGATAAAAGACAGTCTGAACGGTGTTATATAAATAACCTTGCATTTACATAGCCTCATCATCATACATGCTTAGCTAATATCTGATTATGATAACACAATAGGAATTCATCAGTACATAGAATATATATTACATATTCTAGGCTCATTTACATCCTAATCTTTTATTATCAGGATTAACTATAATTATTACTGTCATTCATATTTATGAGCGCTTATCCATATCAGGTTGGCAGAGAGTCTGAAACCAATCCCAGCTGACATTGGGCGAGAGGCAGAGTTCACTCTGGATAGGTCAATAGTTCATCACATGGCTGACATATAGAGGGGGAAAAAAAACACTCACATTTTACACATATGGGCAATGTGGAGTCACCAATTAAGACAGAAAGGTCACAGCTTGCTGGTAGGTTCTTGCTGTGAGGCGACAGTGCTAATCACTGCACCACTGTGGCACCTAATACTGTCATCAGTTTATTAAACATTTCAACACCTATGAACTAAAACTAAATGTTTCTCTCCCTTATAATATCATGTGAATATAAATATAGGTCCACGGGTCTTTTCAGACCACTCAGTCTTCTACCCAAAATAATATTGGTAGCTCTGTTTCAACTACAAGCATTTTCTCTGCAACATCTTTCGGAACTATTTTGTCTAAGGTTATTTTCTCAGCCATAGTTCTTGGCAACACAAAAGTCTACAAAATCTGTAATCTACCTTCCCTCTTATGGTAACAGACTGTGACTTTGATTATATATGTTCATATAACAGCTACCCTGGAATACGCCTGTCCTTAAATCCTAAATAAATTGTTCATAGTAGAAGACTATATAGCTGGAAGTGGTTCTCTCTAACAACAGCTGAACAATTAAGAGATAATTCTCTCTACACTTCTCCTTCAATATTGCAAATTACTCTTCTTTTTTTTTGGACTGGTAAATGTTTGAAAGCGTCTCACATTTTAGAGCATGGCATGCAGTGCTTCTGTCACTTGCTCTTTGTGAGGAAAGAATCAGTATGCAGTAAGTAGTAAGTATAGGCAAATTCAATCAAGCCTTTGTTGTACAGTATCTTTATTAAGCCTTTATTTGCCATGAATCTACTCTATAATGAGAAACAGGAGGGGGCGAGACAGGGTATTAAAGTACAGTCTCTACTCAAAGTGCAGCAGTAGGGTCATGCTCCTTACCCAATACCATTAGTTGCTCTTATCTGATAAAATATAGGTATAAAAGTGGTGTTGCAGCCGCTGTGGGAGTTACAGTGTGCTGTGCATCATCATGAATAAGTCTACAAGTTTGAAGGTGCGGCTGCCAGTCTTCGTGCTAGTGTTGGAGGTCGTCATTATAGCTCTTTATGCTGCCTTTGTCACCTACGACGACAATGCCAATGCTAAGTTTCAAAACAATGAAACCAACCCAATGGAGAACTCCGTGTATCGTGACTACCCCTACTTCGCCGACGTGCAGGTGATGATCTTCATAGGCTTCGGCTGCCTGCTGGCCTTCTTCAGATTCTACGGCTTCAGTGGAATGGTCTTCAACTTTCTTACGGCTACATTTTCAATCCAGTGGGCGATCGTGATACAAGGTTTCTTCCAGTTTAACTACGGCGGGAAGATTCACCTGGGGGTGATCAACCTGCTGTATGCAGAGTTTGCCTGTGCTGTGGTGCTTATCTCTTTTGGAGCCGTGCTTGGGAAGACGAGTCCTGTTCAGCTCCTGGTCATGGCTTTGCTGGAGATCCCGATCTTTTCTGTGACAGAGTGGGCTGTATTGAAATACATTAGGATCAATGATGCAGGGGGCAGTATTCTTATTCACCTGTTTGCCTGCTACTTTGGTCTAGGGGTGACATTTGTGCTGTACCGGCCGAGTCTGAATAAAGGACATGCTAAGGAGATCACCAGTTATTCTTCTGACATCCTCTCTGTAATGGGAACCCTGTTCCTCTGGGTGTTCTGGCCTTCATTCAACTCTGCTCTGACCATTAAGGGTGACGATCAACACAGAGCAATACTCCACACTTTTATAGGTCTAAGCTCGTCCACCATCACAGCCTTCGCACTCTCTGCAGTGTTCAATAAGAGAGGTAAGCTCACGATGGCTGATATTCAGAATGTGACTCTGGCTGGTGGTGTGACTGTCGGGGCTTCTGTGGACATGATGATTTCTCCTGTAGCTGCATACGCCCTGGGTGTCATGGGTTGCACTGCCTGTTTCTTTGGCTACAAGTACCTGACACCCTTTATGGCCCAACGCCTGAGGATCCAAGACCAGTGTGGTATTCACAACCTTCACGGGCTTACCGGCCTCATATCATCCATAGCAGGCATCTGCGCTATCATCCTAGCCACTGAGGAAACCTATGGGCCCAGCATGTACCAAATCTTCTCCCATCGTGCTCCACCTGAGGAAGATCCAAAGTTTCTGGAGCTGAAGAAGCTGATTCCAGAGCTGAAGCCGGGTTTGGGTCGGACCGGGCAGGAACAAGCTCTCTACCAGGTGGCAGCTATCTTCTCCACCATTGCAGCAGCTTCAATTGGCGGGCTGCTCACCGGTTTTGTCATGAAGCTGTCTTGTATGGCGTCGCCATCTGACGAGGACTGCTTTGACGATGAGCTCTTCTTTGACATGCCCGCTGACTTTAGCAGCGCGGAATTTAAGATGCCCATGAACCACGAAGATAAAGAACAAATGAGCTCTGAGAACACCAAAGTCTGAGCTATCACACAGAGACATTCAAATTTTTAAATTATTGTCCTAACAGCATTACAACAAAAGTTCACAAAGTAAACAGGTGTTTCGCACTTGTTTGCAAGTGTTAAATATGTGTGACTTATTATGATACCAGTTGCAGAGATAAGATAACTGGGATTTGAGCCATTTACCAAGAGCTGTTTAATGTTGCAGAGTGGAGTCATGAACGTAAAATAAGAAAATACGACATATTGAAATAACGTGTAATGTAATAAATTATATTACATACTTGGAAATTCCATTGGAAATAAATAATTAAGAATACACAGATGTATTTTTTATTCTTCTTATTATTTTTATCATGCTGTGCACATTTGAATATTCAAGCTATGCTCTCACAGATTGATGCTCATTGGCATCGATTCTCATTGCCAAGGCTACTGATTACCAGCTGTAGTAATACACTTCCTCCTTCCGATGCCAGCCAAAGACTGTAAAACATCAAGAGTCTAAAATATCATTATCGTAGTAACCAATAACATCTGTTTAATGCCAAGTCTAAAGGCAGATCAAGGCAGTGTAGCCTCTTCAGTTAGAAAGTTTATTGCTTTACACTACAAGTGTTTTTTTTATTTACGAATTACATTTATATGTTTATATTACTTTTATCTATAGATTATTGGCACACTTCAGCTGTTTTTTTTTACTTGAAAGCTTAAGCCAACATTGAACATTACTAAAATAAATCATAGATAACTGGAACAACTTCAGTGTCCATAAAAAGTCCATAAAAAGATTATTCTGTGTTCTTAAGAGAAAAAGATCATAAATCAGAAAATAAAAGAGAAAGGTTCATAAATAACAGATAACAGGTAATGATTATTTTCCAGCTTGGACTGTGATAAAGTACAGGTCATGGGTTACAAAGGTAAACCTTGACTTTCATAACTATAACTTCCAGTTCCTCCATCACTGTGGTGTCTTTTATTAAATAATGAGGTCTACAAAGTGACTTATCTAATTGTGAACAATGGGAAAGCAAAGTTCTATTCCATTTCCACATAAATTGCATTTGGTATAAAGTTTATAACTCGTCTGCTTATAGATACTTTGATGTTGGCTTGATCATCCCTTTTATGGCATGGCACGTTGCATTTTTAAGAAGATAAAGCATGTATAATGTTACATTTTTCTGGTTTAGTTTCATCATTTTTTGCAAGAACAATACACATGACTTTGACCTTAAAATTTGTCCTCTGTGAGCTGTGTCGTAACTGAACAACTGCCTCTACTACTTACACTAACTACTATTTTCTTTAACCACTGTATATAATAACATGCTCTCTAGCAGTAATGTTCTTGTGAGATTTTATTTAGGCACTAATTAATCTGGCATATTCTAACATCAGCATTTGTTAGATAAATGAGTGCAAGATTAAAGGCTGACACATCACCACCATATTAGTCTTTATCATTCCCGTTTAAATTCCTTGTTTATCAACTTCTTGTTGTCCTGAATAATCCATTATCTGTAACTGCTTGTCCTTTTTTGCACGTTACAGGGCATTAATCATTGAAAAAGTGTATTATCTTCGACATTGCCTAACTTTTATCACAGCCACCATAAATAAGGTTACATGAAATACAAAGTACATAGATTAAAATGCCCCGTCTTCCAACAAGCCTAATTAAATACTGTATGATCGTGTCAGATCTGATTAAGGATTAGTGATTTGGCAGGTCTAAACATTTACTTATCAAAAACAAAACCTTTGATCAGCCTTCAATAAACTCAAAGAAATAAATCAGGCTTGTAGGAGCCAAACAGGCTTACTGATGAACTTTGTCATTTTGAGAATATCTCAAATATCCATTAACAGGAGTCTGTCTGGCCCCTCTGTGATCTCTGATCTTGTGTCCTCCAATTATAACAGGGTGTGCTGCTGAACTGACTTCTGTCTTGACTGCTATTTTTAATTGGTCTATCAACCAGTATAAAATTCCAGTGTTATGCTAGATCCAAATCATTCTGTGTACAGGGCCAATAGGTTCGGTAGATGATGCTCTCTCCATCTCGCAGCAATTTGAGGCGCCTGACACATAAGTGCAGGTGCTGTAGTCTAGCTTTTAATGCATCTTCCCCACAAGACTTAAAAAAAAAAAAACACCAGTCTCTGTGTCTGCGTCTTCTTATTGGGCAGAACACAGGTTGTCAAAATTAACAACCACCGTCAGTACAGGCACCCCTCAGGGGTATGTCCTCTCACCACTGCTCTACTCATTATACAACAGTGACTGTATTTTAAGAGTCTGAGGGCTCAAAGATCACGGCCATCCAGTACTGTTTTTTGGCCTTGATCCATCTGAATCTGATCTGATTCTCTGAACATTTTAATTATATTATGAACCGTAGGCAATGAAATCCACAGATTCTTTGTTATTTTACAATGAGAAACATTATCCTTAAACTGCTGCACGTATGTCTTTCACAGAGTGGTAAACCCTTTCCCGTCTTTACTTCAAGAGGGTTAGTGGTCAGGGTTGGGGTTAGGCGTAAGGTTACCACCTAACCTTATAGTGGTTAGGTGTAGTGGTTAGGTGTAGTGGTCAAAGTTAGGGATCAAGGGTTTAGCACTCATAGCACTTATACTGAAGTAATCTGCATCATAAATGCTTCACTGGTCATAGAGCCACATGCACTTTAAACCTGTCACTTTCAGGTCATGAGCTTTATTGTTGCACTACTGCGTTTATTATATTGTTACTGTATTCTAATTGTGACAAAGTGTTTCATGATTATATGTGATTTTGTGTCAGTTTTTGTTATTTGGCTAATTCTAACTGTGGTTAATGTGACAATAAATGACCTCACCATGTTCATGTTTTGCTTTCTGATCATTATACACAAATGCTTACTTTGGTTAAAGGTTATATATATGAGATTTAAAACATTGATATGGCAGTGGGGACTTGAAAAGTAATGTAAAGTCCCCCTTCACTCAAAATTGTGCTTTGCCTTTTGTCACTTCAATTGAATGTTTGACCTTCACTCTGGTTTTATGTGCAGCTTGACACAAAAAGCCTCACATTCATCTGCTGAATGATGGAAATTTCTCTGTGCTCACCTTAGCTGACCGTGTGTATCAGCACGATTTTCCAAGTGTGACGAGAAAACCAGATCAGACACAAATTATTATTCAAAGCAGGATATTTATTTAACTGTTCATGGGTTTATTTCAGTAAAGATCATATGATTAATTAATACCTGTGTGATTTAATATAGAACAAATAATGTAAGTATACAGAAGATACAGCTGCAATTACATTAGCAACACTTAAATGCATTAAATGAGAGGTATGGCATTCACAGTGCAGGAGGGTTGTAATTTTTCATGTAAAGACAAACAACAAAGAGTGCCATCCTGTGGAGGAAGGTCAAGTTGCACAGAGACTACATGTGGATGTCAAGCTTCTCTTAGAGGTGGTTGGCGTAGCCTTCTCCCGTGTCTGCGGTGTCAACGATTTTGGTGCGCTGATTTTGCACAGAAGCATACAGATCAGACACGGTGGACTGGGCATCTGTGTTGCCTTCGTCTTCCTTCTCTGACTCTGCCGTCTCCTCTAAATGAACCACGTCTGAGTACTGTATCTGTGGAGAGCTGCGGCCAGACTGCACCCTGGGAGCCTTCAGGGTCAGGTTGGCGTAGCAGTCCTGGGTTTTGGGCTGAAAGGAGAAACAAAAAAACAATTATGTAACATCCCCACACAACATGATATGTCCAGGACAGCTACTGCTGTTTTCCTTTGTCCTTTAAAACTGTTGAAGTGTGTGAATTGATAGCAGATGCAGAGAACGACACACTCCTTCAGGTAAAACATTCTTTATAAAGCGATTTAAAGACTCTACCTGTGAGGCATAATTGGGTCTGTGCTGATCTCTCGAGTGTGAAGGATCGGCTTCGGTGAACACAGTCATGCCTGTGGAAAACAACATCACACTGTAAACAGGACCCAGACGAATGCATGGAGAGACACACATGCACAAAACACTTACTTGTCTGCATGTAGCTTATGTTTCCATAAATAGGATTCTCTTCCATCTGCCTTGGGCCATGCCTGCAATGGGAAAAGCCATTTTAAAAAATATATATTTTCAGCTTTGAAATTAATGCAAGACTTAAAGATGATGCAAGTTTGCTTCTTTAAACAGTAAATATATAGGCGACATACCTTCGTTTGTTCCTTCCTTGACATTTTCCTGTTGCAGTATAAAGAACAATAGATTCAGTAACAGGTGCAGGAAGTTAACTTGTTTTTACTAGATTGTTTTAAAGGAAAGTCATTACCTGAGGAACATCTTGATACACAGCAAAAAATATTCCAAAATAGTGAGAGGAGCAGCATTGTGCCGAGAGCCCCGAATATTAAATATAGGGTTTGAGAGTCAGCAAATAGTGGACATCTAGAGTCTAGAGAAAGTGAGAAAAAGATGGGTCATAATATAATTCTGATTATAATAAAACGATTAAAGATTCTGTCTTAAAAAAACACTCTTCAAACTCTTCAAAATATATCAACTCCTTCTGCATTGCAAAACACACAATATCCAATCTCTCTGATCTAACTTTCCATATTACGCTTGTAGATCGTGGTCTAATGGCTTTCCAACAGAAGCAAAATACATTTTATAGTCTCGTTGGACAACACTGACTGAATCCACTCTCAGCCTTGCATGTCAGAGGTGAAAGCTACTTCTCACAACAAAAAGTCAAATAGGAAATGTATCCCACCCACACAGTTAGGTGACAAAGCTAACCACAGCACCGCTATGGCCCAACAAACAATCAGACAAAATTTATTTTAGGAACTAAGAGAAACAGCGATATCTAAAGAGTGCATTTCATTTCTTACACAAAGATATTGATACAGCATAAAATGTTTTTAAAAAAGGACAATGCTGCGAAATTAAGAACACAGAAATTGATTTGCGTCTATTGTCACAGTCAGTATACACACACATCAACTTCCTAACACAACCCATGCCCGAGCCGATCCCCAACCGTGTTATAAGGCTACGTTGTAAGTTGGGCAGATATCTGACTGACTGCAGCTTCCTGTTCTTGTTCCCTGTCCTGTTTTGTGTTTGGCACATAGACTGCAATAGTTAGTTATTATAAATCTCTATGCCACTGAACACATTTGAATGAATATGAATATTTGAATGTAAGTCGGTCATTGCAGGGTCCCGAAAACAAGGTCCGAAACACCCACAACAGGGGTGAAGGCTTCAATTTCAATTCCTGCTGGGAAAAACAAGACAATAAAATAAATCATGGTAACAAGTACAGTGCTGTCAGTGCTGTCCTTAAGCAAAAGATTTACATTGCAACTTTCTGCTCAGTCGTCTGCAGCAAAACGTGTGGTTTTACCGAGGTGTTCACACTATGTGTGACATGCATGATTGCACTTCTCTTGCAAGAATACATGCTCAGCAAAACATGTTATATTTCCCGTCAGGAAAACAAAGCCTTGTTTCAATCCAACGTGCAATAGTATAGTCTTGGTAATTTAATTTAGTTGAAGTTGCGTAGACACACAATAATAGTTATATTACTGCGAATGAGGCGGTTAAAATTAGGCGATTTAGGTGCGCTAACTATAGATGAAAAAAACAACTCGGACAGCTTGGTCGACTGTTTTTGTTTTTGTTCAGTGGTTGTAGTGGTTACTGGCTGCTGATGGTTTGTTAGCGCTGACACAAACTTGTTGCTTTTGTCTCACAGTGAAGATAAAGGTTCTTTTTCCTCATTTGAATATATCATATAGGATTTACACATTAAGGCTTTATTCATAAACATGACACATTGGACTTCTCTGCATTGGCTTCTTACATAATAATTATTTATAATACACCAACAGTGAATCATTTTAACGGACTATGAGTCCTTACTAGTTGAGGTGTGTGTATAACTAAAGCGGTCACAATGTGAAACGCAGTCTTTTCATGATGTTGCGTGTTGTCTTTGGGCAAAGCAGCACCAATCTAATAAACCCACTGGGTGACACTTAAGGATGCCTCTGAGTGTGTTTCACTGGCTGCCTTCATTTAGTCGCAGTTTCATCAGAGAGTTTCTGGAGGAAATAATTATATCATATTGTTACCATGGTAGCAGCACATCACAGTATGCATGGTACTGGGCAATTGTGAAGTGGTTCATGGATTTACATCATATATCAGCTGTGAAGTTCTAACCAGCGGTGACTGCATAATATCATAATGTATCACATCAGACATTACGATATTCTGCTTATGTTTGCTGCATAAAATAATCCACAGTGTAGCAGATCAGCCGAGTGTGTTTTCACCACTGGTGTTGAGGAAGGTATTTTGAGTGGAAAGAGATGCATAGAAAACAAGCTGATCTTTCAGTCCAGTCTACCTGACCTTTATATTTAATTGGGCTGCAAAAAATATGAAATCAAGAAAAATAAAGACATCACACCATCTGCAAACATCTTAATTCTGCCTTTTTAAACCTGTTCAGGGTGCAAATACGAGCCAGTCAGAAAAATCTGTCCCATTTTGGTACGAATATAATTTATTTAAAGCAGCAAAATAAGCTGTAAACACAATTCTGGCATATAATCATGAAGAAAATCATTGCCTATTGCCTTTTTACACATCCACCAGATATGGAGCAACATTAGCTTTTATTCAGAGTTGTTTTTGCCACCTGATAACCCTAAGTCTAATATTCACTGTCCTAAATGCTGCTAAACGCTGCTACACCAGCTAGTCGGTAACATTGTCTATATATCATTTGGTGCAGGGCACGTAGTGTACAGTGAGGTTTTCATAGTGCTCTTTATGTCAGGCGACATTAAGATAATCAAGATAAATGCACCACAGAGCTGAAGAAAACTACATCAGGTGACAATCCTCTGAGAGTTTGTCACTTACTAAGTGACCCCTTTCACATAGCACACAGTTTTAGAGTTGGCTATACAATACATGATAGAACTAGGGGAGACGCACCACTCCCTATTCTGATTTTGTCACCATGGAGCAAGTTGTAGCAAGTGCAAAAAGTTCAATGTAACAAACTACAAACTGACAAAAGAAGCTCCTGTTTTACTCAGTGCATTCATCTGTGTGTTAGGCTATGTATTTATCTTTAAAAACGTTGTGTGTGTTACCTAACTAGTCCCTGTACTAACCACCGGCTCAGTATTTTCTTTTACCAACAGTGATAAGCCATATTTGTTGCCACGGTTTGTTGGCTGACTGGCACTACAGCCAAAGACGTAAAACTGATTTGCCAATATTATTTCAATTTACACAAACAATCAGCCTCTCCAGTTGTAGCTCTTGCACTTCATATCAAATTATCAAGACTTATTGTTACGGTTATATTTATATCTTCAATCAAGACTTACCCCCTGATGTCGTATTATTTCCCATGGCACTAAAGCTTTAATGAAGGACAACTCTCTCGGTGTGGCTCTCTTACAATTTTTAAATGTGAAAAACAAGACTACAGCATCTGTTGCACGCATGCACACACAGTGTGAAGCAATTCAACAGAAGAAAGGTTTTTCACAGGACTGTTAACACCCTACAGGATGTGTGCTTTTGCAGAAAACCACAAACTTTTTTAGACTGAGAATAATGTCAAAGGAACAAGTGGTAAGACTGCAAACCTATTTTGGCAAAATTAAACAACACACAATTAAATGTTCTAGAAAATCCATTTAATCCTCTGTATGTTTGAAGATATACATAATCACATGTAACAGTATAAAGTTAATATTGCTTATTTTGATTCCTTTGTCACATTTCAATGTTAGAATATAAGAAAAAGAAATAAAGATAATAACAAAACATAACATTCAGGGTAACAGGATATTCATGTCAAATAAAAATTAACTCATCTTATTGTCACAGATCCCTTTATGCACCTGTAAAGTTAACCATGACTAACCAGAAAGTATGGGGGAAAACTGCACCATCAGCGTGATACTGTTGATTTAACTTACTTTTATCATGATGACCTGATAAAATGAAAGCAAACCTCTCTCTGTAGGTGGAGTCTGGAAAAACCCTTTAAACACGCTGATGTCAAACAATGTCACCAGCGATTTTAGAGCCATGTGTTTAGACTGCGTTTACAAATTAGCATCCTGGTTTTGAGTCTTGTCCTGGTTTTGATCATATTTGGGATATAATGTTTACAGTCAGCTCTCTCTATACCTGATTCTAATATTATCCATGCTTCTGAGCATGTGTTGGTATCCCTACATCCTCTACAAATCTCTTTGATTTCTGCCCTGACTGAGTCCTCTCAATATTTGAGGAGAACCCCAGTTTGTTTTTCAAAGTAACTTGAGGTGTGTATGCTGCAGAGAATGGTCATTGCTTACAGGCCACTGTATGGCAGCTTCTAGTGGATTGCTCAAGCTGACATATCAAGCATGTAGCAGTCAACGAACCATTGTCCAAATATGTAATGGACACCAATTAGCATTCAGTATGCCAGTGTTCAGTGAGTATTTGGATTCCCCTCTGGCACTGAAGTGCATAATCTGTACATCTCTTGTATACATTATACATAAATCTTGTGATGTTTGACTGATTATCTTTATTGCTATTTAATCTCCGGTACAGCTGGATCCATCAGCCTACTTTCTTTGTGCACATTTATCAGAATCAGAATCAAGTTTATTGCCAAGTAGTTTGTGCAGAAATATACAAATGACTAAATGCTCAAGCTGTATGCTCAAGTGGGTTCCAGTGATTCATATTTTTTGAACAACCTAGTTTATTGACCACTCTGTTTTATACTGGTATTGACTGCTGACTCCTAACCAGTTGGTAGTGGCACAGTATTTGCCATTTTACAACATGGGAAAAGGGATTTTCAGAAATTAAGCTAAACAACATGCTGCAGGCCACATTTTGGCCTTTGCTAAAGCTCAAAAACTGACCCTTCGGCTGGATAATGAAGGAGAACAGATGGTAGCACAGCCCTGCTTTATTATTGTTCTAATAACTCTAAATAAAATTCTTTACATGCACATGTGATGGCTCAGACATGACATACGCATTGTTTCATTCTCGGGTCTGTTTTCACACATCCTAACCATCAACACAAGATATGTTATTTCCTGAGAAGTATGTAGAGTACTGAAGGTCAAGTCAGACATCTTCACATCATGACAGTTATTTAAAGAGGTGAATCTGCACAAAGTTTTTAAAGCTCTATCAAAGGAAATGAAGGACATAAAAAAAACATAATAAACATATTTGTTCCTTGCACAGTTCATCCTACTATTGATAGCTCAACTGCACGTCATACTGTCCCGCCATGTTTTCTCTTGAGATGTCAATATACAGCATGTTCTTGGTACAAACAGATGGTGGAGCAGGAGAATATCTATCACTGCATCACATCTCTCTTCAATCAAGGCCTGACAGTCTGAAATAGCTTCATGCCTTGCTATAGATAATGTAAACATCAGTGTGCGTCATCTGAGAAGACGGCTAGCAAGGCTTCAGCTTTATCGGAGGTGCAATCTGAGTCTGATGTCGTCATAAATACCCTGAAAATCAAAACTCTGTATTTCAAACTCAGTAATTGTTTGAAATTTTTGGAGTTTTGAGACAAAACAAGAACAAATACAATATACACTAAAGGTGTCTCCTGCTCCTCTGACATACACTAAATGATGTTTCCTGCAATGATTTAATACACTAGACTATCGTTTTGTTTTCTCGAGATCTCAAAATAATTATTTTATTACGCCACTGTAAAATCCCTTTAATCTATAATTTCTGACAAAGGTTTGTACACTTGATCTCAGGACTATCCTGGCTGTTCACTCACTCAGTATAAAGCATATTTACTGTATCATTTTTGAGCAATTCAGCCTCAAAGTTCATTATTTTGGCCTTTTAGGGCTTCCGTAATTTAATACACTAGACTATCATTTTGTTTTCTTGAGATCTCGGAATAATTATCTCGTTATCACGGGAAAACGGAGGAAATTATCTCATTATCATGGGAAAACGGGTGGAATAAAATGTATGTATGTATGACCCTTTAGGGCTTCTGTAATTTAATACACTAGACTATCGTTTTGTTTTCTCGAGATCTCGAATTAATTATCTCGTTATCACGGGAAAACGGAGGAAAATGATCTCGTTATCACGGGAAAACCGGTGGAATAAAATGTATGTATGTATGATCCTTTAGGGCTTCTGTAATTAAATACACTAGACTATCGTTTTGTTTTCTCGAGATCTCGAATTAATTATCTCGTTATCACGGGAAAACGGAGGAAAATCATCTCATTATCATGGGAAAACGGGTGGAATAAAATGTATGTTTGTATGACCCTTTAGGGCTTCCGTACAGGCTCCCTCAATAAGCTTTAGATTTAGAGTTTCTACGGGAGACCTGATTCACACACAGATATATAATCTTCTTTTCTTTTTAACTTTAAATAATGACAATTACTGTATGTCAATGTGTTGTGTACATGTGTGTGAATAAAGAATCAAAAATAAAAAATAGATAAATAAAAATAAAGATTGGCTGAGTGATATGAAAACTACGGAAGCCCTAAAAGGCCATACATACATAAATTTTGTTCCACCCGTTTTCCCGTGATAACGAGATAATTTCCTCCGTTTTCCTATGATAACGAGATAATTAATTCAAGAGAAAACAAACTAGTGTATTTAATCAAGAGCGCCCGTATTACAGAATGTATGGCAAATGCATGTAGTCCATGATACGGAATGAGCAAACCTACATGCATTTGCCATACATTCTGTAATACGGGCACACTTGAAATCAGAAAAGGCCGAACGTCTGCTCACTTGACCACAGTTGACATTGCTACACTAAATTATGTTTACTGCAATGATTTAATACACTAGACTATCGTTTTGTTTTCTCGAGATCTCGAATTAATTATCTTGTTATCACGGGAAAACATAGGAAAATAATCTCGTTATCACGGGAAAACGGGTGGAATAAAATGTATGTATGTATAAAACGGGTGGAATAAAATGTATGTATGTATGACCCTTTAGAGCTTCTGTAATTTAATACACTAGACTATCGTTTTGTTTTCTTGAGATCTCAAATTAATTATCTCGTTATCACGGGAAAACGGAGGAAATTATCTCGTTATCACGGGAAAACGGGTGGAACAAAATTTATGTATGTATGGCCTTTTAGGGCTTCCGTAGT
>NC_040016.1:18545358-18574499 GCF_000972845.2 Larimichthys crocea | reverse complement strand
AAAACTTCCATGGAAATAAATAAGTAAGAATACACAGATGTATTTTTATTCTTATTATTTTTGTATTCATGCTGTTGCACATTTGAATATTCAAGCTATGATCTCACAGATTTGATGTTCATTGGCATCGATTTCATTGGCCAAGGCCTACTGCTTACCAGTTCCTCCTTCCGATGCGCCAAAAGGACTGTTAAAACTCAAGAGTCTAAAAATACATTATCGCATCTAACCATAACATTGCTTAATGCACGTCTCAAGGCATAATCAAGGCAAAGTAGCCTCTTCAGTTAGAAGTTTATGCTTTACACTAAAGTGTTTTTTTATTACGAATTACATTTATCGTTTTAATTACTTTTATCTATAGTATTGGCACACTTAGCTGTTTTTTTTAAACTTGAAAGCTTAAGCCAACATGAACATTACTTAAAATAAATCATAGACAATGGAAACAAACTCAGTGTCATAAAAAGTCCTAAAAGCTTATTCTGTGTTCTTAGAGAAAAAATGATTCATTAAATCAGAAATATAAAAGCGAAACGGTTCATAAAATACAGATACAGGTAATATTATTTTCCAAGCTTGGACTGTGCTAAAGTACAGTCAATGGGGTTTACAAGGTAAACTTGGACTTTCATAACCATAACTTCCCGTTCCTCATCACTGTGGTGTCCTTTTATTAAATAATGAGGTCAACAAAGTGACTTATCTAATTGTGAACCATGGGAAAGCAAAGTTTTCTATTCCATTTCCACTTTCACATTGCATTTGGTGTTACGTTTATAAACTCGTCTGCTATAGATCCTTGATGTGGCTTGCTCCTCTTCTCTTCCTGGCATGGCACGGCATTTTTCAGCAGATAACGCAGTATCCTGTTACATTTTTCTGGTTTAGTTTCATCCGTTTTAGCAACGACACTACCACAGACTTTGACCTTAAAATTGTCCTCTGTGAGCTGTTGTAACTGAACAACTGCCTCTACGACTTACATAACTACTATTTTTCTTTAACACTGTATATACATAACATGCTCTCATAGCAGTAATGTTCTGTGAGATTTTTATTTAGGCACTAATTAATCTGGCATATTCTAACATTTCAGCATTCGTTGGATAAATTAGTGCAAGTTTAAAAGGTTGACACATCCACCAACCATCTTAGTCTTGATCATTCCCGTTTCAATTCCTCGTTTATCAACTTCTTGTTGTCCTGAATCATCTCATTATCTGTAACTGTTGTCCTTTTTTGCACTACAGGGATTAAATCATTGAAAAAAAAGTGTATTATCTTTCGACATTGCCTCAACTTTATCAAACAGCCACCATAACTAAGGTTACGATGGAATACAAAGTACAATAGATTGAAACCATGCCCGTCTTCCAATCAAGGCTCTTAAAAATACTGAGGATGGCGTGTCAAGATCTGATTACAGGATTGTGATGTGGCAGGCTCAAACGTTTACGTATCAAAAACAAACCTTTGATCAGCCTTCAATAAACTAAAGAAAATAAATCAGGCTTGTAGGAGGCCACACGGCGCACTGATGACTTTGTCATATTGAGACAATATCTACAATATCCATTTAAAAAAGGATCTGTCTGGCCCCTCTGTGATCTCTGTCTTGTGTCCCTCCAAACGTAAAGGGTGTGGCTGAAACGGACCTTCTCGTTTGACTGCCTATTTTTATGGTCATTCAACCATATACAAATTTCCAGTGTTATGCTGAGATCCCAAAATTCTGTGTACAGGGCCAATGGTTGCGGTAGATGATGCTTTATACTCTTCATGCTTGCAGCATTTTGAGCGCCTGACACAATAAGGCATGTGCTGTAGTCCTAGCTTTTTATGCATCGTTCCCCCACAAACCTTAAAAAAAAAAAAAAACACCAGTTCCTTTGTGCCTGGCGTCTTCTATTTGGGCAGGAACCACAGGTTGTCACATAACAACCACCGTCAGTACGGCACCCTCACGGGGTATGTCCTCTCACCACTTGCTCTACTCATTATACAACAATGACTGTATTTTAGATCTTGAGGGCTCAAAGATCACGGCCCATCTTAGTACTGTTTTTTGGCCTTGATCCATCTGAATCTGATCTGATAGAGAATCAGATCAGATTAGAGACATTTTAATTATTATTATTGAACCGTAGGCAATGAAATCCACAGATTCTTTGTTATTTCACTGAGAAACATTATCTAAACTGTTGCACGTATGTCTTTCACAGAGTGGTAAACCCTTTCCCATCTTTACTTCAAGAGGGTTAGTGGTCAGGGTTGGGGTTAGTGTAAGGTTACCACCTAACCTTATAGTGGTTAGGTGTAGTGGTTAGGTGTAGTGTTCAAAGTTAGGGTCAGGGGTTTAGCACTCATAGCACTATACTGAATAATCTGCACATCAAATGCTTCACTGGTCATAGAGCCCACCTGCACTTTAAACCTGTCACTTTCAGGTACTGAGCTTTATTGGGTTCACTACTGCGTTTATAAATTGTTACTGTTTCTAATTGTGACAGTGTTTCTATGATTATATTGATTTTGTGTCAGTTTTTGTTTTAGCAAATCTAACTGGGGTAATGTGACTAAATGACAATCAAATTGGCCTCAGCTCTCCCATGTTCATGTTTTGCTTTTGATCATTATACAAATGCTACTTTGGTTAAAGGTTATTATATGAGGATTTAAAACATTGATTGGCAGTGGGGACTGAAAGTTATGTAGTCCCCTTCCTTCACTCCCACAATTGTGCTTTGCCTTTTTGTCACTTCAATTGAATGTTTGACCTTACTTGCTTTATGTGCAGCTTGACACAAAAAGCCTCACATTCATCTGCTGAATGATGAAATCTCTCTGTGCTCACCTTAGCTGACCGTGTGTATCAGCACGATTTTCCAAGTGTGACGAGAAAACAGATTCCAGACACAAATTATTATTCAAAGCAGGATATTTATTTAACTGTTCATGGGTTTATTTCGTAAAGATCATTGATTAATTATATACCTGTGTGGATTTAATATAGACAAATAATTGTAAGATACAGAAGATACAGCTGCCATTACATTACAACACCCTTAAATGCATTAAATGAAGGTATAGGCATTCACAGTGCAGGAGGGTGTATTTTTCATGTAAAGACAAACAACAAAGAGTGCCATCCTGTGGAGGAAGGTCAAGTTGCACAGAGACTACATGTGGATGTCAAGCTTCTCTTAGAGGTGGTTGGCGTAGCTTCTCCCGTGTCTGCGGTGTCAACGATTTTGAGTGCGGTGATTTTGCACGAAGCATACGATCAACACGGTGGACTGGGCATCTGTGTTGCCTTCGTCTTCCTTCTCTGACTCTGCCGTCTCCTCTAAATGAACACGTCTGCGTACTGTATCTGTGGAGAGCTGCGGCCAGACTGCACCCTGGGAGCCTTCAGGGTCAGGTGGCGTGCAGTCCTGGGTTTTGGGCTGAAAGGAGAAACAAAAAAACAATTATGTAACATCCCACACAACATGATATGTCCCGGACAGCTACTGTGTTTTCCTTTGTCCTTTAAAACTGTTCTGATAGCGATGCAGAGACGCCGCTCCTTCAGGTAAAACAAATCTTATAAAGTGATTTAAAGACTCTACCTGTGAGGCATAATGGGGTCTGTGGCTGATCTCTCAGTGTGAGGATCGGCTTGGTGAAACACGTCATGCCTGTGGAAAACAACACCACACTGTAAAACAGGACCCGACGAATCATGGAGAACCACATGCACAAACACTTACTTGTCTGCATTGTTAGCTATGTTTCCATAAATAGGATTCTCTTCCTCTGCCTTGGGCCATCCTGCAATGGGAAAAGCCTTTAAAAAATATATGTATTTTCAGCTTTGAAATTAATGCAGCACTTAAAGTGATGCAGTTGCTTCTTTTAAACAGTGAATATATAGGCGACATACCTTCGTTTGTTCCTTCCTTGACATTTTCCTGTTGCCGTATAAAGAACATAGATTCAGTAACAGGTGCAGGAAGTTAACTTGTTTTTACTAGATGTTTTAAGGAAAGTCATTACCTGAGGAACATCTTGATACACAGCAAAAAAATTTCCAAAATAGTGAGAGGAGCCATTGTGCCGAGAGCCCAGAATATTAATATAGGGTTGAGAGTCAGCAAATAGTGGCCTCTAGAGTCTAGAGAAAGTGAGAAAAGATGGGTCTAATAATATTGATTATAATAAAACGATTAAAGAATCTGTCTTGAAACACTCTTCAAATCTCGAAATAATATCAACTCCTTCTGCATGCAAAACACACAATATCCAATTCTCTCTGATCTAACTTTCCATATCACGCTTGTAGATCGTGGTCTAATGGCTTTCCACAAAAGCAAAAATACATTTTAGGTCTCGTTGGACAACACTGACTGAATCCACTCTCAGCCTTGCATGTCAGAGGTGAAAGCTACTTTCACAAACAAAAGTCAAATAGGAAATGTATCCCACCCACACAGTAGTGAGGTGACAAAGTAACACAGCACCGCTATGGCCCACCAAACAATCAGACAAAATTTATTTTAGGAACTAGAGAAACAGCGATATCTAAAGAGTGCATTTCATTTCTTACACAAAGATATGTAGACAGCATAAATGTTTTTGAAAAAGGACAATGCTGCGAAATTAAGAAACAGAAAATTGATTTGCGTCCATTGTCACAGTCAGTATCACACACATCAACTTCCTACACAACCCATGCCCGAGCCGATCCCCAACCGTGTTATAAGGCTACGTTGTAAGTTGGGCAGATATCTGATGACTGCAGCTTCCTGTTCTTGTTCCCTGTCCTGTTTTGTGTTGTCACATCGACTGCAATAGTTAGTTATTATATAACCAAGCCCCACTGAACACTGATGAATGAATATGAATATTGGATGTAGTCGGTCATTGCAGGGTCCCTGAAACAAGGTCCGAACACCCACCCACCGAGGGTGAAGGCTTCCATTTCAATTCCTGCTGGGAAAAACAAGACAATAAAATAAATCATGGTAACAAAGTACAGTGCTGTCAGTGCTGTCCTTAAGCAAAAGATTTACATTGCAACTTTCTGCTTTTGCTCGTCTGCAGCAAACGTGTGGTTTACCGAGGTGTTCAACGAGTGTGACATGCAAAGATTGCACTTCTCTTTGCAAGAATACATGCTCAGCAAAACATGTTATATTTCCCGTCAGGAAAACAAAGCCTTGTTTCAATCCAACGTGCAATAGTATAGTCTTTGTAATTTAATTGGTTGAAGTTGTGTGGACACACAATAATAGTTATATTACTGCGAATGAGGGGTTAAAAATTAGGTGATTGGGTGCACTAACTATAGATGAAAAAAACAACTCGGACAGCTTGGTCGACTGTTTTTTGTTTTTTTCAGTGGTTGTAGTGGTTACTGGCTGCTGATGGTTTGTTAGCGCTGACACAAACTTGTTGCTTTTGTCTCACAGTGAAGATAAAGTTATTTTTCCTCATTTGAATATATCATATAGGATTTACACATTAAGGCTTTATTCATAAACCATGACACATTGGACTTCTCTGCATTGGCTTCTTACATAATAATTATTTATAATACACCAACAGTGAATCATTTTACGGACTATGAGTCCCTTACTAGTTGAGGTGTGTGTTAACTAAAGCGGTCACAGTTTTTCATGAGTTGCGTGTTGTCTTTGGGCAAAGCAGCACCAATCTAATAAACCCACGGGTGACACTTAAGGATGCCTCTGAGTGTGTTTCACTGGCTGCCTTCATTAGTCGCAGTTTCACAGAGAGTTCTGGAGGAAATAATTATATCATATTGTTACCATGGTAGCAGCACATCACAGTATGCATGGTACTGGGCAATTGTGAAGTGGTTATGGATTTACATCAAATATCAGCCTGTGAAGTTCTAACCAGCGGTGACTGCATAATCATCAAATGTATCACATCAGACTTACGATATTCTGCTTATGTTTGTGCATAAAATAATCCACAACGTAGCAGATCAGCCGAGTGTGTTTTCTGCCACTGGTGTTGAGGAAGGTATTTTGAGGAAAGAAGATGCATGAAGAAACAAGCTGATCTTTTAGTCCAGTCTACCTGACCTTTACAGAGATACTAGTTAAATTTAATTGGGCTGCAAAAAATATGAAATCAAGAAAAATAAAGAGTCACACCATCTGCAAACATCTTAATCCGCCCTTTTTAAACCTGTTCAGGGTGCAAATATGAGCCAGTCAACCACATTTTGGTACGGACATAATTTATTTAAGCAGCAAAATAAGCTGTAACACAATACTGCATATAATCACGAAAAAATCATTGCCTATGCCTTTTTACACATCCACCTATGGAGCAACATTAGCTTTTATTCAGAGTTGTTTTGACACCTGATAACCCTAAGTCTTAATATCACTGTACGGCTCAGTATTTTCTTTTTACCAACAGTGGTAAGCATATTTGTTGCCACGGTTTGTGGTGACTGGCACTACAGCCAAAGGACGTAAAACTGATTTGCCAATATTATTTCAATTTACAACAAACAATCAGCCTCTCCAGTTGTAGTCTTCTTGCACTTCATATTCAAATTATCAAGATTATTGTTACGGTTCTATTTATCTTTTCTATAATCTTCAATCAAGACTTACCCCTGATGTTCGTATTATTCCCATGGCACAAAGCTTAACGAAGGACAACCTCTCGGTGTGTCTCTCTTACAATTTTTAAACGTGAAAAACAAGGACTACAGCATCTGTTTGCACGCATGCACACCATGTGAAGCAATTCAACAGAAGAAAGTTTTCACAGGACTGTTAACACCCTACAAGGATGTGTGCTTTTGCAGAAACCACCAAACTTTTTTTAGACTGAGAATAATGTCAAGGGAACAAGTGGTACGATGCAACCTATTTTGGCAAAATTAAACAACACACAATTAAATGTTCTAGAAAATCCATTTAATCCTCTGTATGTGTTGAAGATATAATAGTCACGTGTAACCAGTTAAACTTAACTATTGCTTATTTGATTCCTTTGTCACATTTCAATGTTAGATATAAGAAAAAAGAAATAAAGATAATAACAAAACATAACATCCAGGGTAACAGGTATTCATGTCAATAAAAATTAACTCATTTAGTGTCACAGATCCCTGATGCACCCTGAAAGTAAACCATGAACTGCTGGGACACAAAATACACTAACCAATACAGTGACTACCCAGAAAAGTATGGGGGACAATGCACCATCAGACGTGATACTGTTGATTTAACTTACTTTTATCATGATGACCTGTAAATGAAAGCAAAACCTCTCTCTGTAGGTGGAGTCTGGAAAACCCTTTACAAACACGCTGCTGTCAAACAATGTCACCAGCGATTTTAGAGCCATGTGTTTAGAGCGTTTTACAAAAACTAGCATCCTGGTTTGAGTCTTGTCCTGGTTTTGATCATATTTGGGTATAATGTTTACAGTCAGCTCTCTCTATACCTGATTCTAATTTATCCATGTTTCTGAGCATGTGTTGGTATCCCCACATCCTTTACAAATCTCTTTGATTTCTGCCCTGATGAGTCCTTATATTTGAGGAGAACCCCAGTTTGTTTTTCGAAAGTAACTTGAGGTGTGATGCTGCGAGAATGGTCATTGCTTACAGGCCACTGTATGGCAGCTTCTAGTGGATTGCTCAAGCTGACATATCAAGCATGTAGCAGTCAATGAACCATTGTCCATATGTAATGGACACCAATTAGCATTCAGTATGCCAGGTTCAGTGAGTTTTGGGATTCCCCTAATCTGTTACATCTCTTGTATACATTATACAAATCTTGTGGTGTTTGACTGATTATCTTTATTGCTATTTAATCTCCGGTACAGCTGGATCCATCAGCCCACTTTCTTTGTTGCACATTTATCAGAATCAGAACAGTTTATTGCCAAGTAGTTTGTGCAGAAATATACAAATGACTAAATGCTCAAGCTGTATGCTCAGTGTGTTCCAGTGACTCATATTTTTTGACAACCTAGTTTATTGACCACTCTGTTTTATACTGGCTATTGATTGCTGACTCCTAACCAGTTGGTAGTGGTACAGTATTTGCCATTTTACAACATGGGAAAAGGGATTTTCAGAAATTAAGCTAAACAACATGCTGCAGGCCACATTTTGGCCTTTGCTAAAGCTCAAAAACTGACCCTTCGGCTGGATAATGAAGAGAACAGATGGAGCACAGCCCTGCTTTTATTATCTTCTATATAACTCTAAATAAAATTCTTTACATGCACATGTGATGGCTCAGACTGACATACGCATTGTTTCATTCTCGGGTCTGTTTTTCACACATCCTAACATCAACACAAGATTGTTATTTCTGAGAAGTATGTAGAGTACTGAAGGTCAAGTCAGACATCTTCCATCATACAGTTATTTAAAGAGGTGATCTGCACAAAGTTTTTTAAAGCTCGATCAAAGGAAATAAGGACATAAAAAACATAATAACATATTTGTTCCTTGCACAGTTCATCCTACTATTGATAGCTCAACTGCACATCAACTGTCCCGCATGTTTTCTCTTGAGATGTCATATACAGCATGTTCTTGGTACAAACAGATGGTGGAGCAGGGAAATCTATCACCGATCACATCTCTCTTCAATCAAGGCCTGACACAGTCTGAAATAGCTTATGCCTTCTATAGATATGTAAACATCAGTGTGCGTCTCTGAGAAGACGGCTAGCAAGGCTTCAGCTTTATCGAAGGTGCAATCTGAGTCTGAGTCGTCATAAATCCCTGAAAATCAAAACTCGATTTCAAACTCAGTAATTGGTTTGAAATTTTTTGAGTTTTGAGACAAAACAAGAACAATATCCTCTGCTCCTCTGACATTGCTACACTAAATGATGATTCCTGCAATGATTTAATACACTAGACTATCGTTTTGTTTCTCGAGATTCGAATTAATTATCTCGTTATCACGGGAAAAGGAGTAAATTAGTCAAGTCAATCAAGTCAATTTTATTTATAGAGCACATTTAAAAACAACAGAAGTGACCCAAAGTGCTTTACAATCAGGGCGGAAAATGAAAAACAACAAAACAAAAGAAAAATTAATAACAAAGTAGACAAGGTTTCTTAGTAGTGCGGCCTCAGACTCAGCTAAAAGCAAGATCATAGAGGTAAGATTTCAAACTGGATTTGAAAATATCAATAGTGGGGCAGGACTGATTGAGGGGTAGGCTATTCCCAGAGCTTGGGGGCAGCTACCGAAAAGGCAGGTCGCCTTTAGTTTTTAGGCGCGAATTGGGGACTGAGAGGAGCCGATGTGATGATGACCTGAGAGCTCTGGGGCAGGATATGGAACTAAGAGATCAGAAATATTGGCTGAGCTAAACCATTTAGGGCTTTGTAAACAATAATAGACTCTTAAAATTAACTCTAAATTAACAGTCAAATTAATCTCGTTATCACGGAAAACGGGTGGAATAAAATGTATGTATGTATGACCCTTTAGGGTTCTGTAAGTTAATACACTAAACTATCGTTTTGTTTTCTCGAGATCTTGAATTAATTATCTCGTTATCACGGGAAAACTGGAGGAAATTATCTCCGTTATCACGGGAAAACGGAGTAAATTATCTCGTTATCATGGGAAAACGGGTGGAATAAAATGTATGTATGTATGGCCTTTTTGGGCTTCCATAACTTAATACACTAAACTATCGTTGTTTTCCTCGAGATCTCGAATTAATTATCTCGTTATCACGGGAAAACAGAGTAAATATCTCGTTATCAGGAGAAACGGAGGAAATATCTCTGTTATCGGACAGGAAAACGGAGTAAATTATCTCGTTCATGGGAAAACGGGTGGAATAAAATGTATGTATGTATGGCCTTTTTGGGCTTCCATAACTTAATACACTAAACTATCGTTTTGTTTTCTCGAGATGTCGAATTAATTATCTCGTTAAAACGGAGGAAATTATCTCGTTATCACGGGAAAACGGGTGGAATAAAATGTATGTATGTATGACCCTTTAGGGCTTCTGTAATTTAATACACTAGACTATCGTTTTGTTTTCTCGAGATCTCGAATGAATTACACCTTTTTAGACGCATTTTGTACAGTAGTCCCTTAGCCAATTTAGGACGCAGAACACAATGCGCGTTCATACTGTACAGTACGCTGTAAAAAAAAAGCATGCAAAATTACACCAAAAAAATCCACAAAACAGCGAGTCCGCGAAAAGTGAACCGCGTTATAGCGAGGGACGACTGTATCTTGTTATCCCAGGAAAACGGAGGAAATTATCTCGTTATCACGGGAAAACGGGTGGAATAAAATGTATGTATGTATGGCCTTTTTGGGCTTCCGTAGCAAACAGTAGAAGGTGACGTTTCACGTTCATAGTCAGTGCTGAGTTGTCCCACGCTTTAACGTGTACATTGAAGTACTCCAACCCTCCACCCTCCCCCGGGCGAAGGCCAGCCCAGCAGGCGGGCCTCGGCTGCCTCTTCTCCCGCCCCTCGCCCCGCTGCTTCCCCCTCTCCTCTCCTGAACGCTGATGTGTTACTAACTTCAGCCTCCGACTCTTGACAACAAAATGTTCGATTTCGGGTCAAAATTGCTGCTGCTCTTCCTGCTGGCCTTCCCCTGTGGGTTAATATCCATCGGTGAGTCGTGTTTTCTCTTTAAGTTTGAAGTTTTTTTTAAACGTTTTAAAAGTTATTAGACAGTTTTCCACGTATTGACGTGGCACAAAGTCAGCCAGCTGCTCCGCTTAACGGCAGCGTCAGAGTGACCGTTAATCTACCGTTAATCCACCGTTAATCCACCGTTTGATGCAGATTTATAAACAATGCACGTACATCTCATCTGTTTTACTCTGAAATGAATAAAAAAAACGATCGGCTGCTGTCGTCCAAGTTTAAAATAATCAAATAATCAAAAATAAGGCGTTAAAAGTTTTGATTAATGTCGTTAAATGTGTTTGTGAGTTTAGTGGGGGATGTTAACGTAACGGTTACCGGCTGCTGGGACACGTCACCATAGATAAGATGGGTAAACGTGTCTGTTACAAACAAACATTCAAATAAATAATGTAATTATAATATATATAATAATAAATAAAGAGTTTAAATGCTGCTCTGATGTTGTTTGTTTCTTTGTAAACTGGCAACAAAGTGGACAGTGTAATAATATCTGGCAACCATAAAAAGTTAATTGCAGTGTATATAAATGAATTTAAAGCAGTGTGGATGTCATCTCCAGGCTAAAATATCATTTTATAAACATTTATCCATCTTTTTTTGCATGTTTACTAAACTATAAGTTGTTATGCTACCAGATATAATGCCTGTTTTTATGTTTTCAGTGGAGTAAATAATAGATTTTCTTCTCTGCACAGCTACATCCTCCACAAATAATCAGCTGGAGCCGGGTGATATTGACTAAATCCGACCAAAATACCTTTTTATATTGACAAATCTATTTATAAATTGCGGGATCACTGTTGAAGACACACACACACTGGAAAATATGTAGATAATAATGTAGATATGATGATTAAATACAGGCTTTTGTACAATCTACACACTCTCTGCGTTACATTGTTTGCACATATTGTTGCACCAATAACACCAAAACAAATCTACGTGTCTCACTGAACGGTATTATGACGTGAAAACAACCAAAGCCGTATATTAATTTCACCCTTCCTCTCCTACTGACCATCGCTCACATATGTACCGTTATGTAGGCCACGTCTCTGCAGACTCCGACTCTGCCGAGGACATCGCCGAGGACGCGGATGCTGCGGTGGATGAAGAGGAAGACGACGAGGAAGAGGTGCTCGTTGAGGAAGATCAGATACAACCCACGGTATGTATGTTTTTAATCACGCAGCGGGGTGGCAGTCCACGGGTTTACGTGCAGGTGATTAAATACCATGTTTTATTGTGTTCTTCTTGCAGGAAGGAGAAGAAGATGACACCGAGGAATCAGCTGATAAACTGTTGACGTCTCACCCCGATGCCGACACAACCATCATCTTCATGACAGGAGAAGGTTGGTGACACATCCTGTGGCTTTGTCAGAACATCTTATAACTCATACTTTATTTGTATGCGTGTATTAATTCTCTCTCTCTCTCTCTATAATGAATTTAGAGTTTCCTGCCAATGAAATTGTGAGATTCCTGGTGGGTTTCACCAACAAGGGAAGTCAGGCTTTCACCGTCCAGTCGTTGGAGGCCTCCTTCCGTTACCCCCAGGACTTCCAGTTCTACATCCAGAACGTAAGTCAGATCTGAAATAAAAACCACCAGCTCACATTTACTCTAGCTTTTGACTTTATCTGGCATGGCAAAATCATTTAAAAATGTCTCAAACTGTGGATCATGGGGGTGTGGTTGTGTAATGATCTACAGAATTAAAATAAGCCCAAGTAAAATGTATAAATCGACGAGAATTTAAAGCATCTTTCTGTTGTTGTTTTTTTATATTAACGTGGGTATACATGTATCTTCTGCATGTGTACAAGACACGGTCATGTTTTGCTGTTTGTCGTGAACCTAACAAAACAAACACCATCTAAAAACTATTTACCATGTCACAGTTTTTCCAGCCCGGTGTTTCAATAACATGTGTTTTGTGTAGTTCACAGCTTTGCCTCTGAACACTGTGGTGCAGCCCCAGGCTCAGGCCTCCTTCGAGTACTCCTTCATCCCGGCTCAGCCCATGGCAGGTCGTCCATTCGGTCTCGTTATCCTCCTCAACTATCTTGACACCGAGGTAACAAAAAAACAAAAGTTTTGCATTATTTATAGAAAAATATTTGTGTCGGTGTTTTAGAGAATGATGTCAGACGGTGACTGTCGAGTGTCTCCACAGGATGGGTTTTCACAGCCCGCCTTAAATTTTGATGATTTATGAAAATTAGCACCCGAGGATGCTATTCTCAGCAAAGAAGTTTCTCTTTTTATTCATGTAACAACTGTATTTTTTTTCCATTTTTGTATAATTAGGACTATTGGTGGCTCGATTCTCTCATTATTCTCTGTCTGCTGAGCTTTGACTGTTGTTTCCATGCTGTTATGGAGATGATAAATGCTGAGTCATATTGACATTCAGCATCTCTAAAAGAAGAAAAGAAAGTTGTTGCACTTGCTTACTAGTTTTTCTATGTGTTTATTTTTTCCAGGGCAGCGTGTTCCAGACTGCCATTTACAACCAGACTGTCACCATCACTGAGCTAGAAGAGGGACTGGACGGAGAAACGTAAGGCTTGCTTCTCCTGGGTTTATGTTTTGTCCTATCAAATAGAGAAAGACTTTGTTCTTTTGCATTATTTCACTGCAAAAACAGAAGGAAGGCTTGCAAGCTATCGTGCAGCACCAAAACAACACCAAACTAAACGTATTAAACCCATTTCAGCACCTCAGATCGATGCGAATCGTGTGGAAAATCGAGTCATTTTGCCAGGCTATTAGTTATTTTCCATGTTCTTTGAGACATGAAGACATCCAGCTCTCTAGAGCTTCACAATACCAGCTTCCCCAGGCGATTGCAGCACATGTAAGAACCTGTAAAAGGAGGTGTGAAATTGGCACAAAGACGTCGGTTGTCAGAATAGTGCTGCTGGTGCAAGATGCAGAAACTGTCACCAGCAAATTAGTCGAGCAAAATGAATCTTAAAATCTCAAAATATATCGGGGAAAACGTTGCCGTTACGGATCACTTTAAGGGCACTTTAGTGCACAGAGGGGGTAATTGTGCCAGACTGGTCTTTATGCTGAAAATCTGCACTTGAAGTTGCTGCTTTTCGATGATCACTGGAGAAAAGAAAAGAATTTGAACTTCGATGGGTATAAACTGACAATGCATCATGAGTGTAAGTGAAGTAAATTGTGTCTCTAGTCATTCAGTAGACGTCCATCTCTCATTGAGTGTCGTACGCAAACACACAAAGTAACTGTGGATCTCTTTTAGTCACTTCCACTCACAGATTACAGAAATAATTTTGTTTTTTTCTGCAGAATGTTCATGTACATCTTCCTGGTCGGACTGGTCGCCCTGATGCTCTTTGGGATGTACCAGGTCCTGGAGACGAGGACGGTATGTGTTTGTCTTCTATCAGCTTCTCTATTTTTAATGTTAACTGCACTGTATGTATGTTTTTTTTGTACGTAAGGTCAACAGCAGCAGATGGAATAGAGTGCACATCAGCAGGGCGCGTTCAGCCTCCTCTCTGTGAAATCTGACCTATCACCTTCAACTTGTGTTTTGCAGAAAAAGAGACTCCCAGTGAAAATTGAGAAGGGTACTGGTGGGATGAGCGATGTGGACATTAGCTGGATTCCTCAGGAGACTCTCAATGTCATGAGTAGGTTTTTATTTTTTACCATAACAGTTGCTTGAGAGGTGATCTTTTGCTCGTGTTAATGTTCTGTTCTCCATAACACAATTGTTCTGACCTTTGCATCCTGTCTTACAGACAAGGCTTCCCCTAAAGCATCTCCACGGAAACGAACCAACAGGGCAGCTGGAGCCGATCAATAAAACGGTCCGTTTCCATCCATCACTATACGGTCCAACAGGCTTTCAAAGCTCATTTCCTCACCACAGTTACCCAATTGCCATTTACATGGAACATTTCTGGAATCCAATTTCCGTCCCGAGCAATGAGTTTAAGATCTCAGCCTGCTGGTGTCATGACCAGAGAGCATCCTGGACTCTAACAGGCTATTCAGACACTAACAAGACTGAACTACAGTTTATTTTTAAAGGGACCTTTTTTTTATCAGTATGTATGTGTGTGAATGGTGATAAAAAATAAACCAATAAGTCATTATTTTTTTATTACAGTACGGTACTTAATGCATAAACTCCCTGCCTGTGAAGTCATGATAATTACATTGGAGCTTAATGACATTTCATTTGGTGATCTGCATTATTACCATTCAGCGGATCATTCATATTTGATCTTTTCTGAATCCCCTTCCTCTCTATCATGTAAACACCATTGTGCCTTATCTGTGCTGTACTTGCACAGTCTTAAAAATGCAAAAGGTTTCTCACTGCAGTCATTCATGGCCTGAGGTTTTTGTGCTTTCAGCGGGGAAATGGCAGCTGCAGTTACAACATATGTTAAAACAGTGTTCTCTGGAGGTTTCTGCAGGTTAATTTGCCTGTTTGTTTGTTTGTTTGTTTGTCTGTTTATTCTCACCTTATTGTTGTATGAGGCTCAGGAGGTTTTACAATGTGCCAATGCTGCAATCTTTTGGTTGCATGCCACAACTTGTGAAAAAAACGTTTTTTTCAAAAATCAATAAAAGGGTGAACAAAGTGTGTTTTTGTCCCGAAACTAATTATTATGCTGTTATCTACATTTTCTTTGTCCCGAAACTAATTATTATGCTGTTATCTACATTTTCTTAACAGGTAACAATGAAATAATGTTGTTTTTTGCGAGATAGCGTTTACAGTTTGCAGCTCTAATGAGATTTTTTATGGGTGCCCTCCTAATAGTTTTCTTCGAGTCTAATAAACTAATAGTTAATAATAACACGAGAACTAATTAAAAGAGAGAGAATTAAACACACCACAGTTAATTTATTCTAAATGAACACTAAATTATTGTAACCTAGAGTCTTTCTTACAGCACTTTGGAAGAACACGCACACATTTAAGGTGACGATTAGATGATGATGGATAAATATTTACAATTATTTAAAGACATTTCATCTGGAAATTAAGACCTGCTCTTATATGGAGGCCCAAGACTGACTAACAAAGCATTGAATGTATCAATAAAAATACAGTTAATTAAATAAATGTATATACTTTATATACTTTACTACCATTGGCTGATGATGTCTGTTTATCTTTCACTTCTTTTTTCAGCCTAATTTTCTTGTTGGTGATCATTTATTTACATGATTGTCATCATGCTTGTATAATGATGCTATAGACATATATACATACTTTAAACTCAACACATCCAATTAAAATAGAAGCTATTAGGTATTAATATAACTCTAAAAATAAGATTTCTTTCAGATTTAAACCCCGTTTAGAGCATCAGCGGGGTGATGGAGCTCCTTACACCGAGATTCAAATCTATGAAGTGGATAAAAAGTGAGGCAGAGACACCCTGACAGTCCTCCCTGTGTGTTGTGTGAGTGTTGCAGGAGGGTTGCACGGTGGTTCCTCCTCGGGGAGGTGAGGGAGCTGTCCGGTGCTGAGGGGGGGCAGATGAGCTCAGCGCACGCCGGGGGGCAGGTAACGTCAGCAGTCGGCCGGAGCAGGGAAAGACTGTGCATACACACCCACCAAGTGTTTATCGCTGCTTAATCACAGACACACACCGACTCACATTAAAAATGGGCAGCTAATCAGCTCCGTGTGACTCAGCGAGGCTTCTTTTTTCTTTTTCTCCTTCTCCTTCTTCTTCTTCATCATCCGATCCATGATCCATCCCGCGCCCTCCGCTTAGCTTGAAATGGGATGATATGGGATTTTTCATGTCGACGAAGATCGGAGGGATTCTTGCGTTTGCCTTGGGTAAGATATCTCCAGCTCCTCTGTGGGTTTATCTGGGCTGCGTGCCACTTTGAAGGGGTCTGACAGGAAAAAGGAAAAACTGCTTACATCTTCTTTTTCTTTGCTTTTTTAAAAATTAATCTTCCCCTGCATCCCGAAATAAATCATCTTTATTTATCTCCATCGGTATTGCATGACGGTTATGAGACCTGTGCCGTGGCCAACAGCTTGTAGTACACCCATCGACGGTTTTGCTGGGTGTCTATACTTAGGTGACAGCTTTTGGGTAATGCAACATCCAGAAATAAAACCTCATAGTTTGATTTATTTCTACTCGGATGCCACTTTTTATTAATAACTGCTGCTTTATTGCAGTTTTTTGGGGTTTTTTTGCATTGTCCTCATGCAGAATGTTGTATTATAGAGATATTTCAGCGTTTTAAACAGCTCTGAGCACAGCATTGCACCCCATGTGGAAGGAATGCATGAGCTGCAGTGTGCAGGGCTATTCTCTGTGGTAACATCTGCCCACTGACACCTGTCTAAAGTGAAGTTCAGATGTAAGAAATCGACAGATTGACAGATTAAAAGGAGTGTCAGAAGACTTTCCAAATGCATGAATTTGAAATACGAAACAACTAATTCAGAACACCGGATGAAATATTATGGTTTTTGTATTTTTTTGGAGCTGCTGGGGAGATGGCAGACAAAGAAGAAGTGCACTGAAACAATTTCACACATAAGAAAAATACCAAATTATTATTCATTACAATAATTTTGTGTTTATTAGGAACGCGGCGGTGCTGTTAATTCATCTTCCAAACTGAGAAAGAAAGAAAAGAGTTGTTATGAAGGTTTGCAGGTCAAATGAGCTGTCACCTGTGTGTGTGTGTGTGTGTGTGTGTGTGTGTGTGTGTGTGTTTTGCAGTATTCCTCTCCCTGACGGTGTCGGGAGACTCTGCAGACGTGAGGTGTGAGAACGTTTACAAAGACTTTTCTGACTGCGTCCTGGAGCTGGGAGAGAGCATGGACAACTATCAGGAGAACGTGACCAGTGAGAGGGGAGTGGCGGCCGTGTGCAGGTGATGTTAACTTTATCAGTGTGTAAGAAGCATGCAACATCTATTCATGCACATGGGACATCCCCCCTTAGGAGAGTCTGTATATTATTTTTAATTGAAGCAGCTGTGATAGGTTAGAATAAAAAATCACTGATCTGCAGCCAGCAGATTGTATTTTTGTGTAAAAATAATACAGAGAGATACATATGAAGTGTGCATCACGAGGCAAAATACTGGAGAGGGAAGGAGCAGATGCCATGATCTCAGAGGGAGAATAGAGAAATGAATGGTGCTGAGACACTGAGCCATTGTTCTAAATAATTTATGACTTTGCTGCAGCAGTAATGAAATTCCAGTGACGGTTTTTGTCATTGTTGCTGCACGCACCCTACAACCTCTAGCACGCTATACTGAAGACAAAGATTTACACATAAGCCTTCTGTTGAATATTGCCCACTTGCAATATCATCTGTGATATTGTTTCACTCTCTGATTCAGTT
Source organism: Larimichthys crocea (assembly GCF_000972845.2). Classification (NCBI taxonomy): domain Eukaryota; kingdom Metazoa; phylum Chordata; class Actinopteri; family Sciaenidae; genus Larimichthys; species Larimichthys crocea. The sequence goes on along the minus strand of NC_040016.1, from coordinate 18,556,407 downwards.
GCCATGGTAATTAAAGCTCAGTTTGACTTACTCGAGAGCCAACGTAGCCATCTGAGTGATGGATCTCTTTGGCAAGTAAATTAATCCACAACAGCCAGTGCACGCCTGCATGCTGTAGCTGGGGGATGAACTCTTGAGTGAAATGGCAGACGCGGCACTGATCTGATGATCCTTTGTTTGCCACAGCCACTGGGAAGCTTTCCACACGTGTGCCCTCACGGCGCTGTCTGACTGTCAGGAGGAAGTCAGCTCCATCTGGGAGACTCTGAGGCAGGACTCCAGGAAGATGCGCTTCCAAGGAAGTCTGTTCGACCTGTGCAGCCCCAGCTCCTCTCCCAGCATAAGCTCACCTCTTGCTACCCTTACCCTGCCACTGATGGGCATGCTGATCATGACTGGGCCTGACTGGTCTTGTGTATAGATGGGGGTTGGGTTTAAGGGTAAGGAGATGGGAGGGGGTTGAGGAGGGCCTCCAATTCCCCTGGGTTCAGTCTGCCTGAGTGCAAACTCAAAGCCAAGGATTTAAGAGAGACAAATGTTTTAATAAGGATTATTTTGACACAGAGCCACGGAGGCCTGTGGCAGGCCAATCAATATTTTCTGTGATGAATAACGTTGGAAATCTTTTTAAATGCTTCAGCTTGATCCTCACTTACGTCCAGACACTGATAGAGTAGTTGAGGGAAATAACATTTATGCCAACTAATCAGTCTAAAGCAAACACTCCAAATATTCAAAGGATTTCAGTCTGAGACCTGTGGCTCTGGGTTGCAAATATACAAGGGGTGGACAAAATACCATGAACAAGACGCATTCCAATACAAGGAATACTACAAACAATACTACAGTTTTTGTGGATCCAGCTCTGACGCATCTGGCGGTCAGTATAAGAGAGCAAGGTGTTCATGTTTTTGTGTCCACCCCCTGTATCGTGTTTCAGTTAAAGGTATAGTTCAACATTTCTAGAGTAAGCAGAGAAGATCTCTACCGCTCTCGCGTCTGTATGCTAAGTTAAATATGAAATAGGAAGGATTCTGCGCATCATTTTTACTCTTTTCTATGGATTAAATGGATGAGATGTTAATTAATAATAAGCTTTAGATTTGGATTTTGTTGGACAGAGAGCTGTTTCTCCCCTGTTTTCTGTCTTTTAGCTAAGCTGAGCAAACTGGCTTTATATTTAGTATACAGACATGAGAAAAAAGGTAATTAGGGCATTCCTAAATTAGTCAAACTGAAAAGAGCTACAGACTAAAACTCACTAAAACTAACGGCAATGTCTCAGATCTTAGCTCTTAGTCATTATTATTTGAATATGTTGTTAGTTTGTTGATTAGTAAAAGGACCAAATTCTAAAACTAAACCAGACGTGAATCTGACAGCTTTAATCACACCAAAGCTCGCGACTAAAACAACATTCAGATGTTCTATAGGTGAAATGCCCCTTTAATCTCTTTCAGTTAATGTTTGTGTAAGTGACAATCAAGCCACTTGTATAATACTTTTGACCCCCCCTCTTCCCACCCAACAATTTTAGCCCACTGTGGCTGAAATTGTTGCACGGCTGCTATAAAGACACCAAAAAAAAAACAACAACAACAACAACAACAGACATCTGACATCATCACACGTTCACCTCTCCGACTCCCCTCGCGCTCTTTTCCTCGGAGCGAGCCTTGCCCGGCGCTTTGGTTCTTTGTTATTATGCTCGATCAGACTTCTGTTGACTTGTTGATGTTTGTGTCAAAAGAAAATCCTGAAGTGTGAATGTTCAGTGTCGCTTCACACGTTTCTGTTCGAAAATGCTCACTTGCAACGAACACGATAAGACTAAAACTTAATTTTTTAGGTACTCAGAGTAGCTGCATAATCACATATATCGCACAGTAAACAGATCATAAAAACAGTTGTCAAATTAAATGCAATAACAAAACTAATCGCTGCTATAATCATAATTAAAAAACACAAAATATCCATACATACTATTGTTTTTGTGCCAAGAGTATTCAAATTAAAGATCAACCCATTAATTCATTGCATAATTATGATGTCAAACTAAATAGATTTCAAACTGTGGAGCTCTATTTATCTGTTTCATGCTTTTAAATCGATCGAAAGTTTCAGAAGTATTGAATCTACAACAACAACAACAACAACAAAAAGATAACGGGTGCTACGGTTTGTTCCAAGAAACCAAGTGAGATATCATTAATTGTAACAGTCCTTTGATCTCCTATGAAACATAAATTTCCTTCGCAAAAAATAGTCACCTAGTTTCAGAGCAAATTAAAAATGAATGAGCGATAGAAGTGATTTGTTTTGTTTGTTTGTTTTTTTTGTTTTTCTAAATCTGTCACCATTTGCATATTTCCTTTTAACACTCAACGATCCCAACAGGCGTTATCAAAGTATGGCTGATTTCTGTGGTCCTGAATAATTTCCAGCTTCTCTTTTTTTTGGTTTTATCATAAATGCATGATAACTTTAGTGACAGTGCTTCAGAATAATGAACAGTCTGTTGATTTTTACCTTGAAGTGTACAGTGGTATTGATCTGTGCATGAAGTTAAATAGCCCTGCGGTGTATCAGCATCCTTTTTAATGCAGATTCATAAATTCCCACACACACACACCCCTTTACCCCCCATTAGCATGTTTGTTCTAGTTGTTTCTCTTTATTATTTTTACGCCGTCCATCGTGTGTCTGCTGGTGAGAATACAAAAACAAGTTGTGATGTCCTCAAAAGCATGAGCAATATGTACGGTCACTTCTCTGAGAGAGGACTCTGATCCCTGCGTGTGTCGTCGAAGAAAGCATGAAAATGATTGTGTTATCATTAAACCACGAGAAAAGAATCCTGATGATGAGTTTGAACATGGAATGTAAAAACAAGTTCAGTATCCATGTGGAGGTTTTTTTTTTCTGTTTACTGATAGGAAAGCACATTATTTACTGTGTATGAAGCAATATATGGCAAAGTAATGTGTTTGTAATAATAAAGCACCATGTTTAAAACTGACAGAGTGTGTGTGTGTGACCTTTCAGAAAGCAAACATCAAGAAACACAAAGTGGTAAAATAGTGGAGTGTTTAATCGATGCAGTCCTCTACTGTATGACTCATTTACTACAGGAGTTTCTGTTTTTGGCCCTCCCTGAAGCAAAGTGTTGGTAATGAGGATCGCGCCCAGCATCTTTCAACTCGTTAGCGCTCTCCCATCTGCTTCTTTCCACCTGGACACTTGCAGCAGAGGCAGTGGTGGGGAGAAAATGAGGGGATCAGGGGGGCCCGGGGTGGGAAAACTTTGAGAGAGCCAAAGACACGCTTGTGATATGCCCCTCATTAGAAGACCCATCTTTGACGTATAATGGCCAATTATTTTCATACCCACAGTTTCATGACTTTTACACTTTTTTTTTTTCCTAAGCTATATGAACTGGTAGTGTTTCCCTTAACAGCATATGCACAGAAGTGCTCACACTGTAGCAAAATTCCTCGATGCTGGTGCCATTACCCGATATTTAAATCTGCAGAGAAGGGAGGGGGAAAAAAAAATATGTACACCTCGTCTGTTCCACACTATTACATGAGTAGATCCATCTCTCGAGTCCTGTGCATTTAAATACGTTGTAAAAAGTTTAAAGAATACAGATGTGGCATTGCATGTGAAAACTTTCAGAGCAGCTTTTGCAAGAAGTTATCAAATAACAGGTGACACTGGCTTAAAGAGAGAGAGTAGTCATGAGTTTGATCATAACTTAAAAGGTCCAGTGTGCAGAATTTAGTGACATCTAGCAGTGAGATTTCAGACCGTGGCCGACTGAGTATCGCTCACCTCACCCTGCCCCTTCCAAAGCATGAAGGTAAAACTACAGCGGCCGCAAAAAGACGTGTTTTGTTAGGCCGATCGGGGCTACCGTAGAAACGTGGCGATTCAATATTATGGTGGACTCACTTCCTCTGTAAGATATATGGCTCCTTCTAATGCAAAACTAAATTATGATTCCTATTTTCAGGTGATCATACACGAATGAAAACATACTTAACATACTTATTCTGTCAATGTCAGTCCTTGCTGTAGCAACCCAGGGTTCAAATCTAACCTTTCCAACATTTGCTGCATGTCACTCCCCCTCTTTCTCTCTTTCTCTGTCTCTCCTCACTTTCCTGTCATATATATATACCTATATAGATAGATCCCCCTAAATCTTACACACCGGAGCTTAAAATGAATAATTCAAGATTTTGGGAAACACGTATTTGCTTTCTTGCTGAGAGTTAGCGGAGAGGATTGATTTGACTCTCATGTACCATAAATATGAAGCCATCACCAGTAGCATAAACACAAAGTACTCTATCCGTCTATCTAAAGGCTGGAAGCAGGAGGACACAGCTCGCCCGGCTCCATCCAAAGGTAACAAAATATCTGGCTTCCAGCTCCTCTACAGCTTATTATTAATTATTAATTAACGTGATGTAATCTGTACAAAAAAAAAACATGCATGTTGTCATCAACTTCACAGACTCGGGGAAGTCGCTGCACCCAACCAAGAAACGGTTTGGCACGTCACCCCTGTAAAAGGACGAGTTGTAAGTCTTATACTTATAATTTTTATTTAATCAAACAAAATATGACATGTTCAATATTTGGCCAGTTATTTTCGCTTTTTCCAAGTTTAAGCAGGCAAAGTGCCGGCTGGCTGTGGCTTCAGATTTAATGGACAGACGTGAGAGTGGTATTAATCTTCTCATCCAACTCTCACCAAGAAAAATAAGTTTATTTAGCAAGATGTCCAAGTATTGTGCAACTTTTATATATCAACTCCCACAGCGTGAAAAAACCTGATTTCAAAACAAGACACTGCATAGTCCACACTATCAAAGCTGACAGTCACCACACAGAATATTACGATATATGTGCATGTGTAACATCTGTAATACCTGTAAAAATAATAATAATAATAATATAATAAATACTATAATAAGCAGTTCATTTGAACAGGGTTTCAAAAACCATCAGTCGAGACGCTCAAATTGTTCAGAAACCATCAGTGTTGCACGTTTCAGTACTTTTCATGTCATGTCCCACGCAAACAGCGATAGTATTTTCAGACACGCAGACGCAGCCTGCTGTCAGAACACAGCTGGTGGCTGACAAACTGTCCCCGAAGTGGCCACCCTGTCTGCATAATACATCGGGACATAAAGAGACGGAAACAAACAACACTAGCTCTGCCAAACGCTGTACAAGCTTTGACAAGGAGGGCCTAAAAACAAGCACTGTGAGTGAGACTGAATGTTCTTATCCGGAAAGACAAAAATAAGTCTGATTTAATACTTGTGCAGAGATTGTTAAGTGAAAAATCCCTACCATTGTACATGAGAAAACTATAGTGAACCTGGACTTTAGAAGCGGCTATTATAAAAGCTGCAATAGGTAAGTTTGCACGCTGATATCTGTGACTAAGCTGCAGTGGATTTTAGACATAAAAACATCCTGTAACACGATAATCACATCTGTTTGCCAAGCCAGCCATCCTGAAATCAAACCAACACAGAGAGAGAGAGAGAGGAAAAATATCTGTTGTTAACATTTGTTGCTCTTGTATTTGCTCAAGTTTCAGTTTCCTGTTTGTGTACATTAACAGGAAATAAGAAGAAATGTCATAAATCTCTTAATGAGGGAATGCGCATCCTGAAGTTCCTAAAAATAACCACAATCAAAAAGAATCATTAGGTTAAGAGAAATGTGTAAACTGATGCCTGCTTTCATAAGCATTAAAACATATCTTAATATGCTACAGAGTTAATACTACCCAACATTTATCGGACAGATATGAATAAATAGATCAGTTCATCTGCATGTCATCTGAAGAGGAGATGACGACAATCCAACGCTGATGGAGGTTCATAATCCATCTCTGTCGCGAGCAGTGAAAAACCTCCTCAGAGCCAGTTTCTCAAGGGGTTAAACCGCCCACAAACCTTCAGCGAGGTGTCGACGAATATTTCACAGGTTAGATTTAGGTCCACTATTGACTGGAATAGCCCTGAGCTCAGTCCGCATGCACAAATACTCTCCAATTACCGCCATCAACGCCATGCAGGCTACATTGACGAGCCACCAGGACAGGGCGGCCGGAAGATGAGAGTTGTAGATCCAGCAGCCGATCATGTGGAAGAAGTGCACGGTGACTGTGAAGTCCAGGCACTGTTTCCCTCGACGGATGAAGAACCACAGGCCGAGGGCGCTGCGAGAACAACGAGACGTCGTGTCACAAATCAATGCACATGAATAAACTTTTTTTACTATTTAAAAAGTATCATGAGATGTTTGAATAACAGCATTTTCATGAGAGGCTCTCATCTTTTTGGATGTATAAGGAGGAAAATAAAGTTAATTACCAGGTAAGTGAGTTCAAGATGAACGCCATCATCGACAGCCGGCCCTGCAACGTTGCAAAACCGAGAACCTGCCAAAAAAACATTCAAATATCATTTCAGGAGTGAACAAATGTGCCACTAACATAGATCACAAAGACTTTAGAACTTACTTCATAGCTAAAGATCTGGTCCAGTGAGCGGCTGGTTTGTACCAGACTGTCCACTCCAGCCAACCACAGGCCCAGGAAGCTGTAGTAGATGCATTGCATCAACGCGATCTGACTCACAATGAGGATCGGGTCCCAGATGTAGCTACGGAAGTTACTGGCCATTGCACACTGATGGTTACACGTACAGGCCCAAAGGATGTTAACAGCTGGTCCCGACTGTTACCAGCTGGCCCATCCAGTGCGACCTGCGTGTGATCTCAAGATCTGAAACAACGAGATGTGACGTTTAATTAAGCTTTAAGCTCGAGCTTTGAAATGTAGCCCAACAGCTTTTTTCTTTTTTACAAACAACTGTAGGATAATTAATTTAAGGAAAATAATGAAAATTTACAACAAACATAAGAGGCAGTGAAGCGTAATGCCCTCTATTAGCTTGTAATTACACTTAAAGCATTTTGTTCTGTATGTGAGGAACATGTGGTTAGTTTAAGCCGAGTAAACGGTGCTTGTTTGCCTTTACACAGTCAACTACTTACTCATTGTCAATAGGTCAGGCATGAGATCAATAAATTGGGTCCCTGATTATCTTTTAAATCAGGGATCTTCAACCTTTTTCAGCCCAAGGACCTCCTTGGACGAGAGACAAACAGAACAGAGACCCCCAGACATGTGTCACATTTTAAGCCTGACCTAAAATAACTTTTATATTTATTTCACCTTACTAACCTATTTATATGCTGGATTATTAGCCTGCATGTCATAATTGATAAAAAAGTTAATTTATAGTTATTAAAGAGTTGTGCGTCTTTGGACATGCAAATGCCTCCACCGTTGGAGGACGCCCTGCAGTACCTCTGCAGACCCCCTAAGGGTCACGGACCCCTGGTTGAAGACCCCTGTTTTAAATCTCTAATTTAAACTTTTATTGCAGTAAGAAGCAATGATGAGTTTTACTATTTTAGATAAAGACATAACCTAAAAACAATCCTGCTACAGATCCATACGATATGTTTTTATTCTTGTTGTGGGGTCACGTATGGGCCTTGAGGTCCTCAGCAGTATTTGTTGTTTGGCTTTGCTTGAGAACAGCAGGTGCCAGCCTATCTCAACATTGTGGTGACCAGAGTCAAACAGACCTGATGTTAGTGGCGTGTAGTATTTGTGGTGTTATCTGTAGGGGCCTCATTGGCACCATTTCCACCTCCCCACAGGTTCAGAGTCTGGGTGTCATCCTCGACAGCACAGTCTCTTTTTAGTCTCACATCAACAACAACATCACCCGGTCCGTCTATTTCCACCTACGCAACATCAATCGCCTCCGTCCCTCCTTTACTCCTCACACCACTGCCATCCTGGTTCATCAGTCACCTCCCGCCTGGACTACTGTAACTCCCTCCTCCTTGGCCTCACCCACAAATCTCTCCATGAGCTCCAACTGGTCCATGCATCATCACCAGAACCTCTTCCATCCACCACTACGACTCCTGTCCTGCAGCAGCTCCACTGGCTCCCGGTCAAATCCCACATCAATTGCAAAATCCTTCCGCTCACATTCAAATCCATCCATAACCTTGCACCACCATATCTTCATGTTGCTGCTCCACCTCGCTCCTTCAGATCTTCCTCCTCCATTCACCTGACTGTCCCCTCCACCCGTCTCGACACCATCACCAGCTATGGACTTCTTTACTCCCGTCATAAGGAACATCAACTCACTCTCACAATTCAAGTCTGCACTTAAAACCCACCTGTTTAAAATCGCCTTTTCCATCTGATTCAATTGCATTGTCCTATTTTAACCTGTTTTTAATGTTGTATTCTTGTAATTTGATACTTTTATGGTTCTTTTTGTTTTTGCTGTCTACTTTTATTTATTGTAAGGTGTCCTTGGGTGACAGAAAGGCGCCTATGAAATAAAATGTATTATTATCATTATCAGAGGCTCCTGAACACACCATTGACCATTATCAGAGGCTCCTGAACACACCATTGACCATTATCAGAGGCTCCTGAACACATCACTGACCATTGACCATTATCAGAGGCTCCTGAACACATCATTGACCATTATCAGAAGCTCCTGAACACACCATTGACCATTATCCTGAACACACCATTGACCATTATCAGAAGCTCCTGAACACACCATTGACCATTATCAGAGGCTCCTGAACACACCATTGACCATTGACCCACTGACTTCAGCAATTTCTCCACATCACTTCTAACTTGTGACCAACATACAAACTCAGAAGGACATTTTATCGTGTGTATATGCACATGGAAATATTTTCTGGTGGACAAACTAATAATAATAAGTAATAAAGACACTGTTTACACTGAAGATCATTAAAGCACATCTGTGTGTAAAACATCAGTAGAATAACATTCACAGAGATATAAATGAGGTATAGAGGACATTACAGCTCAGTCTGTCTCTACTTTCACATTTAAACCGCCTGGAGTGAGCTAACTGAGCGGCTAGCTGAAGCTAACGCAGACGTTGATCTTCATTAGAGCGGGTTAGCATCGTTTGACACGAGGTTAAACAGACAACAGGTGTGTCCACTTCAGGTGGACACGAGTGTCACATTAAACACAGACATTAACACTTCTTCATCTAACGGGAAACCGTTACAACAACAACAACAACAACACGGAACATGACCGACAACTTTCAGCCTGCTAGCGTGTTAGCTTTCTTTACGGAGACACAAAAACAAACAAAACAACAACAAAGACAGCTGAGACACACCTGAGGACAGGTCCAGAGGGTTACACCTGTGCTGTTTGAGTCCGCTTTGTTTGTGTGCTGTGTTCAAACTCCTCCGTTAACCGAGCTCAGGCCTCACAGCGGCTACACCTGGTCAACAACACGGAACTCAGAGCGCATGACCCGGAAGGAAAACTCAACACCGAGCGCTTGATTTTCAAAGTAAAAGCTCAGATAGATGATGATTTTAAACTCTTCTAAAGAGTGTTTAATGTTCTCTTGCAATCTATCTGATTTGTTTTGGAAAGACTTCAAAAATTTGATTAACCTATAATAATAAATATAGATGTGCCACCCCCTGACTTACAATAATGTGAGATTTAGAAAACTAGAATATAACATAAATAATTTGGTTATACTCGCCAAATACTTTCTACACAAATGTAAATTCTCAAAAAATACCCAACGTTTAATTTTTTTTAAAAAGAACTGCACCTTTACTTTGATTCTTTGAAACTTATGAAATCAAAGAAAGCGCTGTATGACAGTTTCTCAACTTTTACTTTTGATTGGTCCCCTATAAGAGCTTCTTTCTTTCTTTCCATTGCTTTACTTTATATTGTTGTTCTGTTTATACTTCTTGAATGTAAGAAGTAGTAGTTCTGAAAGAAACAACTTTTGTAATTGTTTTTGAATATGCCTATTTGTACTGCATTTTGCAAAAAAAGATGTCACATGCATTAAACTGACTCCAGTTACACACACTAGTCCCATCTCTATATTCTGAAAAGTATTTGATGCTGGGATCAACAGAAAAAAAAAAAGTACAAACATAAAAAAAAACATACATTACAATTAACCTATAAGACAGAGATTAAACATTTGTAGCAAAATAAAATATTTGCAGATAAATTAAACATCTGCATAGAAGACAAATATATAACTGTGTTAAGAAGTTAACCTGTGCTAAACATTTATACAAAAACTATATTTAAAAAAATAGAAAGTGACCGTAGAAATAAAAATGTTTTATAAAAATATGAGAAAGAACTACAAATGAGGATAAAGGACTGTGTACAAATAAACTGGGCTGTAAACAGATGAATGAAAGTCACAGTCACAGCATGGAGCAGAGGATTTCTGTATTAGTTCTCTATCCATGATGCACTCAATGTTTTTTAAAGCATATACGCAAGAGCAACCATTATTTTGAAATCCTTCCTCCGTTTACTTACCGGAAGTTGTAACAGTAGTTTCAAGTCGTCCCTTTAAAATAAAACTTCGTAATAAATAAACAAATGTAATAAATGTGTGATCATAAAAAAGTTCTCTAATTATATTTCAATAATGTTTTAAGAATCTGTAGTGTTTTATTGTTTATTAAGAATAAAATAAAAACAAAGTGAGGAAGTGTATTTGTAGATTAAAAACTGAAGAATAAATGCTTTATTTGAAGAGGTGTGCATCAAACACGACACCTGTGTGAAACAATTTGATTTGATTAATTAATTAATTAGTCCATCAAACAGAGGCATGAGATAATTGTCTAAGTCTAAGAGAAGGAAGAGCATAAAGCTCTATCTGTGCAAAGTATACAGAAATAGAAATATACATTAGACTCCTCATGATGACGTGTAATAAATGTGAATTGTGCATTCTTGTTCACTTTATTTTTAGTTGCCTACCTCACACACATACACACACGCACAGCGTTTTATAAAATAAAAACAAATGCAAAGTGCCAGTCAATTGAAAACCGGACATTTTCATGAACTTATAAAGA
>NC_040016.1:18341154-18545348 GCF_000972845.2 Larimichthys crocea | reverse complement strand
GGAGATGAGAGGATATCCTGAAGCTGACCACCCACCACGGACATTCCACACAAGGGAACGGACCCAGGACACCAACCAGGACAATCCAAACAAGGACAACCACACACCACACACCCATCCAAGCCGATCCAACGCCGGGACGTACCGCCGAGATTGTGGTAGCCCAGCGGTTCCCTAATCCATATCTCTGTCGCGCAAGCAGAGCGTAAATGTAACCAAACCTCCTCAGAGCCAGTAGTAGTAGCCGTTCCAGTTTCTCAAGGGGTGGTTTTTTGTTTATTTGTTTTAAACAAAAAAACCGCCACAAAAACCTTCAGGCGAGGTTGTCGACGAAATATCACAGGTAGATTTAGGGTCCAATATGACTGAGAAAAAAAGCCCTGAGGTCAGTCCGCATAGCACAAATTGCTCTCCAATTACCGATCAATACAAAAACCACCATCAACGCCAGGCTAGCATTGACGAGCCAACCAGCAGGGCGGGCCCAGGGGAATGCGAAGGTTGTCGATCCCGCAGCCGATCATGTGAAGCAAGTGCACGGTGTGGACTGTGAAGTCCATGCACTTGTTCCTCCCTCGACGGATGACGAAACCACGAAGGCCGACGGGCGCCGCTGGCGGAACAAATCAATGCACATGATAAACTTTTTTACGTATTTAAATGTAAAAATAATCCATGAGATGTTTGAGAATAACAGCCTATTTTTTATGAGAAGGTCAGCCTTCTCATCATTGCTCCTCATCTCTTTGGATTATAAGAAAAACATAAGATTAAGTTAATTTACCCAGGTTAGAAGCAGATATCAAGATGAACGCCATCATCGACAGCCGGCCCTGCAATGTGCAACGAGAAAACCGGCAAAAATCGGAAGCGAAACATTCAATAATCAATTTCAGGAGTGAAAATTGTCATTTTTATGCCACTAACATAGACCCAAAGAGTTTTAGAAACTTACTTCATAGCTAAAGATCTGGTCCAGTGAGCGGCTGGTTTTGTACCAGACTGTCCACTCCCCAACCACAAGGCCCAGGAAGCTTTGAGTAGATGCATTGCATCAACCGATCTGCCTCACGATGAGGATCGGGTCCCAGATGTAGCTAGGAAGTTACTGGCCATTGCACACTGATGGTTACACGTACAGGCCCAAAGGATGTTAACAGCTGGTTCCTGACTGTTACCAGCTGGCCCCCATCCGTGCGACCTGCGTGTGATCTAAGATCTGAACAATGAGATGTGACGTTTTTTTGTTTAGTAGTTTAATTAAGCTTAAAAGCTCGAGCGTTGAATGTCGCCCAACAGCTTTTTGCTTTACAACAACTGTAGGAGAAATAATGTTAAAAATTTACAACAAACATAAGAGCAGTAATGCGTAATGCCCTCTATAAGCTTGTAATTACTGTGTAACACTTAAAGCATTTTGTTCTGTATGTGAGGAACATGTGGTTGTTTAAGCAAGAGGTAAACGGTGCTTTTGCCTTACACAGTCAACTACTTACCCATTGTCAATAGGTCAGGCAGATGAATTAAATTGTGGTCCCTTATTATCTTTTAAATCAGAGATCTTAAACCTTTTTCAGCCCAAGGACCTCCTTGGACGAGAGACAAAACAGAACAGAGACCGTCTCTTACCCCGTCATAAGGAACATAACTCACAAGTTCACGTCAAAACAACTTAAAACACACCTGTTAAAATCGCGCTTTCCATCTGACTGATTCAATTGCATTCTCCTAGTTTAACCTGTTTTTTTTTTTAAAAAGTTGTTGTCTTGTAATTTGATACTTTATGGTTCTTTGTTTGTTTTTGTTATTTGGCTGTCTACTTTTATTTATTGTAAGGTGTCCTTGGGTGACAGAAAGGTGCCTGTGAAATAAAAGTATTATTATTATTATTATTATTTTTTATTATTATCATCATCAGCTCTCTGAACACCACCACTGACCACTATCTGAACACACCGTTGACCATTATCAGAGGTGTCCTGAACACGCCCTTTGACCACTGACCCATTGACCCCCATCTACTCAGAGGCCCCTAACACCTCGCCACACCCCAAGAGCACCATTGGACCATTTGCCATTCCTGCAAGAGCATCCTTGAGACATTATAGAGCTATTGCAACACTGATACCATTGACACATCTATTACAGAGAGGCAACACTAATATACGACACCATTGAATACGAAGCTCCTGAACACCACTGACCATATCAGAGGCTCCTGAACACACCATTGACCATATTCCAGAGGCTCCTGAGAACACATCATTGACCATTACCGAAGAGCTCCTGAACACATCATGACCATTATCAGAGGCTCCTGAAACACACCATTGGACCATTCAGAGGCTCCTTAACACACCATTGACCTTATCGGAGGCTCCTGAACACACCATACCATTATCCTGAACCAACACACTCGGAGCTCCGAGCACACCATTTGCCATTATCAGAAGCTCCTGACACACCACTGACCTTCAGAGGCTCCTGAACACACCACTGACCATTATCAGAGGCTCTGAACACACGCTGACCATGACCATTATCAGAAGCTCTGAACACAACCCTGAACATTGACCTTGATTAGTTTCTCCACATCAATCCTAACTTGTGACCAACATACAAACTCTGAAGGACATTTTATCGTGTGTAAATGCACATGGAAATATTTTTCTGGTGGGACAAAAACTAATAATATAAGTATAAGACTGTTTTACACTGTTTGCATGTCTGTACTTCAGTTTCTTTGTTTTCACGATGCTAACTGTAGAACATTAAAGCACACCTGTGTGTAAAACATCGCAGAATAACATTCACAGAGTATAATGAGGTATAGAGGACATTACAGCTCAGTGTGTTTACTTTTACATTTAAACCCTGGAGTGAGCTAACTGAGCGGTCTAGCTGAAGCTAACGCAGACGTGATCTCCATTACAGCGTGTTAGCATCGTTTGACACGAGGTTAAACAGACAAAGGTGTGTCCACTTCAGTGGACACGAGTGTCACATTAAACACAGACATTACACTCCTTCTTCATCTAACGGGAAACGTTACAACAACCAAACAACAACAGGAACATGACCGACAACTTTCAGCCTGCTAGCGTGTAGTTTCTTTACGGAGACACAAAACAAACAAACAACAACAAAGACAGCTGAGACACACCTGAGGACAGGTCCAGAGGGTTTCACCTGTGCTGTTTGAGTCCGCTTGTTTGTGTGCTGTGTTCAAACTCCTCCGTTAACCGAGCTCAGGCCTCACAGCGGCTTCTACCTGGTCAACAACACGAACTCAGAGCGCATGACCCGGAAGGAAAACTCAACACCGAGCGCTTGATTTTTCAAAGTAAAAGCTCAGATGGATGATAATTTTAAACTCTTCTAACACAGTGTTTATGTCTCTTGCAATCTATCTGATTTGTTTTGGAAAGACTTCAAAAAATGGTTAACCTATAATAATAAATATAGATGTGCCACCCCCGGACTTACATAATGTGGAGATTAGAAACTAGAATATAACATAAATAATTGGTTCTATCGCCAAATACTTTCTACACAAATGTAAATTCTCAAAAATCCACGTTTCAATTTTTTTTTAAAAAGAACTGCACCTTTACTTTGATTCTTTGAAACTTATGAAATCAAAGAAAGCCCTCTCGCTGTTATGACAGTATTCAACTTTTACTTTTGATTGGTCCCTATAAGAGTTATTCTTTCTTTCCATTGTTTACTTTATATTGTTGTTCTGTTTATACTTCTTGAATGTAGAAGTAGTAGTTCTGAAAGAACACAACTTTTGTAATTGTTTTTGAATATTCCTATTTGTACTGCATTTTGCCAAAAAAGTTTTAAAAAAAAAATCGGATACTAGATCCCCCCCATCCACCATTGACTTCTGTTTGTCAGACCTATCAAACTCATGCATATATTGGCACCAATGTATGCTGTTAAAGGTGGGGTGAGAAATTGCTGAAGTCAAAGGTCAATGGTGAGGTCAGGAGGGAAGAAAGTGTTTCAGGAGCCTCTGAGTCTTATGCTGTATTATTTATTGACCACTTGCCAAGGAGAATTAGAGACACTCTCAAAGTTCATCAGAGTGCCTGAGTCTGTCTCACATTCTGCCCAAACTCATCCTGGTGGATAGACTTTAAACCCCAAGATAACGCCACAAATACTACACGCCCAGATTAGTCAAGAGAATTTTACCCATGGCAGGTGTTATTGTCAGCATATCTAGTCTGGAGACACAGATGTTGTTACGCAGATTGGACGTCAACGGCAATGGTATACTATTATGTTAGGAAGGCAGCCATAGGTCTCTTTGACCCTGGCCACCACAGTTGTGGATAGACTGGCACCTACTTGTTCCCAACCAAAAGCCAAACAAACTATACTGCAGAGCACTTCCAAGGCCCTACGTGACCTTGTTGTAACCATAAGGTAGAGGAATTTCATAACAAAAGGTACCTAAGCTGGTGGGTGCTAACTCTGACTGTGAAGCTGTCACATGCATTTAAACTGACTCCGTTACACCACACACTAGTCCCATCTCTAATGTGTGAAAGTTATTGTGCTGGGATCAACAGAAAAAAAAAAATAAGTACAACATACAAAAAAACATACATTACAATTCACCTATAACAGTAGCCATACGTAAAAAATGAACGTGAGATAATTCTAAATTCAAAATATGTACAGAGAGATTAAACATTTGTAGCAAAATAAAACTTTGCAGATAATTAAACACCTGCATAGAAGCCAATCATATAACTGTGTTGAAGTTAAACCCGTGCTAAACTGTATACAAAAACTATATTAAAAAATAAGAAAGTCACCGTAGAATAAAAATGTTTTATAAAATATGAGAAGAACTACAAATGAGGGATAAAGGACTGTGTACAATTAAACTGGGCTGTAACAGATTGAATGAAAGTCACAGTCCACAGCTGGAGCAGAAGGTAATCTGTATTAGTTAATCTGATGCACTCAATGTTTTTAAAGCATATTACGCACGAGCAACCATATTTTGAAATCCTTCCCCCGTTTTACTTTCCGGAAGTTGTAACGTAGTTTCAAGTCGTCCCTTTAATAAAACTTCGTATAAATAAACAAATGTAATAAAAGTCTGATAATAAAAAAGTTCTATAATTATTTTCAATAATGTTTTAGAATCCTGTAGTTTTTTATTGTTTATTAGAATAAAATAAAAACAAAATGGGAAGTGTATTTGTAGATTAAAAACTGAAGAATAAACAATTAGATTTGATTAATTAATTAATTAGTCCATCAAACAGAGGCATGAGATAGGTTAAGTTAAAATTGTCTAAGTCTAAGAGAAGGATAAAGCTCTATCTGTGCAAAGTATACAGAAATAAAAATATACATTAGACTAAATGTGAATTGTGCATTCTTGTTCACTTTATTTAGTTGCCTACCTCACACACATCCATTATGCCCAGAAAACAGAATAATAAAAAGTATTTTGGTCGATTTTTATGTTGTATTTGTTGTTTGTGTTTACTGTTGGCTGATACTAACAAACATATTCTTAATGCTTGATTTAGTCATGAAAAAGTGAGGAGGATTGCTCCTTTGAAGAAGAGTAAATGTTTAAAACATGTAAATGTTCCTGAAAACAAAGAGAGAAAGTCGAAAAACATAGTGAGCCCACTCCCCTTTCCATGGAGTCCACTCCCCTTTCCATGGACTCGTTTCCAGTTCCTCTGGTAAAGTTTGTCCACACAGCTGAACTTTCTCTGCCGTCTCCTCCCGGTAAGACAGTTTCATTTATTGCACAGAGAAATCACAGCAGAGCCAGACTGTGTCAGACTTTTGCGGAAACGTGTTTTTGTGTTTGGAAAAAAAAATCAGAAATCAGCCTGAACGCAAACACACGCAGTGCAGCTGCTGCATGCTCATATCAAGATCAAGACAGAAATGCAGCCCTTATATAACAACCAGTAACCATGACATAACCATGCTGCACACTGGGCTTTTTCTTATTAACCATAAACAGGACTTGATTCAGACTCTTGACTTGTATAAATTCACACCTGAAGACTGCTGACTACTTTACTTATTGTGAAGTTCTGGAGAAAATTAAAAGGAAAGTCACCAAACTGTACTGTTGTAAAGAAGATTAAAGGGACTGGCAGGTTTTCACTGAAAGTTTCAGCAAACCTTTAAAGGAAATGTGTTTTATAACTGGCGCTTTGATTCTTTAAGTACACTAACTTACTGCTACTAAAGTCATTTCTGAACTATTACTTTAGTGATAGTTCAGAAGTGACTTAATAGTTTAAGTATATATTTATATTGCAATATCGTTAGGACTTGTGTATGTCTTCTACCACTGAATAAAAGTCGAGTATATTTCACAGTTGATCTAAATATTGAAGTAATCAGTTATTAAAACTACAGATTTACATATTTAAAAAAACTCATTTACATTCATAAATTGGAGTTTTCTCACTTACAGACTGAGATAAAAGTGCACAACTGATATAAGTTTCTTTTATTGTCAGTATTTCTCATAATGGGTAACACTGACAGATTGTTGATCATGAATCCGTAACACATTCCAGACATGAATTACATTTTAACTGGGCTTAGACAGATTGACGTTTACATGACTAAGCCGGTCATGAAGTAGCTTCATTCATTTGTTTTGTCATGAAAGTTATGCAGGGCAAAGGTCTACGGTTGCAAATCCTGAAAGCCTGAAAAATCCAGGCAGCACAGTACGCAGCTCACCCTTGGGTCTGTTTTAAGGTTTAATGTTTAACTCTGACATGGACATGACACAGACGTGTTGTAGTGTTTGACCTCTACCTGTTTCTTATTCTAGGGTGGACAAAAGCACCAAAATGGTCAGAGCACATCTGAGTGTGACAACGTTAAGGAAGCTCATAGAAATGAAGATGATACCGTGCATCAGTGTACACAGGAACCTGACGTGTTTGCACCATGCTTTGGGTATGTGAGTATACATGTATGGATGTGTGTGTGTATGTAGGTGTGGGTGCAGGTCTGTAACTGCTGTAGGGTTGTAATGTGAGCATCCAAGATCATAATAAATATTTAAATATTGGCCTCTGTTACAAGTAAAATAATCACAATTTTCTAGAGGTAATTTTAATGCTTTGACCGGTTGAGGCTTGTCAGTGTACTCCGGGGACCTGCCCATGACTATTGTGTAAACTGCCAGCTAATCCAGGGTTGGTTTGTTTTCTGCACCAAGTGAATAAAAACCTGCAGAGAGACATCTGAAGAACGTAGGCCAGGAAACATCCTGTTTAAGTTTAAGTTGTGACTTTTGTGTCTCCTTGTTGGCTGTGATTGTGTACATTTTGATGCAGAAACATACAGTATTATAGAGGAGGGTTATAGTACAGTCAGCTATTAATTGTAGGGTTAGAGATTTCATTCTCCTGTCCACGTGTGAAAGTGTCCTTGAGCTCGACAATGAACCCAAAATTTCTCCTGATGGCTGTGTATGTGGGGAAGGGTGTGACAAAAGTACTGCCAAAAGCATGAAGCATGAAATAAAAGTGAAATTTTCAATTGTCATGATGGAGGTAAAGTTTGGTAGCCCATGAGATAGAACAAGGGTCATATAAGTATACATAAACTGAATTACCAAGAAATACCGTCAATGGTCTGTTGGGTCTTTATCAGCCCTCTGATACATGGTCAACAGAGCATGTGAAATGCACTGTCATTGTTTCTTTGGTAATACTTCAAAGGTCACAAGCGTTGCCTTGTCTTCCACCCATAGGTGGAATTCGGTGGAAAAGCAGCTACAGACAAGCCCCCTTACTGACAGCTGCTCCTGCTCGCGGCCTCATAGATGAACCGATCAGCGTTAAAGGACGTTTCCTGCCTCCGCACTGTCCTGTCACAGTGTGTGCACAAATGCACAGCGAGGACGGTGACCTGTGGGAAGCATTCGGACATTATAACACAACCTCAGATGGCACTGTCAGCTGTAAGTCACAGAGTTTTTATATTACAACTGCTGAAAGATGCACGATTATACACACACTGTGTTTAAAAACTGATGCAGTTTAGGGTTAATATAGAAACCAATGCAAGCCTGACCAAGTACCACTGATGTGTTTTGACCCCGTGTTTGTGTTATTCTTATCAAAACACTTCTGTTTGGTGTTTTTCGACCCATTTATATCGTGTTAAATTAACCCAGGGTTGCATATTTACTATATTGACCCCACAATGGGTCAGTTTTAACCTTGTGTTTTTTAGTGTGCAGTTAGTGTTTTAACTTTGCAGCAGCACAGCACAGTGTCAGAGCAAGTTAAATTACAGCTGTGATAATGATTGATCTATTTCATATGTTTTATTATTGTGGATGCAACTTTTATGAAGGCAGTTGGTAACCTTCTCTCCTCTCTTGTCTCCTCAATAGTGACCAGGGATCATTCAGTCGGGGGTTCATATTTGGGCTGTGAACCAATGGGGCTGTTCTGGGGACTGCAGCCAGCACCCGGTGCAAGAAAAGGTTTGAGGCAGGTGATGAAAACAAGCTCACTTCAAACCTAGCTGTCTGTGTCTTATACAGTTGTAACAAGGCCCAACATAAACACTGTTACTAATGGAGCTTTGTGGTTGTTCAGGCAGCAGACAGTGGGTATTTAAAAGTCAGATTTTCCAAACATCATCTAATAAAACTCAACCATACAACCAGACAAACAATTAGGCGGTCCTACTAACAGATTTGGTTCTCCATATTTACAGATTGTACAGACTACAGACTGCTTCACACACATGCAACATCCAACCATCCTAGAATTTAGATTAATTTTACTGTCGAATAAATATCAGCTCATGTTCATTTAACCATGTTTAACCATGTCTTTCCTGACCGAAATGTCTTTTCGTCTTCACAGGCTGAGGAAGAAAAACGTGGAGACTCCATTCGTTGTGCACGTGTCTTTACTGGATGGCCACGTTTCACCCAGTGAGCGGCAGAGCACTGAGCTGGCAGCTGTAACCACCGAGCGCTGGTACATGGCACCAGGCGTGAGGCGAATAGAGATCCGTCAGAACGGAGTTGTGGGGACGCTGTTTTTGCCGCCCGGTGAGCTCAAAATTTGAAGCACTTCACTCACATGTTTTAAGCCTGGAGTGGAAACACTGTGTGAACCTGCTGTACTGATTTTCTGCAGGCCCAGGCCCAGTTCCAGCCATTTTGGACCTGTGGGGAATGGGTGGAGGACTGGTGGAGTACCGCGCCGCCCTGTTTGCATCCAGAGGTTATGCTAGCCTGTCTCTTGCCTACTTAGGGCACAAAGATTTGCCTGCCCCTCGAAACCGCATCAATGTTGGCGACTCATATTTCAAGGTGAGATAAGATGCAGACTTTAATTTATCCATACTGTGTATGCATTTCTTTCTTAATCATGCACATGTGTCTCTCCACAGACAGCATTCCACCTACTTCAAGATCATCCTCAAGTTTGTGCCGACAGAGTCGGGATCATCGGCCTCTCCTTTGGAGTCTACCTAACTCTTCGACTTGCCACTCAGCCTGATATCAGCGTATGTCTGTCTCTGTTATCCATTCATAAATCTATAGTTTCATCATTATATAGCTAATTGTATGTGGAAAATCAGTTTCTTTAGTGTGAATGGGTATAAAAAATAAACATACTTTTACTTTCTGAATTTTATTGTAGGATGAAGTTCTTACTGACGGTTAATACTTTACGTTCTCCTCTCCAGCCATCCTGTTTGATTTGTATTAACGGCCCTGTAGGAAGCACCGTCACGCTCTCAGACGCAGATGGCAGGACTGAACAGTTTGAAAGGTACATGGTAATAAAACATGCTTGAACTTATAGGATATTATTATAATGATTATTATATATATATATATGTATATGTTACATATGTGATCTAATTGGATTTAATCCCAAGTGTATTACTTAAGTCTGCAAACTATAGTAACAGTTTATTGTCCTTTATGAATATAATTCATTATTGTTAATTGTCCTGAGATCTAGTGAAACAGCTTTTCTGGTACTCTGTGTATTGCAAAGGTTATTTTTAACAGATTAAAATATATTCAGACTCGTGGGTTTTGTCATTTCAGTGACCAGAAATATTGGGTGTTTGATGATGACGGTTACGTCAGTTTCAAAGCCCTTTCCCTGCCTGCTAACCTCGCTCCTGAGACGATAGTAAAGGTGATACAACACACACACACACGTGCACACAACACAAACCAAACAATATCAGATCAGTATTTTTCTATCAATGAGAGAGACCTTACTCCAGAATGACATCATGTGTTTGTGCAGATAGAGAAGCTCACCTGTCCGTTACTGTGTATCGTGGGTGAAGATGACCTGAGCTCTTCAAGCATAGAGTGCGCAAACCTGGTAGATCTTATTTTACTGCTTTCTTTATCTCCAGCATTGCAAAATATTGATGTGGGAAAGTGTTTATTAATTTATTCCTGAATAAATATTGTTCATAATGTTTTGTTGTATGTATATTTTTGTTAAGTTTGAGCTGTAAATGAAACTTTTATTTTCAAATGTGTTCGCTGAGAGTTTCATGCTCATGTATGCACTTATTTATGATCTCAGGTACAGTTATTGGTTGTGATGGCACTGTTTTATTGGTCATCAGATGGAGGAGACCCTGAGGGCTGCAGGTAAACACCAGCTGTTCACCTGTTTGTCGTATCCCGGCGCTGGCCACCTGATTGAACCTCCTTACACACCAAATTCAAGAGCGTCTCTGTGGAGTGTCAAACCAGTCAAACGTGAGCCTCGTCCCAGATTTATTACTTGTTGTCCTTACATTTTTAATATGAGATTGTTTATTGTAATGTTGAATATTAACTGCCATGGTGCTCTTTCTTTCTTCTGCAGAGATCACTCTGTGGGGAGGTCATCTTGCATCCCACGCTGCTGCCCAGGAAGACGCCTGGAAGAAGACCCTGGAATTTCTGGAAACTAACCTGAGATGTTGACTCTGTGGTGAATCCAGTTATTGAGATAGAAATCATGTCAGCATGAATGTGACTGTGAAAAGCTGAGCCAGTTTTATCTGACCTAAAAACTCACAGATTCAGTCATTCATATTTAGCAGGCTGCAAATTCTCCATAAGAGGGAGCTGTCTGGTCACTTAACCTGCAAACCAACACCTCCAGAAGGGAAGGAACCAAAGATGTTATGCCGCCAGGTACAACTGTCCTCGCTGTATTAGATGTATGGATTGTCATGTGTTATCTACATGTACACATTTTATTTTATGCAATAAACTTTTAGAAGACTAAAAAAAATATGTAACAAAGGTCAAAGCTGGTCAAAATCTTCTCAGACATTTTGTCATCATATGCACTAATCATTCAGGCCCGCTTAAAAAAAAATTCAGACACTCAGTGATGCTCAAATGTTTAATGAGTAATAGGTCTACATACTAATTATTATTGTAGAGTGGGGTTTGGGGTGAAGAGCTCGTGGCACGCTGAGGTGACCATCGCGATGAGGGCGATGAACTCTTTGAAGTCGATCTCCAGGTCTCCGTTCTGGTCGAGGTCTGCAAAGAGCTGATCCAGAGTGTCGTTCTCGTGGATTTTCTGTTCGGCAGGAAAAAGAAATGAAAGTGAAACGTTTGCAGGTCAAGACTAAAAGTCTACAGCAACGACGGTGATTGATTTATACTGGTCAGCATAGCAACATTTAGTTCAGATTTTATTATTATTTTAGACCAGACATCTAGGGACCATCAATGTGTCAATATTTATGACAATCCATCCAATAGCTGTCATGATATTTCAGTCAAGATCACACTGATAAATGGACTAACTTACTATTGAAATCCCTGGACTATTAGGGCAGTTGTCTCCGAGCATCTAATATACAATAACACACATTTGGCTGACTGTTGACATGTTGTTATGATCTTCATGTTTTATTAGTTATTACGAACATTATGCTGCCATAAACATGTCGTCATTTAGACTTTTAGCTCCGTAACTTACCATTATGAAATGACTCATCTCGTTGTTGATAAGGTCTTTAAGCTCTGCTTTCTTCAGCTTGCACTTGTGACCCGAGTATTTGTGGAAGACTTGGATAATAGTGACCATGCTGCCCTCCAGTTCTGACATATTCTCCTCCGATGCCTGCGACAAACAAAT
Source organism: Larimichthys crocea (assembly GCF_000972845.2). Classification (NCBI taxonomy): domain Eukaryota; kingdom Metazoa; phylum Chordata; class Actinopteri; family Sciaenidae; genus Larimichthys; species Larimichthys crocea. Next base: position 18,533,178 of record NC_040016.1, on the reverse strand, counting down.
TAAATCAAGTCTCACTTATTACTTCTCACTTAACTCAGGATATCTTCATCTAGAAATACTTCAAATAAACTGTTAGTCTGTCTTACCTTCATCTGAAGAAGCTCCTCTGTCTTGTAAGGATCCTGTAAGAACTGCGACTGATGTCTTCTCCTTGCAGTGTGTCGACTGCCTCGCCCAGGTGGACACTAAACTGTATTGATCAGCAACACAAAGCTTCTCATCTGCTATGGGCTACGTAATGGACTAATGGATACAAGTGGTTAGAGCCTTGACCAAAGTCCATTTGCTCTTAAAATGTGTCATTTGTCTGTGATCAAGTTTCTCCATTTTAGCAAGTGTGTGTCTGTGAGTCTGGGTAATTAGTGTAACTTCCTGCCACTTGTGGTCAGACAACACTACTGTGAAGGACTGCACTAAGATTTCTGCAGAATGCATCGTTTGTCTCTGCTGCAACACAGGCAAGATTTATAGTTACAGAAAATATATTCACTGATGGTATTAACGGACGGGTTACACATGAGCAATGAGCAAAAAAGGAGAATTGTTTTTGTGAGCAAACTCAAAGGAGACAAAATGTGGTTACAAATATCAAATCTTGCTTTGATTCTTATCAATAAAACAATTACAAAACACTGAATTAACATGATTTAGGTTCCAGGAGAATATACTGCATGCTGCTGTAATGTTCTTGTAATGCGCTGATATACCATTTAAGAGAGTGCTTGTGGTTTAAGGTTTTACAGTGACTTTGCTCAGCCGTCCCTTTTGAAGAGCTCTAAAGTAAAAAGAAATCAATACTTTAAACACTGCAGTAGAAATGTGGTTATAATGTAGCCACGATCAAAGCTGGAAGCCCCTTAAAACATGAACACAATGCTACTACACATCTACATACAGATAGAGTCAGAGAGGACTGTTTCCACTTTCGTCTCTATTATAATATGAAGATAAGATTACTGAAGCTTAATTACTGAACATAATTATTATGCTCATGAGGAAATTTGAGAAATGACAATAAGCCACCGCCCTTCTAGTTCCTGGGCTCTCTGATATAGAGAGAAGAGAGACAAACAAACAAACGCCCACATGTATGTAGGTTTATTTACCATGAAAAAAACAGAGAGAAAAGATATATTTCTGTTTTATACACACATAGACAATGATAACTAAAACTTATTTTAAGAGGATCCTTTTAAAACATTTTAAGATATTTTTGTTATTTTTGCTAAATGTCTGCTGGACAATGAACTAGTGGAAAATGTGATCATTGTCTATATTAATTATACTACTGAGTGGGACAAATCAAATCAGATTTTATTTGTATAGCCCAAAGTCACAAAGTACATTTGCCTCTGAGGGCTTTACAATCTGTACAGGGAGTGACACCCTCTGTCCTTAGAGCCTCGGTTCGAGTGAGGAAAAACTTGCCCACAAAAAACCTTTAACAGGGAAAAAATGTGGAAGAAACCTCAGGAAGAGCCACAGAGGAGGGATCCCTCTCCCAGGACAGACAGACGTGCAATAGATGTCACGTGTACAGGACAATCAACACAAACATATTGTACAATTACAATGAATTACAATGAATGATAAAATGATTACAGTAGCAGTGGAACCTGTGATAGAGATAGAGAGACACAGATGCACAGCGCCCGCAAATCATAAACTAACTATAAACTGTAATGGAGATATGGCAGCAATAATGACAGTAGTAATATGTGTAGTGGACGTCATGCAGGATCACAGCAGCAGCCACGATCCACGAGAACCTGCTGGACGAGGGAGCACAGAAACTCCGGGGAAGAAGTTTAGTTAGTAACATGCATTAATCTCTCTCTCTCTCTCTCTCTCTCTATCTCTTTTTTTTCAGTAAGGGAGATGTGACTGCATCTTCAACCAATACCGTGCCTGACGAGGCATAACCCTAAAAGAGACAGACAGAGAGAGAGAGAGAGAGGGAGGGGGAGTCCCCTAATCCTATGGCAGCATAACTAAGGGATGAGCAGAGCCAGCCCTATCTATAAGCTTTATCAAAAAGGAAAGTCTTAAGTCTATTCTTAAAGGTGTTGACCATGTCTGCCTCCTGAACCCAGAATGGTAGTTTGTTCCACAGAAGAGGAGCCTGATAGCTGAAAGCTCTGGCTCCCAATCTACTTTTGGAGACTATAGGAACCACAAGGAACCCAGCGTCCTGAGAGCGCAGTGTTCTAGAGGGGTAGTAAGGTATTATGAGCTCTTTTAGATACGATGGTGCCTGACCATGAAGAGCTTTGTAAGTAAGGAGAAGAATTTTAAATAGGTAGCCAATGCAAGGAAGCCAAAATGGGAGAGATGTGATCTCTGATCTTGGTTCCTGTCAGAACACGTGCAGCAGCATTCTGAATTAGCTGCAAAGTCCTAAGAGACTTATTAGAGCAGCCTGATAACAAAGAGTTACAATAGTCCAGCCTAGAAGTGACAAATGCGTGGACTAGTTTTTCTGCATCCGCTTGAGACACGATGCATCTGATTTTGGCTAGAAGCCGATTGAATCTAATAAAGAGCTAAACGCAGTACTAAGACTATCATTGTGGTTGTCCACATGAATGTTAAAATCACCTACAATAATTACTTTATCTCTTTTAAGGATCAAGCCTGATGCAAATTCTGCAAATTCAGATAAAAATTCAGAATAAGCTCAATATACTGTAACAAATAAAATTGTCTGCAATGTTTTCCAGGTTGGGTGAGTGAAGCTAAGAACAAGACTGTCAAATGAATTATAATTTAGTTTAGGTTTAGGATTTATTAATAGACTTGAGTCAAATATGGCTCCAACTCCACCACCTTGACCAGTACTTCAAGGAATATGAGTATTACAATGGCCGGGAGGAGTGGATTTATTTAAGCCAACATATTCATCCTCCTGCAGACAGGTTTCAGTGAGACAGAACAAATCAATATCATAATGATTATGATATTGATTAGTTTTGAAAAAATAAATAAATAAAATGTTTGTACTCACCAAAACAGCTGTCCTCCAAAACACTTATTTCAACACAAAATCCATTCTCCTTTCTTCCCTCAAGAAGACCTCAGTGACTTGGTTGTACAGTTTGTCTGTGCGCTTCAGTTCCAACAATAAATCTCTTTCTATCCACATGGAGGCCAATGCTGAAAGCCGCGTCTGTGCACTCATGTTTCTTGCATATGTTTTAAGACCATTTGAAATGGCTTTTTAAGTGTACTGTACTGTTCTCTTTGTAAGACACAACAATCTGACATAAAGTCACATGTCTGCAATTTCAAAACACTGCCATTTACAGTTTTGTCCAGTTGCTAACACACTGAAATGACATGGATTGCACAAACATTTAAACTGACACACAGGGAGCAAAACTTCATCTCAAATCTCCAAAACTTTAAACACATTTTCTGCTTTACACACATTTTGCATTTCGAAGTGGCACTTTTTAAGTGTACTGAACGCGGTTCTCTGCATAAGACACAACAATCTGACATAAAGTCACATGTTTGTGAAAACACTGCCATTTAAAATGACACTACATGAGCTCATCGTCCACTACATGTGCCACCTGCCCAAACATGCTGTTATGTAATTGTTAACACTTCAATCAGGAGGTAAGCAATAAAAGACCACAGGTGAGCATCTTTGGAAGACATTGCTGAGAGAGGAAGAGGAAGAGGGAGGGTTTGAATGAGAGGGGGAGGAAGAGTGAGAGGTCGGGGTAGAGCAGTGTTGTCAAATTATTTTGCTTTACTCTTTATTTCTTTATTTTTTTATTTCTTTATTTTTTCTGACATTTTTTCTGCAATTGTATTTTTCAGCTTACTGTTCTGTGAGCATATTTTAGTTCACTCCAATGTAAATATATCTGCTGTGCATATGTTGCACTGAGTTGTTTGGTAAAAAATAAATATTTCAATAGCACGTGTGTGTATCTGCAAATATTTCTGTGCATGTGAACAATCTGAAGAAGTCTCTGCAGTTTGAACTATGTTAGTATTATGGCAAAGCATACTAAAGATGAAAGTGCTTTTCACTCTGCACTCTCAATGTTGAGACGTTGTTGCAGTCACCTGACTAACCGAGCATCCTGCTTGTTGCAACACCCTCACCTGGACTGTCTGACTGATGAACATTATAAACCACAGCTGACACATCTTTTGAAATTTCCCCTGAATAGTGGCTTATGTTATTATTTGTGGTTAATGTACGACCTGTATACAAGTATTTTTTTTTATATAAAAGTAGTTTGAACAGCTTTTTCTCGGCAGCCTTAGTTAACCAAACTAGATTTCTGTCTTGGGTAGCTTTGCTTCAGTTCGGTCATTTGTGGTTTTTATTCAAAAGAAGCTTCCTGCGTCCTCCTACGAGGCTCTTTTTGAAAACGAGATGGAAATTTTCAAGTATTTTTTTTTATATATATAAAAGTAGTTTGAACTGCTTTTTCTCGGCAGCTGCCCAACCCCATATATGAGGTGTTTTGCAGTTTGGGTGTGTGGTTTGGTGAATTGTGTTAGTGTTTTGATAAAACCAGCCTAGTTTGCAAAATAGTGTTTAAGCAATTGGAAAAAAAATAACTGTAAAAAGTGCAAAATGTGTGTAAAGTTTTGGAGATTTGAGATGAGGTTTTGCTCCCTGTGTGTGTCAGTTTAAATATTTGTGCCATCCATGTCATTTCAGTGTGTTATAGCAACTGTAAAAAACTGTAAAAAAACAAAACAAAAACAAAAACACAGCAGCATGGAAAGCTTGAGTTTCTCATGTGCCGTGAACGCAGCGCGGCCTCGCTTCCTGTTGTCGCCTCCTCCTCCATGCGCGCTCGCCGTGTGCGCTCCTCTCTCTCTCCATGACGCGCACGTCCGCACCGCGCCGCGCCGTCGGCGGCCTTGATGTGAAGCAGGAGGAGCGTCCGCCCTTCCTGCGAGAGGAAACTCACACTGACGTAAAAGAAAGAAGCCTCCAGACTAGAGCGAGCAGTGTTTTCAATTAAAGCGAACCTTTTAATGCCGCTTGTCTTTACTGAAACTCTGCGTCTTTTCACACCGACTCAGCCGCGTTTGGTGACGGGGAGAGAACACAGCGACGGGCCAGAGGAAAAGCAGCTTGTGCACCGGGTTTTTGGTAAGCTTTCAGTCATTACTCTGTGTTTACTCTGCCCTCTGACGTGTAAATTCCTTTGCTTTGTTATCTAAACCTCATAAATGCCAAACTAAACCTGTTTGTTTCGGTGTTGGCAGCTGTAATATTAATATATTTGTCTTACAGGAGCACAGCTGTGTGCGTAAACAAGCACACTGATGTGTAGTTTTCATGTTTTTGCATCATAAAGCTCCATGTTATGATACTAATAGCACTCAGCAGTCACCTTGTACACACCCTTTTTTTCCTCTTTCCATTGTACTACCCATGAGATTACACTCTACAGTTTGCTTTCTGAATAATTATTTACAAAGTGGGATGTGTGTTTTGCACAGAGAGGATTAAGAGCTGCAGCTCATCACCCCTCCCTCACACTCTTGTCTTTTTTCAGAAATGCCCTGTTTTCATGTGGAGGCTATAATTAGCTCACTGTGTGAAAGTGTGACCTGCCTCATCTCTTTTTTTCCCCTCTCTCTCTCTCGCTCTCACATATAAAGAGTTTCCATCTCTATGTTGATTCTTCTTTTCTTCTGTTTTTTTCAGGCATGGCTGATCTGCTGAGGCTGCTGCTCCGGGTGGCAGAGAAAGCGGCCAACGTGGCCCGGGTCTGCAGGCAGGAGGCTCCCCTCTTTCAGCTCCTCGTGCAAGAGAAAACCGGAGAGGACAAGAACAAGAAGTTCGTCCAGGACTTCAAGACGCTCGCTGACGTCGTGATCCAGGAGATGATCCGGCATGATGTCCGTGCTCAGGTAAGGACATGGAGGAGGAGAAGTCTGGATGAACTGGAGCTGGACTGTGTGATCGTAAATCGTATCTGTATCTTTTTGTTAAGTTCCCTGAGATGGCCGGCTTCATTCATGGAGAGGAGTCCAACAAGTTTGAAAACGGGCTTGGTAATTACTGATTATTACACTTAACATGCTGCATCTTCATGTTCTCTTGTTAGTTAAATGGATTTCTCTAGTTTTTCTTTATGTACTTTATTTATAGTTCACAAGTGTTTTCAAAAACAGTCACAGGACATACAAAAAAAACGAGAAAAACAAGAAAAACTGCCAGACAGTTCTCAAGATAGATATTCTGTTCAGACAAAGTTGTCAATATCAGCATCTCCAGAGCAAGGTAATGTTCAGACAAAGTTGTCAATATCAGCATCTCCAGAGCAAGGTAAATTACATGAATAAGTTAATCCAGTCCAACACCGTGCTACATAGTTACATAGCCCAATAAGTCAGAGTCCCTGTGGTTGTCAGGTGATGTGACACCGTGCCAAGAAAGGTCCCCATGTTTTCTCAAACCTCTTTTGTTTGTTGGGTTTGTACATACAGAGTTTTTCCATCTGTATAATAGACAGCCAGTGAGCAAAACAAGGTGGAGTGTTGGACTTCCAGGTCAGGAGAATGAGTATCTTAGCCACCACTATTCCTATCCGCCAAGCACGTTGCGTTAGGGATGGGAATCGAGAACCTGTTCTTGTTGAGAACCGGTTCCACGTGTTTAATTTCCATTGAATTCTTTGGCAGTTTATCTAACGATTCTCTTATCGATTCCAGAAAGCACGAATCACGTCACGTAACTTTCGCAAGAAGTTACGCACGCTCGATTCCAGCAAGCACGACAAATTACGGCACGTAGTTCTTCCCAGAACTTTGCTGATATCTCTGAATTCAGGTCGCTGGCCCAGGCATCCTTTAATGTGATCTGAAGAAATAGTGGTGGTAAAGCAATCCACAATTTTTTGATACCAACTGCTTCGAGTCTGGAGGGAGTAAGAGATTTTCAAGAAAAGGACGAGTGGTAGGGGTGGATTTCTCTAGTTTGTAGGCGCACACTGGATCTGTATCCGACTTAACATGTTTGTTATTTTAAGACAGGAGTCATTCATTAGCAACAAGACAAAGTAGGCCCATGCCCTGGGGTCCCAGATTCACTGTTTGAGGATTCACACAAAAGACGTGTACCAACAAAGGCAGGTCCTCCGTTATTAGCTGCTCCTGTGATGAAAATCCTGAATTAGTTTATATCAGAGCTGCAATGCAACAGTTAATTCTTTGGTCTGTAGAAACGGGGAGGTAAAAAAAAAGCGACCAAGCTCCTAAAATAGACACACGTGTGGCGGCGGATATCAAAACTAGGTAGACGAGATGATGAGATGAAACCGCATCCTCTGTGCCCCAGTTACCAGAAACTACTATGTGTGGTCTAAACAAACAAACAGCTCGAGCCAAAGATACTCAGTTCACCATCACATAGGACAAAGAAAAACAATTTGAGGACCTGGAACCAGAGATTGGTTGGTTGAACCAGTTACCAAAGTTTAGTTACATGAATTTTCTTGCTTAGATCGGAGTAGTTCACCCTCGACATCGTCCTCACCTGTCCAGTACACCCACAGTCTCTCCATAGGTTACTGTGCAATGTGTCTGCATGAGATAAATGAACCAGTTTCTTATTCCTGACTAATAATAATAATAATGATCACTCCACTTTTTTTATTGGGTAAAGTAATGACCTGATTATTTGTGCTTAAACCTCACAGTGAATCATCTTTCATCTAAAGTAATCGCTTGTATAATAAGAAGCACAATCAGTGTGTCGCTGTCTAAATATTTAAACATGCCACGTTTTGCACTGTGTAAATATTTAAAGCTGTTTGTCGTAGCGTAAATTAACCGAAGCGTCGCCGTGTCACCAGGAGAGAGTGTGACGGTCACAGTGTGCGGTACGCAGGAGGAGACCGCCAAGCTGCTGGCCTCGGTGCTGGACGGCGACAACACGGCGGCGTCTCTGCTGGCTCGAGCCATCCACCAGGACCCGGTGACCATCGAAGCCAACACAGACGGTCTGACGGTTCCCCTCAGCCCGTCCGAGCTCGGCATCTGGATCGACCCGATAGGTGACAGTCTGCTTGTTTTTCTCCACCTGCTGCAGCGATCCAGAAACTCGTTCCAGCACAGCCTCAGTGAAATCTGTTCATCTCTTGTTTTGTTTTGTTTTTTCCCCATCAAGATGCCACCAGCCAGTACATCGAGGGCCGGGAGGAGGTGCTGGAGGAGGGCCACCTGTTTCCATCAGGTCTGCACTGTGCTTTGGTCCTAATTGGGGTTTATCTCCGGAGCACAGGTGAGCCCGTCATGGGCGTCATCAACCAGCCGTTCAACTACAAAGATCCAGCAGGTGGAGGGTAAGTTAAGGACACAAACATTTCCTCTTCTACCTCTGAGTTTATAACAGGTTTAGTTTCCCAACATCACTATAGTAGATTTTTATTGTGTCAGTGGCCACTTTTATTAGGCACACCTGTACAGTGTAATATCACCTTAAACACCATCTCTGTGTCATCTATCTTTACAAATATTACAATGATCAATTTACCGTTTGACAGTGGCTTAAAGGTGCCGATGTACTTTAATACTTTATATTCTAAACTTTTAAAAACACAAGTGGTCTGTATTAGCCTGTACAACGCAGGTGTACCTAATAAAGTGGCCGCTGAGTGTGTTTTACCCCACAGCTCGTCACGTTACACTCTGCGTGTTACCTGTGTGAGCGAATGCTGCCTTTTCAAATGAGACTTTTTTAAGGGAGGTTCGATGTAGGAAGACTGCAGCTGTGAACTCGTGGGCTCAGGCGTTCATTCACACGTGAAAATTTCCATCTCGTTTTCATAAAGAGCCTCGTGCCTGAAAGGGAGAGTGACGCAGGAAGCTTCTTTTGAATAAAAACCACAAATGACCGAACTAAAGCAAAGCTACCCAAGAAAGAAATCTAGTTTGGTTAACTAAAGCTGCCGAGAAAAAGCAGTTCAAACTACTTTTATATTAAAAAAATACTTGTATACAGGTCGTACATTAACCACAAATAATAACATAAGCCACTATTTAGGGGAAAGTGCAAAGTTTATAATGTTCATCAGTACAGGTGAGGAAGTTGCAACAAGCAGGATGCTCGGTTAGTCAGGTGACTGCAACAACGTCTCAACATTTATTAATGAATAGCAATAATCAATACGTATGACTAACGTGACACCTACCGGTAATATATTCAAGATTAGTTTTACAGGTTCAGATTCGGAACATTTAAAAAGTAAAGAAGTAATCTCGAAGTTGTTGTAATATATGTAATATAAGTACTTGAGTCATATGCAGATATGAATGTAGATGAACTACCAGTAAGCTGCTGCAAAAAGGAAAGGCCTTTATATATTTATCAATGTCTTTAGGGTGTCTGCACTGTGTGTACCTTTCACTTTATCTGCCTTTATCTCTGGATGTTTTTTCTCTTGGCTTCACGTTGCCAGAACTCCCATCGTGAGCGTTTTTTTTTCTCTGTTTGAGTCTGACCAGAAACTCGCTGCCTGTCGAATCAATCAGAAAACTGTGGGGAGTGTTTAGACGTTGAGGTGACCTCCTGAACCTTGTGAACGAACTAGTTTAAGTTTAAGTTTAAGTTTATTATTTGTCACATGCCTAAAAGTACAGGTACAGTGGCAGTGAAATGAAAGAAACAAAGGAAAGAAGAAAAAGGGATACAACATGGGGAGAGGGGAGGAGAAAAAAGAACAACCCACAGACTGTGCTCCTGTAAGGAGTACACTCTGGGAGCAGGACAAAAACACCTCAGCAGTTTAGCACATATACAGTACACTCTACAAGATGAGACACATCACTAGCAACCAGGGGACAGGGGCTGGGGGGTTTGAGTAATCCCAGCACAGACACGCAGCCATCCGGTCCTGCAGCCAGAGGGCGCTGGTCACAGACCCGCCTTGTCAGGCTGGGGGGAACAAGCGGTGAAGGCCAAAACGTAACCAAATGTAACCAAAACTGAATATATCTGAAGCTTTTAGCAGCTAAAGAGTCTAACCAAAACTGAATATATCTGAAGCTTTTAGCAGCTAAAGAGTCGGATATTTACTTCAGGAGTTGGTTAAGAACTCAAAAATGGATCTATTAGACTTAAATTCATCAGTTCAGGTCTGTTTCTGCCGCACTCAGATGACCAAAAAAAAAGTTTTTGCAGGTTTAAATTCACCCAGAAAATGATTTTGGGCGACAGGTGACAGTTAGTGGTGCAATCCTCGAGTCAGTCAATAAACTGTCACTCATCTTTGGTCTCATTCTGGGCTCTTTCACTTCCATTAAAGTAAAATATTCTCAATTTCTGAATTATTTACGTTCACAGCTGGAAGGGGAAGCATTTCTGGGGTGTGTCCTTTGGCGGTGTCAACGCTTGCTCAGAGTCCCGGCCAAAAGACGGACCCGGTGGCGGGCTGTCTGCGGTGCTGAGCTCCAGCGAGAAGCCGGTGGTGAAGGAAGCCCTGACCTCGTTGTGCGGCCCCGACAAGCTGATGTACGCCTCTGGAGCCGGCTACAAGATCCTGTGTGTCATTCAAGGCTTGGCCGATGTTTACATCCTCTCAGAAGGAAGCACCTTTAAGTGGGACTCCTGCGCTCCTCACGCCCTGCTGCGAGCCCTCGGAGGGGGAGTGGTGGACCTGGCTAAGTGTCTGCAGTCCAATTCTGGAGCGCAGGGTCACCAGACAGAACTGACCTACCACCAGCCCAACACCGAGTGCAAAGGAGCTGACCGCTGGGCTAACAACGGCGGCCTGGTGGCTTATCGAGACTGTTCTCAGCTCTGCAGCGTCATGGGAGCGCTGAGAGGCAAGCTGTAACTGACAGAGCAGGGGAAGTATTCGAAACACTTATTGTTGCATATACAGTACGACTATATTCATGTTTTCTATATTAGTAGTGGGAGAGGGATGGGGGTGGAGGATGAAATATTTTAATTTAGGTTAAATAGTAAAGATATATTTGCAAATATATATATATATCTACAAGTTGAACACCCGGTCTGGGCCAAATAATATTTCAAATACTGTCTGGTCTTAATCAGTGGTTCTGGAAGGGTAAATCACGACCGGGAGGGAAAAACATTTATTTGGGAATAATAAACAAGAGCGCCGCGATATAGGTTATAACAGATTTGTTTAGATTATGATCAATTTGGTGTGGTGACGCTAATCAGGCAAATCAAAGCACGTCTTACTTTTTTGTAAGTTTATTGTCAGAATATGAAGAGAGCCTCTGTCCGTCTTTGCAGTTTTTAAAAATGAACAAACAAATCTGTCGACATCAGGGAGGAACGGATGGATTGACTTCAGCAGATGCGACCGACAGAGTCAGTTTTATTGAGCCTCTTCGCAGCTGCAACAAACTAAACATTATTTGCAAGTTTTATTTAGCTCAGACCTAACAATCGTTTATTAACCCTCTGGTGTCCTAATCATAGCTGATTGCTCGGGGGCCCCAGAGGATTAATAAACGTCGCTCTGTAACGGTTTATCTACATGTTGCATAAAGAAAAAGGTATTATAATAATAATAATAGTAACGTACAGTGCTCACTGCTGGACAGCTGAGGAACACTCCACTGCCAGAGGAAAGGTAATGCACAACGCATATTGCAATTGTTCGGCCGTATCTAACCTGTAAGAGGCTCGAAAACGTCATGTGAGTCAAATCAAGTGTGCAGGAATCTGCAGCTCTCACTGTCTGAAACAGCTCCTTTTAAGGAGCAGAGATAGACTTGTCCTGGCCTCTTTCCATGGCTATAGTACCATCAGTTAATCAGGTCAGAGAATGGAGAAGCCATATGAGGTAAAACCCGGGACACAGAGACCTTTTCCAGTGTGGGTTTACAATCAAATGAAATATTAAGCTGATTTAAAAGGACGTGATCTGTGCAGGCTCCGCCGAAGGACTTAAGAGATTCCTATCAAGATGTTTGTAATCATGACGTGTGTAACCTTACTTTTATTGTCACGGTATATGTTTAAAATGATGCATAAAACAGAACAACAATGTGCATATAGGAAATCATCTTTATTTTGAAAACCAGAGAAAGCAGGGGAAAGAAACCCAACAGTGATATTTTTTTTTAAAACTGTTTGCCAGCCAGGGAACTCGCATCTTTAATTCCCTACAAAAAACCCTGATGATTGTCAGATATTTTTTGCAATACTTCTGCATATTCTGTTAAAAATTTTAAAAGAAAGAAAAAGAAAAATGTGTTGGCTCTTTCATTGTTTTTTTTTGTTTGTTTTTGTTTTTGTTTTGACCTCTTGGACTTCAAACTGCTACCTATAAACATACAGCACTGTACATTCTCAAGTCAAAGTGGACGTGTGGAAAACGATGCAGTCTTTGCTTATTGTGGTTACAGCTGTGGCGACAGTTTCCTAGACAGGGATTGGCTTTTAGATATTTGACAGTATATCATGAGCTAATAAAAAAAAAGATTTTTGAAGATGACATGAGGAAGAGAACAGGAAGAGCCGAGGCCTAAACGAGTACGGAAAAGATGAAAAACTGCATCTTGAAAAAGAGTTTTTCCAACTTTCACTGACAAATTTACTCATTTTTTTTGTTGACGTCTGTCCGATTATCACGTATTAATAGTTCTGGCTTTAGCCGTACCCTTCCGTTTAAAAAGTAAATCCACTTTACATTTTGAGGTTTCATTTTAAAAAGAGAAAAAGGTCATTTTTTAATTGTAAACAACTCGATCCATGTCTTGGAAACTGGTCAAATGCGAACATGAGAGAAGAAAACAAAAAAATTTGACACATGAAAAAACAACAACAAAAAAAACAAAAACATGGCAAACTTTAAAAAAGGACCAGTGTGTAGGATTTAGTGGCATCTAGCAGCGAGGGTTTGCGGATTGCAACCAACTGAACATCCCTCACCTCACACCCCGCCCTTCCTGTCCGTTCTGGGCTGCTGTAAGAAACGTGGCAATTCAACGCGGCGGAAGAGGCAAAGCTGCTCAGTCCAAAAGGTGATTTCTCAGGTGGTTAGACGCTAATAAAAATATATTTCCACTTCTGCTGATGCTCTAAATATTAAACACTGGACCTTTGATATCGTGCTTCAATGCGCGCAAACAATATTTTTAACAACAGTTTCATCTTTTCAGGCAAACGATGCTGTAAAACAGATCTGGTACTTGGATTTTTCCAGTTTTTTTTTTTTTTTTACTTGTGAAACTCAAATGTTTTTCAAAGAAAATGTCACTCATTTAACATTTAGATTCTACAAAAAAACAAAAACAATTTGCAAATGAGCTGTTAGAGCTTAGCGAGCTACACCTCCTACTCAGTCTGGTTAGGCGAAATCACTGACGACCGTTCAAAATCCCTGTGATGTTATTATCGGGGTCGGGTGTGCAAATTAACACAAAACAAAAAAAAAAGAATAATAATTGAACATGGTACTTTTCATCATCAATATTAAAAAAATAGCCTTTATCAAATGCCTTATCACACACAAACAGCCATTTCACTACACTCTCACGATCTTCACATATCAGGTGTAAACAATATCAGTTATGTTTTCTTAAATTAAATCAAAAACCGTCATTTCTATTCAAGAACCGAAGAATCGAGAAACCAACCATCAAACCAAGATTCTCATTTTTCTGACGCCTTCATGTGTGTAGACCAACACCGAGGTGACTTAAAGGAAATCAATCGTTTGGATTTCAGATTAGATTTTTTTTTTCTCTGCGGCATTTTTGAAAGCTGAACCACGTCCGAGTGGAAGATACAAGCACATGTATGATTATTAATAAAAGAGGACGCCGCAGGCTGAAGCCCAAAAATAAGAATAAGAGCGTCATGACAGATCGAAGCTCAGACAAGATCCTGATGAAACTGGTGTCAAAATTTAGACGACGGGAACATTGTTGTGTCAGTAGCAGCTTGAACAGCTACATAAAAATGACATGAACATGTTACACATGTAACATAACTGTCTTATTCAAGGCTTCATTTGAAGACAAATTTAAAAATAAACAAAATGTGACAGCATTGTAAGTTTACATGAGGCTTAAATGAAGCTGTTTAACTTTGTAAGTCAGACATTTTATGTGGTTACACAGTGAATCAACAGGGGGCAGTGTAGGTCTATGGGGTCTTTTTTTTAACAGCAACAATAAAGAAAATCAACATTTGAAAATGTCACGGTGTCACTCAGCTGGAGCTCATTATTACAGACTCGGTTGCTGCTGTTAGATTTGGACCTGTGCTGTAATTATCACGCCAATCTGGAGCTGAAACAATAAATAAAAAATGTTTAGCACGGTTGAATCATTAAATATCTCAAAACAAGAAAGCTCTTTTAGTGTTTTCACTTATTCAGGGTCCACATTTTACATCTTAGCTTCGTTGTCTCTTCCGAGGCTCGCATGCTCCCGAAGAGAGACGTTAATACAATTTTTAGTGGGTGCTCTCTTACAATGCAGGATGTGACTCGCCGTACAAGTATCAGGAAAGGATTTGTTTTTTTTACTTCTCAGTGGTTCTGTAATATCTAACCTTTGAAATTTGACTTCAGACGTATTATCAGAAGTATGCGTCATGTCGGTTTAAGAGAAGATTTGCCTGTTTGCAGTCATACAAACAACTAGGAAAAATAACAAATGCTAGTTTCCTCAGTGCAGGAGGTTGAAACTTTCACTGAGGTATGAATACTGAAATATTCTCACTACCAGAGATTCACACTATACCCTCTGATTTTACTGTCAAAGCAGACAACTCTCAGGCTCTAAAAATCTGGTTACTGCATGTAAGTGTTCGGAAATGTCTGCGGTTTTTGCAGATTCGCTTTAGCTGGTTTTGATTCATTCTTGAAATATGGCGGGAGGCAGGAGGTGCAGATCTAGACTCACGTCACCAACATGAGTAACAGTGAAGCTGCTCGGGTCATTATCGTCTTCATGTACGCTTACAGTGATCTGTGACTCTCTCTTCTAGTGTCTTAAACTTACTTTATGCAAACGTTAAACAACAAAAGTGAGAGAACTGAAGTGGTGAAATGCAGGCGAGTAAATCATGCATTGCAGGATTTTGGCAGGAAATTATGAACGGAAAATGTTTCATGACAAGCGTCCCGATGAGGATCTCAATGCCAAGGCTACAGTCAGCGTAAAGATCAACAAAAAATAAGGAGAAATGAGAGGTAAAGCACCATCGCTGCTGTGTCTTCATCCTTCATTCAATACTTGTATTCAATCACCAGGCTCCTCTTCGTGATCCAGTCCTTCTCTCCCTCTCTTCTCTGGCTGATCGGACCGCACTCTTACCCACATGAACCTTCTCCAGTTCAGATCTTGGCATGCCAACAGGCAGGCGAGAGACAAACATGGCCATTATTTATTGTGTCCCTGTGTTGCTATGTTGATATACTAAGAAGTCAACAGACTTCACCTCTGGAAGGGTTTGCGAACCTTCTTCCTCCTTCTCGGGGGTTTGCCGCTCTCGGCCCACGTCTCGCTGGACGACTCTGGCCGTTGACCGCCTGGCATGTAGAAACCTGTCTGGCTTGGGGGAGGAGAGAACGGGGGCGCTCCAGCACCAGGTGGCTGGTGATGGGGCGGACCTGAGGGGAAGAAGCCCCCGTTGGCAGCCATGTCATTAGGAGGTCCTCCCTTGAAGATGCGATTGAAGAAGTCCTGCAAATCTGCAGGGTTGGTCGGACCTGTGGCGTGCTCCGAGGGCGTCCTGAAAGGGAAGGGCGGAAAGTTCAGAGATGCTTTGTGCTGGACATTTTTCTATTTCATATTTTAGAAGAGGAAACTATGGCAGATGTTCTAGATATGCCAATTTATGGATAAATCTGAGGCTAAATGAGGAAGAGTTTATACTAGATGCTTTAACAGCACAGAGCTACAACAACGTGGACATACCTGTGTCGTGTGGAGTTGCTGTTGTTCTTTGAACCGAAAGAGATGTGATAGGGCACACGGTGCGTGTCAGGGGAAATGCCTATTCTTTGGCAACCTGCCCACTCTGAAACATGACAGCGTCACATGGAAATACTGTGAAACTGTGCTCTGAAGTCTTTCAGGCTGTGTGGATACTGATAACACACCATGCAAATCTTCATGCAAACTACAGTTACTGATAAGAAGAGCCGGTATCTTTGAGAAAAAAGCCGACGTTCACCTGTAATATCGTACACCTTTCCGTCCATACAGGCAAAGTACGTGATACGCAGGCCCAACATGCTGGACTCTGCCCACAGGTCCCCCTCCTCAGCACTATGGCAACGGTTGCATTCAGCACAGAACCGGGCCTCAGCAGGATCACGATCCATCTCGAACCGCCTGCGCACACACACACGGGTCACGAAAGAAACAAAGACGGCGGTCAAAGTCTACTAACACGAGACACGACTCAGCTGTGTGTAATACATAACGTCGGCGTCTGAGGAAATGTTAAGCCGATGATGTTTGCGTGTTGTGGCGACATACTTGTGTTTGCCTTCGCACTTGGTGCACATCATGGTGTTCATGGCTTCCTTCAGGTCGTCCTGCAGTTTAGAGAGGAACTCGTTCATGGACTTCGAGAGCTCAGTCGCTGCCATACGCTTCCTGTGTGGGAACGGAAACACAAGCACGCTGAATCACTGAATAATTCAGGCCCATTAAGCTAAATAAGTTCAGAAACACTGTAAATCTAAAAACAACAGACAGAGATTTGCTCCAATCAGTTTCTATTTACTATGTAATTGTAGGGAGGCGGCTGCTAAATAAACGTTTTCGAGGACGCTTGATCGGATAATGTGATAACCACTTTCTCTGTGTACTCACAACTCGTACTCTCGTCGTGTCTCTGGGTTACTGACAATATCCCAGGCAGCCCTCAGTACTTTGAACGCCTCTCCAGCTCGTGGGTGTTTATTCTTGTCTGGATGGACCTGAAAGAGATTGGACAGAGGAAAAAGGTTGCATGAGTAAAAAGAGACAATTTCAGCCTCAGATATAGTTTGTTAGTCACTAATTCAGGCATCCACTAGCTGGAACTGCAAACACACACACACCTGGACAGCCAGCTGTCTGTAGGCCTTCTTCAGCTCAGCCTCAGTGGCGTGCACCTCCACACCGAGCACTGTAAAGGGGTCCAGCTCATCCTCTGGTACTTCAGCCAAGGCCAGCAGTCTCTCCAGCTCCTGGCCTGGCTGGCTTCTCCCTGCTCTGCCAGGTGACTCCGGGCTGGACGGCGGCGCATCCCTCCTGATCCTGCTTCGGACTCTCTCCAGCAGGGACACCACCCTCTTCCAAAACCTTGATTCCTGAAAAGCTGTCCAATAGCGTTTTCCCCTCTCTCCTCCGAGGCGGACCAACGCGCCCTTTGCCCACTGGGAAGCGAGAATAACCAAAGCACAGAAAAGTCTCAAACAAGATAAGGCAGCTGTCTTTACCCACTTCACTGACCTGACAATTTTATCCGCCAGGTCTGTTCCTGTGCATTTCGTCCATTTCAGAATCCGACTAGCGTCCGCCTTCATTCCTGCTATATCTGTGACCTTCACAAGGAGCTGCTGCCCAAAGTTGTAAAGTTTCATCCCTCCGGTCTCCACACCGACTCCACAGTTGTGAGTTAAGGTGACGATGATCTCGATCATCATGTGAACGCAGGAGATGCACCAGAAGCTCAGAGACTCTGACAGCATCTCCTTGAAAGCCAAGACGAGCTGATTGCCCGTCCGCCTGCGGCCTCGATTCTGCTGATGGTGGTGGTGGTTACGTCTGCGCGCCTGCTTGTGCCGACTACCGCTTGACATGATGTTGCCTTTCGGAATGGAGGAAAAGGCATTTTGACTGCTCTGCTCTGAGACCGATCCACTGCTCCTCAGTTTGCATCTTCTTCCAGTTCCCTCGTTCCTCCAACCAGACTCCCCGTTCATCTGCTGCTCTTTCGCCGCTTCGTCCTCTTCTTGGTTTATAACATGCAAGTTCTCGTGATCCGCCGTGCCGTCATGCTCGGACCCATCCGAAACGTCTTCAGCGTCGTCTTTGGCCTCTGTAGATCCACAATAGTCTGCTTCACCAATTCCAGAGTCTTGTGGAGTGGCTGGATTCGAGGGGTCCTGAGTTTTTTTCTCCTGCTCGTAGTCATCATCAGTCCGTCTGGCCTCCCAGTGACTAGAACTGGTCACTGAGTAGGGCTCACCCTCGGGCATCTCCTCGTCAGTGTCCGTAACGCCCTCCATCTCCTTCTCAGCTGCGTCTCTCTCCATGTTCCTATACAGCTGTTTGATCGGAGCGCCTGTGAAATCTGAATCTCACGGAAGACGGTATCCTAGATCCATAATCTGTGGCAACATTTTCCCCAGACTCTCATAAGAAAAGTGAGACTGGGGGCTCCTGAGGGTCAGTCTCGGGTCCACCATATCAGCTGCCACTTCTTAGGTGTCGAAAGGCTTTTTCACACTCCTCACATCATGCATCAGGACGTCGTCTGAAAAGCAACACACGGTATTAACACACCGCTTACAAACACAATATGAATAATCACTGTATCAGTAATTACAGTGCAACCTTCCAAAAACTAACAACCTCTCTGTAAATATTAGACCATTGAGTTAGATGTTGATAGATCAACAATGCAAGTTTCTTTTCAGATATTTAATTCACTGGATTAGCCACAAACAGACGCTCACATCTGGTTATTTCATCTAGACAGTTTAATCTAGCCATATAAAGTTTTATATACGTCTACAGTGCAGTAGAGCTGATATAACTACTCCTACTAATGACTAAAATGATTGCATGACACAGAGCAGTCATTTAAGTTCATTTTTAGGCACAAACGTCAAACTTTTACTTCATATTTGCTGCGTTTCTTTTATAAACTTAAAGTATCTTTTGGTTTTTCAGCTGTCAACTGCTCACAATGAGACACATGAAGACGTCGTCTTTGGCTTTAGCCGTACAAGTACCAGCATCAACTTTCACATGAACGGCCACAAATCTTCACACAGTAATTCCCTTGGAAAGGATTTGTTTTTTTTTACTTCTCAGAGGTTCTGTAATATCTAACCTTTGAAATTTGACTTCTAGAAAGCACAGACGTATTATCAGAAGTATGCGTCATGTCGGTTTAAGAGAAGATTCGCCTGTTTGCAGTCGTACAAACAACTAGGAAAAATAACAAATGCTAGTTTCCTCAGTGCAGGAGGTTGAAACTTTCACACTGAGGTATGAATACTGAAATATTCTCACTACCAGAGATTCACACTATACCCTCTGATTTTACTGTCGAAGCAGACAGGTCTCAGGCTCTAAAAATCTGGTTACTGCATGTAAGTGTTCAGAAATGTCTGCGGTTTTTGCAGATTCGCTTTAGCTGGTTTTGATTCATTCTTGAAATATGGCGGGAGGCAAGAGGGGCAGATCTAGACTCACGTCACCAACATGAGTAACAGTGAAGCTGCTCGGGTCATTATCGTCTTCATGTATGCTTATAGTGATCTGTGACTCTCTCTTCTAGTGTCTTAAACTTACTTTATGCAAACATCAAACAACAAAAGTGAGAGAACTGAAGGCGAGTAAATCATGCATTGCAGGAAATTATGAACGGAAAATGTTTCATGACGAGCGTCCCGATGAGGATCTCAAGGTGGGCGGCAGTAGCTCAGTCCATAGGGACTTGGCTTGGGAACCGGAGGGTGTTCAAGGGTTCAAGTCCAGCATGGACCAGAAATATGGAAGGTGGATTAGTAGCTGGAGAAGTGCCAGCTCAGCAAGGCACCGAATCCCCCCAACTGCTCGCAGGGAGCTCCTCAGGGCCCACCACTCCACCATCTCTCTCCACATTTGCATGTCTATGAGCCTTTGTACTGCATGTTTGTGTCTTCTCCTTCTTCTCCTTTCGGCTTTTCCCTTCAGGGGTCGCCACAGCGAATCAGCTGCCTCCATCTAACCCTGTCTTCTGCGTCCTCTTCTCTCACACCAGCTACCTTCATGTCCTCTTTCACTGCATCCATAAACCTCCTCTTTGGTCTTCCTCTAGGCCTCCTCCTGTCTGGCAGTTCAAAACTCAGCATCCTTCTACCAATATATTCACTATCTCTCCTCTGGACATGTCCGAACCATCTCAGTCTGGCCTCTCTGACTTTATCTCCAAAACCTCTAACATGTGCTGTCCCCTCTGATGTACTCATTCCTGATCCTATCCATCTTGGTCACTCCCAAAGAAGAACCTCAGCATCTTCATCTCTGATACCTCCAGCTCTGCCTCCTGTCTTTTCCTCAGTGGCAACAACATCATCGCTGGTCTCACCACAGTTTTGTACACCTTTCCTTTTTATTTCAGCTGAAACTCTTCTATCACACATCACACCTGACACTTTTCTCCACCCGTGTACTTTACATTACATTACATTACATTACATTGCATTTAGCAGACGCTTTTATCCAAAGCGACTTACAGAGGAGGACATAAGCTGAGAAAGGTGTAAAGGAGCACAGAGTAGTTGTTAGTTTTGTTAGTTTTGTTAGGCAGGAAGCATTCTCGAAACAGAAAGGTTTTTACAGTTTTTTAAAGGTCGAAAGGGATGTTTGCTGTTCTAGTAGCCGTTGGTAGGTCATTCCACCATTTGGGGACGACCACAGAGAGACGGTTTGTATGAGCGGAGCGTAACGCCGGTCGGGACGTGAGCCTTTAGTAAGACGCTGAGATAGGCAGGGGCAGATCCTGAGATGGTTTTGTAGGCTAGCGTCAGAGTGTACTGCATGTTTTGTAAATACATATAAATAAAAACAGTCCCCATTGAGGGATTAATATAGTATCCTTATTTCATCTAGACAGTTTAATCATCATAAAGTATATAGACTATAGAACGCCAATAAGCCTATATGACTACTCCTAATGAATAACTAAAACATTTAAGTTCATTAAAAGGCGCAAACGTCAAACTTTTACTTTATATTTGCGTTGTGTTTCTCTATAAACTTAAAGTATCTTTTGGTTTTTCAGCTGTGAAGACTTTGGCTTTGGCCGTACAAGTACAGCATCAAGGGAGGGATTAAAAGGGTCTCTCTCTTCTTCTTCAATGCCAAGGCGTAAAGATCAACAACAAAAAGGAGAAAGAGCTGACAGGCGTGACCCTCTTCTGATCTTAAACCGGCAAAAACAAAAAACACATTCTGCAGACACATTTAAAACCGTGTGCGAGGTTTTAAAAGCTATAACAACAAAGCTCCTGAATAAACAAACCATGATCGACTGACACGTGATAGCAGTGTGGTGGTGTCAGAGGTGTAAACCTGCTAACACACACACAAACAAACGGTTGACCTTTTAGGAAAAAGCGACGTAAATAATAAATAAATAATGTTTTAAAAGAAGGCGCGTTAGAAAGCAGTCAGTCCAGCCTGCTGACAGACACACTCACAGATTATTTAAATATGTTTTTAAATCTTTTGATCGTTTTTAAAAAAAGCGGCTAACGTTAGCAGTACATGGTGTTAGAGACAGCGGCAGCAGACAGCAGACAGGCAGACAGACAGACAGCAGGTACACGGGGGCTGAAATCATCTTCCAGCTCTAACGTGATAAACATTTAGTCTGAACGAGGTCAGACTCGAGTAAACTCGACAACACGGAGCTAACCTTTAGCACGCAGCGAGCTAGCCGTTAGCTCGAGGCTAATCACACGCTTCCGGTTCAAACTAATAAACTGTGTTCACACACTGTGTCATTATCTATATATATAGATATACCTTAGAGATGTGTGTGTTGTGTGTGACCTTGTTTTGTTACTGTCGTGCTGTTGTTGTTGTTGTGTTGTTTTTTTTTATAGCCACTTCTTCTTCTTCTTCTTCTTTCTCCTACTTTCTTCCGTGTCTCTTCCTCATCCTCCTCCGCCCACTTTCTTCTTCTTCGCCGGTTTCTGACAAACCGAGGGATGCACGACTGCCCCCCACTGACCCGCGAGAGGAGAGCTGAACTGATAATCAAAATAAACTAATTAATGTAGATAGATAGATAGATAGTAGATAGATAGATAGATAGATAGATAGATAGATAGATGGATGGTATGGATGGAGGTAGATAGATAGATAGATAGATAGATAGATAGATAGATTAGATAGGATAGATAGATTAGGATAGTGATGATGGATGGCTGGATGGATGTGATGGCAGACTAGAGGGGGGGGCGGGGGATAGAGGATTTTAGCGATAGATTCAGACCATCAAGGATAGATAGATAGATAGATAGATAGATAGATAGATAGATAGATAGATAGATAGATAGATAGATAGATGGATGGATGGATGGATGGATGGATGGATAGATAGATGGATGGATGAATAGATAGATAGATAGATAGATAGATAGATAGATAGATAGATAGATAGATAGATAGATAGATAGATAGATAGATAGATAGATGGATGGATGGATGAATATATAGATAGATAGATAGATAGATAGATAGATAGATAGATAGATAGATAGATAGATAGATAGATAGATAGATAGATAGATAGATAGATGGATGGATGGATGAATATATAGATAGATAGATAGATAGATAGATAGATAGATAGATAGATAGATAGATAGATAGATAGATAGATAGATAGATAGATAGATAGATGGATGGATGGATGGATGGATGGATGGATGGATGGATGAATAGATAGATTGATTGAATTTACTACTAGTCATGACCTGGCTCTGAGGGTCATGGCAAAAAGGGAGTCCACACCATGTACGTTTGATTAAACCATTCTTCATTAAATCAAATTAGACCAAATTAAACAATCATAAAGGAAGTTATGGAGTGTGTAGGAGCAGTGGTATCAGTGGTGTATACAGGGTGTGCATGAGTGTTGATAGTGTGGAACAAAAGCAAAGGACAACCTAAAGCATCAAACTAAAGCAAACAAACCCTGACTGGGGAAAGAGGAGCCCAGAACAGGGCAAGAGTGAGAGTGAGCACCTGGCTGCAGTGGCATAAATACTCTAATCCAAAGTAACATAATAGAAAACACCTGCAAACACTTTATACACAGATACGTTATTGATCCATAAATATATCTCAGAGATAGTGGGGACAGACTACAAACTCTGTCCTGAACTCTACATACTAGGGAACCCTAAAGTTATCAACCACATGGTAAAACCTTTAGCTAACTGGGTCCAGACAAGCACCACGATTGGCCAAACAGATTTTTTTTTTAATGAGAAAGTCCAAAGATACTGTATGCCCGTTATTTCAGGAATGTTTCTCAGAACCTGGGTAAGGTGGCGCCATTTGAGAAAATATCATTCAACCAATTCACCATCACGCAACAGTCTGATGAATGAGGTGGAAAAGTACAAGCTCAAGTTACATGCGACTTAATGGACTCATGTACATTTTTGATTTCACTATAAAGGTAGGATGGAGGTGGTTAGGGCGCTTCACAAGTAATCACACAGACATTATAATATGGACATGTGACAATGGTACAGTGGATGTTGGACAAACTTCTATGCTCTTACTTCAGATACACCAATGTTTTGTTTTGTAGTTGTTGTATTACTGTGGGGTCATTTGGCCCACTGCCTCTTTAATCTGTTTTATGGTTGGAAGTCGCTTTTCTTTGTATTGTAAAACAAAATAATACAAGCATTACATTTGCTCTATTGCTTCCTGTTTGTTTATAAGATTAACTTGGAGTTGTTCCCACATTAAACATATGTTTTCTTTTTTTTATTGGTTTATTGTTGGGGTGTCCGCATACTTTTGGCCACGTAGTGTATCACTTCCTACTATCTGTTAGTTCATGAACACATCTTCCCACTCAGCATGACCTTATCCTGAAAACTACATCCTGACATGAGTCAGTAAATTGTCTCATGGAAACATGATTTTGCATGAAAACAAAACACAACATGAAAGCTGCCAGTGCCTCTTCATGTCTTAATAAAACTCCAAAGTAGTCACTCATATAAGATGATGGTAATTAGAAAACAAAAGAGTAACGAGCCCTGGTTTGTCAACTCAAAGACAGAAATATGTATTAAAGCTGCATTGTGATGTTTATAATGTGATCTGGGTATTAGCAGTGTGAAAGAGTGCAATAAAAAATATAGTAACAGTAATACGTGTTTAAAGGAGCAGTTTGTAGGATCCAGTGGCATCTGGCATCAGTGTATTTGTAGATTGCAACCCCCTCACCCCTCCCACTGTGAAGGAGAAACTAGTTGGCGTCAGACCCACAAAAGTTCCTATCTACAGTCAGTGTTTAGTTTGTTTGTTCGCCCACAGGTCTCTGAAGAGTTCACACTCAGTGTGGTGGCTCTGGTCGCCACCAAATCGACAAAAACATGGATCATCGGTGGACCTGAGGAGTCCAGAATGACGCCTGGTTGCTCAAAGAAGCCATCCGTGATGGCAAAGTGGTCGCTGTGAATTATACATAACTTTAAGCCTTAATATAACTTGAACAGGTGACTTCTATAGAAATATACTCTCAGTACAGTTGTCATGAATGGAGATGGATTTTGTACCAGGCTGCAAACATGTTTATTTCTGCTGTGAAGTTGGACATTTGAACATGGGGACTTATGGAGATTGAAATGTTCTGTAGCCAGCCTCAAGTGGACGTTTGAGGAACTGTATGATGTGAATTGGGTATTACCAATGCAAAATAGTGCCATAAAGCTTGTTTTTTTACAGTGGTCAACAGTAACAGACAGTTAAAGATGCTGATCCTGGATATGCATGAGCAGAAACACAGATGTGTTTATATATATAGTTTGTGTGAATTGACCCTTTAAGTTTGCAAATACATGTTTGTGTTTTAAAAAGTACTGTGCTATCAGAATAATGTACAAACCACCCACCTCCTACATGAATAAAAGGGTGGGGAGGGGACAGATGACTGTTCACTAAACCTCACATCTGTCACATCTGTATGGGTCTATAGTGTTTGGTGTGCTGACTGCTTGTTTAGGGGGTCTTTGACATGGCAAAACTGTGGGAACCCCCTAAAAGCTTCTGCGTAAAAGACAAATCTTGAAGACGCAGAGGGTTCATTTCAAGCCCCCACCACCACCACCCACATCTCCAATTTGAAAGCCGCCTCTCTACCGGGAGAGGAAGGCTCTTTTTCGGTCAGATGGCGTGCTGCAGTCCGCCCCCGTCATTCTCCAGCCCACACAGACAGGGCAGCCAGCAACCAATACGGTGCGCCGGAGGAGGATTTCTGCCAGTGATTTCAGACGAGGTACGATACGCAAAGGGGATTTACTACGCCAATCTGAGCCGGGGAAGCTTTCGGCGACAGGCAACAGGGTAAGAAAGCAACTGCGGAGAGGCTTTGGTGTTTTTTCTGCGAACATCTGGCTCAGGAAGAGTTGCGTCGATGGTTGCGCCTGAACTGGAGATACTAATCCAAGCGTCGCTACTTTAAGTGTAGACTAAATGTAACGTGCTTCTTTTGTCTCGTTGATCAACAGAAATTAGATTTTATTTCTCGATCAATAACGACCTGTGACCATCGGGTGGTTGGAGAGACTTTACGCCCGCTCCCCTCGGTACACATCCGTCTACCTGACCTGAAGAAGGTAAGAGAGCTCCATGTATACTCAACCATTTACCCACGTAAAGGTTCAAATGTTTAAAAAAAGGTGAAACAGTTTCTATACTGAGCTCCAAAACATGCATGAACTTCCTATAATTCTCATATTTAACCCAAGATTTAGAACAGGTATTGCAGGTGTAGTCCACATTTTTATCTAAATAAATAACTTTTAGAGGGTTTCTCCACCTGCAGGTTTATGTCTTTCCTTTCTCCTGCCTAAACTTTCCAGTGCTGTGTGCCATGTCTCTGCCACGCACACTTGGAGAGTTGCAGCTGTATCGGGTGCTGCAGAGGGCCAACCTGCTGGCCTACTATGAAACCTTCATCCAGCAGGGCGGTGACGACGTGCAGCAGCTCTGTGAGGCAGCAGAGGAGGAGTTCCTGGAGATCATGGCACTAGTTGGCATGGCCACCAAGCCACTGCATGTGCGTAGGCTGCAGAAGGCCCTCCGAGACTGGGCGGCGAACCCTGCCCTTTTCAGCCAGCCCGTCTCTAACGTTCCTCTCGGCGGCATCCCGTTGTTCAAAGTGGACGGGACCGGTGCTAGTGGGCCAGCGGGAGGGCCCAGGAAGTCTGTGAGCAATGGGCAGCCAGGGTCTCCGTGTGAAAGGGAGGACCGGGCGTGTCTTACTCCAATGCACAGTGGGAGTCCAAGAAGTCCTTGCTCCCAGGCCTCCCCTCAGCCACCAGACACACACTACAGGGAAAAGCTGTCACCCATGGACCCACACTGGCTCAGCCCAGAGCCTGATGGGAACAGCACTTTGGCATCTGCATCTGGAATAGAGGAGGAGCCTCCCAGTCCACCTCTGTTGTCCACATGCCCCCCAGGTCCCTCCACATCTCCGAGCCCGTCTGCCTCTTTCACTCCTGCGGCCCTGTCAGCCTGGCCCGGAGGACAGCTGGACGGGGAGACAGCGAGGGCGGTAGTGGAAAGCGTGGAGAGGCTACTCAGGACCCTGCCCAGGTCGGATCCTGCCGAGGTGAAGACTCTGCTTAGGATGAACAAGAAGATGGCAAAGACTGTGGGGCACATCTTCAAAATGGGGTCCCAGGATGTGAACAAAGAAGAAGAGATCCGGAAGTACAGTCTCATTTACGGACGCTTTGACTCCAAGAGGAGGGAAGGGAAGCAGCTCACGCATCATGAGGTAAAGACAAGAACAATGATCAACATCATGTTTCATACAATAAATAAGCCACAAATGTACATTTCTAAACAGTATGCAATTCATTTAGTGTCTGCATGCCCTTTCCAGTGTCCGTCACTCAGTGTTTTTCCTCTGCAGTTGATCATCAATGAAGCGGCAGCCCAGTTCTGTATGCGCGACAATGCCCTGCTGCTGAGACGGGTGGAACTCTTTTCTTTGGCTCGGCAGGTGGCGAGAAAATGTGCCTACACCTCCACACTGAAGCATGCAAGGTAGGGGCGCTGCCCATAGAGAAGAGTGATCTATTCACCAGCAACCAACGATTCAACGCACCTCACATCTACCGTGTCTACTTGATTGCTCCTCTATCGTGAGACAAAAACAAACCTCCTCGAGAATCAGGAATAGTGTTTTCTGTTTCTGAACCATCCACAGCAACGCGGAGTAACCACATGTGAATAAAATGTAAATGAAACAATGTATTTAGCATATTCTTCATGCACCACATGGTTTATATGAGTCATCTTCCCACCACTTCATTCATTTTCACAATGAACCTGGTTCAGATCACAGTGGGAATTAATCTCTAACCTCTGTAGTGTTGGTATAATGAGCCGAGCACTGGAGCCACACAGGAATACACACATCTCCTGTGTATTTGTTAACTTGTTGCACAAAATATTGTCATATAATATTTATGGAAGTAAACACCAGCAGTTTCAAATCACAAACCAGGAGTTAATATTTAATAATATGTTAGATTCAAGGTCTTTTACAAGCTTTTGTTCCTGAGCCTTTCGGACTCTTTAGAGGAACACCTTCCTGTTGAAAGCTCTCGAGATTTGTCTTTTGTCAAATTACTCGTTGCCAAGGTCAAAAAACTGTTTTCCTCCCACAGATCGAGCGCAGATGAGAACAGCGTACTGTCACTGAAGAGAGCGAGGCATGAGGTGAGTGTTCGGAGCAGCATTGAAAGTATTCAGCGTGACTTATTACAGGCGAACGTGTGATTCTAACACACCACACCGTGCGAGTAAACGCAGCCAAATTTCAGGTCAGGTCACCTGTCAGTAAATTTAAATTCATTCATCAGCGCTAAATTGACAGTGATGTGTTTCAGGTGATCGTGCCCGAGAGTGTGTCGTCACTTCTCGGCGTGGAGGGCTCAGAGGGTTTGACCCAGAGGGCAGATGATGACAGCTTATCTGCAGAAAGCCTCGACAGCGTGTCACACGGTAAAAGACTCCTTCCTGTCTGATTCTGTAATAACTCAGCCGTTTGACGACAGCGTTTACACCCGAATCTGTCTGTCCTGGTTAGACATCGGTTCACAGTGCAACCAGTCTCCATCCCCCCGTCCTCACACCGACACCTCCAACCCTGCCAGCTGGAGTCGCCATCTCATACAGCAAACGCTAATGGACGAAGGCCTGCGACTGGCTCGGATGGTGTCACATGATCGGGCTGGCAAGATCAGCCTAGGGTCAGAAGGAACTCACTCCACAGGTGACTTTGCCAATAATGACTCAACAATATCATGTGCTTAATAATGGACGCAGAATAAAAGTTTTATGTGGCGTGTTTACCCAACTTTGTTTGGGTCAAAGGAATAATTTGACATTTTGGGAAATACATTTGGTGAAAAGGCAGCTAACATGTGACAAAATCCAATATGTGAAACTTAAAAAATTAACTCATCATGTCTTGTTTGTTCAATGTGCACAAAAAAAACAAACAAATAAATCTCAATTTGACATTTTAGAGGAGGTCATGTGCTGAATATTTCTTGGTAGAAACAGTTTTACAGTTTAGATTTAAACAAACAAGATTTTTTTTAGCAGTGCTGATTTTGTTACTTCAACAGAGCCAGGCTAGCTGTTTCCCCCTATTTCCAGTCTAGCTTCGTATTTAACGTACAGACAGACAGAGCGCTGTCAAACTTCTCATCTAACTCTCACAAACAAAGTGAATAAGCTTATATCCCCAAAAACTGGAATTTGAGACAGCGAGATGATGTTGGGGTTGAATTGAAAATGACAGACCGAGACTCTCTAACCTCTCCTAACAATGAATATTTTATAGCTCTGGAGCTTGAACTCTACTGAGTCACACTAGGTGACGCCTCCCACCATGCACAGCTGAACTTCACCAGACTGTAAATTAGAGAGGATAGGGGAAACAGAAGGAGGTGGAGAGCGATATATAGAGAGGAAAAGAGTGAGAGGAGGAGGGTAGATGAAGAGAGAGAGAGAGAGAGAGAGGAGGGGGGGTGTTACACTGTTATAGCACTTCCTTAATACTCTGTTACTGTAGCATTTTTCTGATGCATCACAGCTTCTCACAAGACCGAGCAAAAAAAAAAAAAAAAAAAAAAGCAACGATCTGGGCAAGTTAGTCGTTCTGGGCTGTGATAGCCAGTCGAGGAGATGAAGCGAGGAGAAGGAAGGAAGCCAGCAAAGACATGAGGGGGCGTGGAGGGATGGAGGGAGGGGTGATGGTGGTGGTGGTGGTGGTGGTGGTGGTAGGGGGGGGTAGGAAGTACTCTGTGGGTGGTAGAAATGGACCCCCCCCCCTCCTCTCTCTCTTCTAGCAGCGACTGACGTCAGAGTGTGTTAGGTGCGTGGGCTGAAGGGCGGGATGGATGGGGCGTGGGGGCGAAGGAGTGGGAGGTAATTGGAGGGGCGTTGCATTGACTCACCAAGCGACAGTGTACAAAAATAAAACCTGTGGGCAGGGAAATGGCACAGTCTTTTTTATACATCTTCTCCCTCTACCAAAAGGACTGCGGAAACAACAACCAACAAAAAAAAAAAAGAAAAAAAAATGACATATGTTTCATCTCTGACGTCGATCTCCCTCACTTTGTCTTCTCGTTGTTGTTGCTGTCTTCTTTTTTTATCTCTCACTCATCCGAGTTTCCTTCGCCTGCCTCTCTCATTAATCAGAACTTTCTCTCTCACTTCCTTTCAACGTCACTGCCATATCTCATCTTCCGCTGACGGTTTGTATAGCAAAGGATATCATCACGTCTCATTCATCTTTTTTTTTTTTAAACATTTAAATCATGGAATCACAACGCTCCATCTGATGAATCTAACCACATTTTCCACGTATGCTACCGAATGTGCTCTTAAATTGCTTTTTGTATTAATTTATATTATATTGCTGTATACTGTTATAACACTTGGACAATGATGAGCAAATAAATTCATTAATCTTCCATGACTCTCTGAGACACTGTTAGTGATGTTTACATTTACAACCTCATCTCACACCTTAAATCAAAGGTGATTTGTTCACTTCATCGCCATCTTAAAACTGATTGAATAGACTTTAGAAAACTTAGAAGAGACTTTTTACATTTACCAACTTGGGTTGGTCAAATAAACCACGATGACTTCACTACATGTGGGAGAGCTTCTTGCTGACTTCCCCAAACTATTATTCAAAGTGGTGTCGTGCTCTTTAAACAAAGTGTTAAACAACAGCATCAAATCATGAGTGAAATTTGCAAAAACACATAAAACAAGATTTAATTTTCAAGATGATCGACGGATCTCTCAGTAGATTTCAGTGTCACAGACGTCTAAGTCAATCCATCCGTGACCTTAGTGCTCTTTGTATACGTTTAATTGGTTCTCTAACTTGTATTTGTGAGTGAGTCTCGTCTTTGCCTTTCTCCACAGACCTTGACAGTAAAGTGGAGAGGCGGAGCTCGATAACAGCGTGCAGGAGCAGTAGTCCTTGCATCACCAAAGACGACTCTAATCACCGCGGGAAGTGAAAACGCTCGGGCGGTTTGTCAGGGAACTCGTTCTCAGGCCTGCCACTGAACTCCACTCTCAGAGTCTGACACACACACACACAGGCTGTTGCTGAGCAGCTTTTTTTGCTTGTGTGCCCGCGTCACTGACATCCAATGAGAAGAAGACTCTTTATCGATCAATATCAGAAATGACCAGCGGCTGATATTATAAACCTGCAGTGACTTTTAAATGCTGAAGTTCAAACTGTTTTTGATTTTATATTCAGTAAATATGTAGAGGAAGACACTTATTTGTTTGTTTTTTTAAACACTCCTGCAGAGTAGAGCTGATGACAGAGGAGAGCAGGAGCAACCTGACATTTTGTCCGATTTGTGCGTCACCTGATCCAGATGAAATGGGCTCGACACAGCAGGGGGCACTACAACTTTGGAAATTAACTTCCTCCAGTAACACGCTGTAGTTATGTAAAAGGAATCACGTGGTTTCGAAGGGAGACTTTTATCTACATTTCCAGCAAGTCTGATAGCGTTCTTAGCAGCTTCTCACCCTCAGGAAACAAAAAGGACGTTCTTGGTTTATGAAGTCAGCGTGTTAGATATTGTTTTAGGATGCACAGACGAGGACATATGTTGATCCAGATTACACACAAGGCCTTTTGTCTTTTTTGCTGCATCATCCAATCGCCCAGTGAGATCTGAACAGGCATGCCGAGGTTTATGAGATATAAAGCCCTCTTCTTCATCGCCGTCATCCACTCCCTCATATCTTTCTGTGATGATATTTTGCACAAGCGGCTGATATGGTGTTTGTAAAAGATAATACGTCAGGCTTTTTAAATTATTTTCAATTATGTGAACACCTTTTCTTAACTCAGCGGCATGAAACAAGGACACTGATGCTTTTATTGATTTCCAGTGGAAGTTTTAGTTGCCTCTCTCTCTCTTTCTCTCTACGGTGAAATCACGTTTCAGGGTCACGTTACAGTGTCTTAATCGAGGGCCCTTAAACAGGGAGGTCATCAGCTGTCGGCCCCTCTCATTTTTACTTTAATCTTGCTCCTGATAGGTGCCATTGTACAGCCTCTGGGGAAACTGCATTGATTTACTGACACCACACAGCATCTTCAGAAAATAGGGTGACTAGTGTAGATTTTTTTTTTAGGTGTAGCGGAAACTTATAATATGGCAGTGTGTTTTTGGGATGATTTCTGTATTCTTAGATATTAACTAGGTGAACCTTATGTCAGTTTCCCTTTTTAAAAACAGATCTTTTTGTCCTTTGAGACTTATAGTAGGGTGACTAATCTTTTCTTTACTTTCCAAGTTTTAGAAAAAAAAAAGACATGCAGAGGTTTACAGAGAGAAATCTCATGGTGCTTGACTCATACAGCAGCTCCTACAAGCTACATCTGCCTGGTCGGCCCGGTTTTAAATGTTAAAATGTATTCAGACTTCATGTAAAGACAAGGCTCATGTTGATAATGATTAGGATTTTTGTATACTTACCCACAGAGTATGTCAGTGAGGTAGCTTGCTGTGCATCAGTTACACCTGCCCGTCTCTTGAGCATTAGTAACTTCCTCAGTTTATTATGTTGCGAAACAGATTATTTATTTTGTTACATCTCTAATAAATGTTATTTTATTGCTTAAAGCCGTGGCATGTTGCATTGTTTTCCACAAAGACTAATTTTATCTTGGCAGTTCTGATGTGTGGAAGAGGCTGCAGGAGTTGCGTCACACAGCCAGCAACACCTCTGCTGTCATCTTGTTTGTTGCACTGACGCTCTGCACTGAGCCTCGATGCCGGGCATGACTCACCTGTGCCAGAGATGTCATCAGCATTCATCCGCACACACACACACACAACCACCCTCACTCACTCACTCACTCAACACCAGAGATCAGGACCCACAATCCAAACCTCAGACAGCCTCAATGAACTCAGCTGACACGGCTGATTGTTGGTAAATGTCACAAAACAAAATCAAAAAAAGGTGAGTGAGCAACGTGTTTGACTATTAAAGGTTGCTATTATGAAGGATGCTGTGAACAGACAATCCCTCTGACTTTGGTTGTGGCAGCATTTCTGCTTATCCAATGCTTTGGCTTATGACCAAATATCTGCCCAGCTAATCAGTTTGCAAACTACACCGTGGCTTTTGGGGGGAGCTTTATTTATTTATATTTTTTTTATGAGGGGAGTGAGGGTGGACAACATCAAACCTCCACATGGAGTGAGGGCTAATAAAGCTTGTCTCTGATCTTTTAAAGCGAGTGAAGGCAAGAACATCATGTATTTCAGTAAATAGGTGATGAATAATGATTTTATACATCTATAATGATGAAGATATAGAATAAAAACGCATGGCTTATTGTAAATATTAGAGACCCCCGCTCATGCCATATTAAGAGGAGCCTGGCTCAACCTTAGCTGTTTATTATATGCTCATTAGTAACGGTAGATGGCTGACACGCTCTGCTAAAATGGTAAATACCTGCTATACATCAACGTGCTAATATTATCACTCTTAGCTTGTTGACATTGATATTTAGCTCAAAGGACCGCGGCACTAGAATAAACATACTGTAGACTCTCAGTCTATTGAATTACACTTCCTCCACCGTTGGAGCATTTCCAAAAGAAACCTGGTCAGATGTTGTGTATTAGAAAGTTGCTTTTATCTCCTCATACAAGAGCAATTATATCCAAGTTGTTTTTTTTTCTTCACTGCTGTTATGAGAGCAACAGTCAATGTGGCAGCAGATGAAGGGAGCCATCATCAATCAGCACCACTAATTAGCGACTTAAATCTTTGAGTCTATTCTTAGCCCGTGCTTGTTCCTCAGTGTCACGGAGCAGACAGCTGATGGGTTTAATACTCGACTGCAAACATTTATAAAACAGCAGGATGACCATTAATCAAATTAGGACAGCTAATTATCTGCATTCAAGTAACATTTGGTTGTTTTTTTTTTTTTAATAGGATCACCCAGATGACTGTTCAGATTTCTCCACTTTCGTGCAAATGTGGGCGTGTGTGTGTGTTTATTAGAAGATTTCTGAGAGCTAAGGGTGTCTTCAAAGTCTGTCCAAAAAACTTGTTAGGAAAAGTTTTCAATAATAAAAAAAGAATCAGACAGCATTAAAATGTTAACGTTCGTTTTAATGTTTATCCAAGGAGGAAAAATTAAGATTAAAGCAGGCCATTCATTCATCTAAAACAAAGGCTACAGTTACACGAAGGTGCAATATTCACTGGTCAGTACTAATGAACTTATTTCATAACGGGTTAATGATGCAAAAAGTTACTTTGTGTCTAAGTGTCACTCCTCTATCAACATCATATTGCAGAGCAGCGTTTTTGTAGTCACCAAACTATTATTGGCTACATTAAAGCATCTGAGGACAATCACAAGCAGTGCACACGACTGCCTTTAATAACAGGTATGTAGTATGTAGTGGTTGCAGGATGAAAATACTCAACTGAACAGAAGAGGTCTGTGACTCCCATCACAAACAAAATACTATTCACATACATGTATTTGGCATGTAGGGCAGAGACTAGTACTGTAGATGTAAGAACAGATTTTGTAATTTGTGTTTATATAATACAACATACAATATTGCAACACATAGGCATAAATCTGAGGCATATAAAATGTATTTCCACCCGTCACTTTGCATCTCAGGCTGAGAAAATGACACTAGCATCAGCATCTGCACAGTTCATCCACACGCCAACTTCATGGTGGTTTCAGAGATCAGATAAACTGACTTATATCTGCTCCGTCGTTACACCATAGCACATGAAAACTTATATGTCAGGTGGAAAAGACAGTTCAGTCTAGGTCACATGGGTGGTAAGGTGTTTTAAGAACTCTCCTTTGGTGGTTGTGTCCCCGGGAAAGACCGCCTGGCAGAAATCACAAACATGAGACTGCAGCGCCACGTCTGACATCAGCATCCCGTAAGGTGGACTCTGGAAATCATCGACCAGGCAGGGTGGTGCAGATATCTGACACAAACACACAGACGTTATGAGGAACAATATAGTGACAGAAAGGAGAACCTCTGCCTGCAAGTGTGTAGATACCTACCCTCGCTGTGTACATCGTCCGGTCTCTGCTATGATGATCTGCTTGCAGCGCATTTTTCGAGACACTGGAAGGGGCACCTTGCCACTTCAAGGAGTCCAGGCTCAACAGGGGTTTGATATTTTGCACCATCTCCTGATTTTCCTTCCTCCGATGAGGCCCATCCACACAGAGCTTGGACATATCTTCAGCAAGGAGATCAGAGAAAGTCCCCACATTTCTACGGAGGTGGTCAGCCCCACACTGTGCTGCAGGGCCGTGTGCTGTAGCTGTTAGCAGCTGAGGCTTTTCAAGGAGATATTTGGGTAATTCTTGGGTACACTGCACTGGGATGGACATCAAATCACTCAACTCTCCGTTAGGAACAGTGGAGCCTGCAGACAGAGCGTTTTAGAGCATGTTGAATCATCATCAATCGACCGACAGCATGTGAAAATCGGAATTACAGTAGGTTTGAAATGGACCTTGCTGTTTCTGCAAAGCTGTTGTGAGTTTATGTAACAGAGCTGCCTGTCTCAGGCAAAGTGACCTCAGGTGAAGAAACTGCTGGTACAGTTCACTGTACGCTTCCTCCATCTCAGCAGCTCATGGATCTGCAGCCAGTAAATAAAGGAAATTATACAGAGCTGTACAGTACACTTATATAAAATATACTCAGTGTAGACAGATGGGTGACAAGGGAAACGCTGACATGCTGTTGGCCTACGAGTATTCAAATTTAAACATAACGAGTCAAATAAAAGACAAATACTGGTTTGTTATAGACATATACCCAGAACTGTGCGAGCATGTGAGGATTTTTGGAAAGTGTCAACATATTATATCTTTAGTTATAACAGAAAATATATGATTACAAGTCTCCCTGCAGTTTAATCCTGAACTATATGTTTTCTCTTCTACAATACCTGAAGCACAGAAGCAATGGTTGGAGTTCTTCCACATATAAAAGACAAGACACATAACTTTTTAAAGGCCCGTCACACCCTAAAGCATTGCTTTCTGTTTCTCCTTTCTGACTCTGTGTAAATCTGCAAACCAATCTTAAACTCTACTACTTCTAACACACAGTGCGGTATCTTTTTTTATATAAATACTGATTTGCTTACCTCTTACGTGTGTTTCTGCTGCAATAATTCAGGACTCCTCTTCATTTCTTGCAGCTGTGTTCGAGGTTTTTGTCCCGGCGTGCCGCCTCCATCTTGATAAGCTTTCTGTTATTGTTGAGGAGTCAGACGCTGTGTCAGTATGCACATCCAGACTCAAATCCCACTAAGTGAGCACAACAACAACAACAACAAAATTCGCCTTACCAACCACAGTGACTTTATGACAAGTCAGTTTCTTCCCTGGTAGGCTAATGGAAATTATGCTGTGCTCGTGCACTGGAAAATGTTAAAGATGAGGAAGTAACTCTTAAGATAAAGGGAAGTGAAACCTTTGGTAAAAAAAAAAAGAACCTTGCCATCACTTAGTCAAACTCTTGAAAGAACTATTTAGCAAAGACTCAGGCGCAGGAAGAGTCAGGATCTATTTTTAAACACAAAGTTCTGCTGTGCTGATTTTCATTTGACTGTTACACGTCAACAAAAGATACCTTGTACATTAAATGAAATGGATAATGGTAAGATAAGTTACTAGGTGCCATATTTAAAAAGTAAAAGTACTCATTATGAAGGAGAGTAAGTTGTCATAAGCATAGAGTGGAGAGTGGCATGCAGTAAAAATACTGAATTAAAGTACCGTGTGCTCCTTGACTGGTCACTTGTCTGTGATGTTTTATTGTGATTCATCCCTGTAATAATC
The DNA here is from genome assembly GCF_000972845.2 of Larimichthys crocea. Taxonomy (NCBI): domain Eukaryota; kingdom Metazoa; phylum Chordata; class Actinopteri; family Sciaenidae; genus Larimichthys; species Larimichthys crocea. The sequence goes on along the minus strand of NC_040016.1, from coordinate 18,496,778 downwards.
CTGTGACTGTGAGCTTCAGACCGTTTAACGTTGTGGCCTCTGTCCGACCTCACATGAATCATAATTGTGAAACTTGCTCTGTAATGTGGAAATCAAGAGTCACTCTGAACTTGCTTCATTTTTCCAGTTTCGCTGGTAAATGCATGTTGTTTCTTTTCCAGCTGTGAGACGTGTGAGGATGTGCGTTGTTCCCAAATGAATCAATAAGTAAAAACTTACTTACTTTTAAAGTTTGTAGCAGGAAGTGCACAGTCACCTGATAATGCGATAGTAATCCGGACTGGACAAGATCCGCATTTTTTACCGTGATTGCGTCAGTGTCCCAACCCATAACGCGAGCTTACCTGCGTCAGACAGGTACGCCTGCCAAAACATCACTTCCTGTTCAGCAAGGCTGCCTTCAAAATAAAAGCAACAACCTTTTATGCATTGTTCAAGAAGTTCAGAGTGAAAGTTGGTCTCATGAAAATGCAACATTGGTAGTAGTAGTGGTGGTTGTAGTAGTAAATTAGTACAGTACTAATAGTAATAAAGTAGTAGTGAATTAGTAGTAAAGCAGTAGTAGTAGTAAAGTTGTAGTAAATTAGTAGTAGTAGTAGAACTAGTAGTCATGTCATAGTAGGAGTAGTAGTAGTAGTAAACTAGTAGTAGTGGTAAAGTAGTAGTAGTAAAATAGTAGTAGTAGTAGAACTAGTAGTTGTGCAGTAGTAGTAGTAGTAGTAGTAGTAAAGTAGTAGTAGTAGTAGTAAAATAGTAGTAGTAGTAGTAATAGTGGTAAAATACTAGTAGTAGTAGTTGTGGTGTGGTAGTAGTAGCAGTAAAGTAGTAGTAGTTGTTGTGATTGTAGTAGTAAATTAGTTCAGTAGTAATAGTAATAAAGTAGTAGTGAATTAAGTAGTAAAGCAGTAGTAGTAGTAAAGTTGTAGTAAATTAGTAGTAGTAGTAGAACTAGTAGTTGTGCGGTAGTAGGAGTAGTAGTAGTAGTAAAATAGTAGTCGTAGTAGTAATAGTGGTAAAATACTAGTAGTAGTAGTTGTGGTGTTGTAGTAGTAAATTAGTACAGTAGTAATAGTAATAAAGTAGTAGTGAATTAGTAGTAAAGCAGTAGTAGTAGTAGAGTTGTAGTAGTAGTAGTAGAACTAGTAGTTGTGCAGCAGTAGTAGTAGTAGTAGTAGTAGTAGTAGTAAAATAGTAGTAGTAGTAGTAATAGTGGTAAAATACTAGTAGTAGTAGCTGTGGTGTGGTAGTAGTAGCAGTAAAGTAGTAGTAGTAGTAGTTGTGGTGTGGTAGCAGTAAAGTAGTAGTAGTTGTTGTTGTGGTTGTAGTAGTAAATTAGTACAGTAGTAATAGTAATAAAGTAGTAGTGAATTAGTAGTAAAGCAGTAGTAGTAGTAGAGTTGTAGTAGTAGCAGTAGAACTAGTAGTCGTGTGGTAGTTGGAGTAGTAGTAGTAAAATAGTAGGAGTAGTAGTAATAGTGGTAAAATAGTAGTAGTAGTAGTTGTGGTGTGGTAGTAGTAAAGTAGTAGTAGTTGTAGTAGTAGTGGTATTAGTAGTAAAATAGTGGTAGGCCAAAAAACCAAACCAAAATACTAACCTTGCAAATCTAAATACCCTAAACAAATAACTAACAAAAAAATATTAGCAAAGACTTAAGTTAATCAAACAAACTTACTCATAATTAGCTAATTAAATATACAACTAAAAGCAAAAAACAATGAAGACTAACTTCACCAATAGTTCCTAAAAGTAGTTTTAGTAGTAAAATAGTAGTAGTTGTTGTTGTGGTTGTAGTACAATGTAAACTCTCCCTGTAGCTTCCAGAGGTTCCTCATAGGATGCTGATTGGTCGCTGACAGGCCATTGTTCAGACACAACATGGATGCATAAAGAGAACAGGTGACCTGTGCTCAGCATGAAGCCTGAATTGCAAGGATTTTACTGACGTCTAAAGAGAAATTTGGCCTCTGCAACAGGCAATAAAATGTGCTACATTAAATGTTACATTCAATGAAAACATGATGTAACCGCCCCTTCGGTGGGCAGTTAAGCGGCAGAGGTTTCTTTGAACTGTTGATCCTGCAGTAATTCATTTTAGGTCAGACGTCAGTGCAGCAAGCTGTAAACACGACATTGGCACCTTGTAAAAGTGAGTGTTTGCCAAAGCTTGTCCATATTTGCACATCCAGCAATTACCATCAAGTCGTGATTCTGGCAACCTCACAAGTATTTTCACTCTCCCCTTTTTTCAGCTTTGTTGTTGCCTCCATCAGCTCCTGAGGGGAATATCTGCCTCTTTAGCTGCTAAATGCTCCACTATGTTCACAAGCCCGCTGTTGCTGCGTCTGACTGCCAGCCCGTTTGGTGCTGAGGAGGTATTATTTGGGGTTATTTTTTTTCTTGGAAAACAGCTGCCTGTCGTATCTGAAAAACAAGGTTTCTCTGATCAGAGTGAACCAAAACAGGAGAGACACTAAAATGCTGCATAGAGATAAAGGTGAACTACAGTCAGGGAATTATTCTTTGATGCATATTAACATGTCAGCATGCTGATGTTTAGCAGGTGTTAGTTTAATATGTAGCCTGTGCTATGTAGTATGTATGCTGATGGGAAAATTAGGTTTTGCTTGTTTGGTTATAAACCAAAGTACTGAGCAAAGTAAGATTTTGACCTTTTAGTGGCACTAGAATTCATCCTGAGGGGAAAATCAATGAGTACCATAAATCATGGCAATGAATCTAATAGTTCTTCCAGACTTGAACCGACAAGCGTCTTCCATGGGACCACACTGGTCCAACTGGTAAAATCCATGAAGTCATCAAAGGTGTTACACTGTTTAACCAGTGGGGGGACACATGTGTTGAGCTGGAGCGACTGTGAAGAGAGCAACCCATGAAAATGTTTAGTCATGTTTGGTCCTGTGTCCTCTGGGAGTTGTATGCGTGTGTGTGTGTGTGTAGCTGTGTGTGTATGTGTGGCATTTTCAGTCATGTGTTTCCTGTGACTGATATTGATTTAAAAATAGACCAACATTAAGGCAGCAGAGTCCTGGGGGTGGCTACCTTCCATTCCAACCATCCACTTAGGAGGAGCAGACGTTTTTGTCCTCAATGTCAACTCCTGACAGCTGAGTTCACAGCCAGCACCTTGTGATCTTAGATGGGTGCCAGCTCCCTTTACTTCAGACTAGTTATGTAACTTTGTGTGAGGGATGGGCAGCCATTTCATTTCTCTGATACTTAGAGAGTCACGTCTCTGTTAAGTCACCTCTCCTCTGAGAGGATCCATTTGTGTCATCGCCTTATTTTCGGGCTTTAAAAAAACACACCTGTCAATATGAAGTATTAGCTTTCAACTCATGTCAGAGCCGCATTGATTTTAAGGGTAAACATTTGTAATATTTGGCCAAGTGTCGAGACATCATGTGTTTGCTAATGAGAACTTTAATTATAATGTGACCAAACATAAAAGATGATCACAACACTCCCCTCAAACAACTATGCATCCATAGCAGGTTTTGTTAGATGGACAGATTGGGCATGAGCACAGGTAAAATAATATTTAGTTTTTATTGTACTTCTTCCATCACGATAATGAACAGTACCTACACTGTCGTCAACTGAAAGACCATGAGCTGGTAAGCTAAATTGATACAGTTGGCACCTGTTTAACTGTCCAAACAATTTAAAAGTCCACTATAAGTGTTGCTGTGAGGGGGAATGACAAACAACAAAAGAAACGTCCATGGGCCACAGGAACTGATACCGGGTCACTGCAGGAAGGCCTCATGCGTGGGCGCACAACTCTACCAGTTCAGCCTTCAGGGCGCCCCTATTTAAGAATTTTTGTCTTATCCACCGTGTGTATTGTGAGCAGCTGTAACAAGTAAATTTATCTTATCTTATCTTATCGTATCTTATCTTACCTTACCTTACCTTATCTATAACTTAATAGTCATTACCATTCTGTAACCGCACTGTTTTGGTATCATCGTAACTGTGAAATTCCCGTGCTGTGTCTCAGTTTGCATACTTCTATACTTAGGCTTGCTATCTGAGTACATAAGCGCCTACACACTGTCAATCATGGCAAAAAGCAGTGTGCGGTGAGTATCTGGATGATGCGTCATAATGGTCAAAAAGTGTGGAACCCTTACGACACTTCTTGTCCTCAGTGGTCACCATTTTAGCTACGTAGTGGAAGAATAGGAACCACCGATATTTTGAAAATGGCGGCCGAGGAAGCTGCTGTAGCTGAAGCAGTTGTGGTAAATACCACAATATACAAATGAAAGATGTACATATGTTTTATATTTATATTTTGACTTCAAATGTTGGCACCAATGCTCCTCTTGCTATTTAGTGATGAAGAAGAATAGAAGTGGTAAAATATATTGTTATCACCATTTCCAGAAAGTGCACAGCAGATGTACTCGAATTCAGACAAAAATGAGTGCGCAACGCAAGGAAGTACAAAGTGTACACAGAGTACAACACTGAAGTGTACTAGCAGAAGTATCCAAATTTAGACACAGCTCATATATCACATTTCACTATACAGGTTCTGCAGAATATCAGTGTTTAGTAGGTGTTTCGTAGTATTTTAATACAGTATGTCATAAGTGATATGATACTCCCTTGTTCCCCATAGTTGTGTTTTATTCCACTTAAAGCTCCAGTGTGTAACATTCAAGAGGATCTATTGTCAGAAATGGAATATAATATTTAGAGATTTTGAGTGTGTCTGACTCTGGCCACATCGCGCCCATACATTATTATTGATACTGCAGTAGCAAAGAGACTTTAGCTAAGTTAGTCAAAGGCAGGCTTGAGGTTGCCAAGCAACCAGGGTCAGCTGCAGGCCAGAGCAATTAACCGCAGCTGTGCTCTGTCTGTGTGTGAATGACTGTTGAGAGACACAAAAAATCTCAAAATGAACCCCCTCAAACCAGTGGCCACTAATGTCAAACGGTAGGTTGTATCAAAAAGCCAAAGTGACCGTGAGCATCCTCATCTTGTCGACCATGTGAATACCGAATTTCAGCGACTAAAGTTAAAAAATCTGACCTGGGGAGAGAGAGAAAGAACAGGTGCCCCGTGCTCCTTTGGGAAATTTCTCCTCTCCAATTTACATGGGAGTAGATCGGGCTGTCGGAGGGTGATCCTGATGCATCAATGCGCCTCCCGTCAAAACTATAAGTCTGACAGCTTCATCAGTGATATCGCTGCGTAGCCCACAAATTTTCCTACCTTTCTATGTATAAATCATTTCTGTAGGGTGACATTTGTGGCCACGAGAGCCGTTTGCAAATCTATTTTTTGACAAATGTTTTTCTCCCTCTCCACTCTAGCGATGATGTCACCAACACATTCTACCAATACACACCCATTGTAAATTTTTGCCCAACAGAGAGTGAGGTGAGGTGTATTCAGTTGACCAAAGCTAAATGTCTCTAAATCCTTCTCACTGGACCTTTAAATAGCAGCAGGAACTCACTGTAAATCACAGGTTGGAGTACTAGCTAATATTCTGCGTCATCTAAGGTCAGTTAATGCAACTTATCGGTAGACTAAAGGAATAGTTTTACCCAGTGACCTGTTTTTGAGCTACAAACTCGATTAATACAACATGATAATACAAATACAACCATGAGAACAACATCAACCCTGTTTTGAAGCCAAATAAGTTGCAGACAATAATAGCCGTTGACAAATACATTGTATGAAACATTCATCAAAAGTCTTCGCACTCTGTAAAAGTCACTAATTCCTATTTTTAACAGCTCCTCGTGTTTCCAGGGACGTGTGTGATTCTTTCCACAGTTCGTGGCGTGATGCACGTTACATCTCCTAATTATAATCAATAATAGATTTACACTTTATCGCAGTTAAAGAGACTTCATCCATATTTAGCCGTCAAGAGTGTGAATTGTTAATTAATGCTGTTATTTATATCTACGCTGCACCTTATGCTGTACAAACCGCCTGCACAAGGAGGTTGGCTGGTTAGCACCACACATTTGCTCTGACCTTGAACTCCACGCACGCACGCAAACACACACACACACACACACACACGCAGACACATACACCATGCATACACCACACCCTGTCCACCGGGCCCCCCTTCTCTACCACCATCCGCCATCCCCTTGCACTTGATCCTTGTGTTGGGGCTCTCTGAAGCATGTGTGTGTGTGTGTGTGTGTGTGTGTGTGTGTGTGTGTGTTGGGTCTTTGCTGTGAATAACTTCCAGGCATGCAGCCAGGAACTGTCATCTGCCAGTGCAACACTATCCATCCTGTCAATCTTGTTTTATAATTGTAACATTCTCATATTCTCCGGCTGAGCAGAGAGAGTTTCCAACATAGTGCGACACCCACACACACGTTTACACGCACATACACACACTGTATCTTTTTATTTTATTGCTTACTGTGCTTCTCAAGGAACATCTTCACATCCATTTTATCGAGTTTTTAAAGCTGTAGAGTTCGAAAGTTTGTAATATGAAACCACGAGCGATGTTTCTCTCACTTGCGTTGCTCCAAACACTTTTTCTTTATCTTTACAGAAGTGTAACTCATCATTGCAATAAACATGCACAATGTCAACTCTCAAACACATTAAAACTCACATTAGTCTTTTATTCCATCACAGTATTTTAAAATAAAACAAAACACAAACAAAAGGAGCAAATTATTTATTTGTTTATTTCATTCTCCTTGAAATGAAACAGACTCAAGGCTGCAAACAGCATGAAAGAAACTCTTTGTGCAGTTTGTGTGCAAAACCTAACAAAATATTTCTCTGTTTAAATAATAAAAAATCATAATTGAGAACGTGGGAGTCACTGAGTCACTGAGTGGCCAGTCAGTGAAGTTTCTCATACCCAAGGACACAACAAAGACAGACACTGACTACCCACAGAGAAACATTCACTTCCTTTCATGCACTTCAGGATGATAATTCAGCCCGGCTCACCATCCACTTATGAATTTATCCTGCAGAGACTAAGAGCTTAAGACAGTGGCGTGGGGCATAAAGTTATCACAAGGATGGCATGAGCAATGACGTCTGCCAACTCATTTGTCACCGGACTCTCTTAGTGAGAGAGACCAGATCCAATTACAGAGGTTTCTAAGGGCTCAACAATGGCCTGCTATAAATACACTCTCAGAGGGTTTTCCACACTCAACAACACACCCACACACATACTAATACTGTTGCACAAGTATACAGTACGTGCACAAATTAATTTGTGTTTGGACAAACAAGGGAGACTGTGGTCATCACTGGAATTCAAATTGTCATGCCAACTCGTCTTAGAGACCGTGCTGTTTGTCTGTTATATTGAAGGATTCTGCATAATGACGAGATGTTCTTGAAATCATATATCTGATACCTGTGCGTAGGTGTGTGTGCATGAAAAGGTATTTAAGTTAAAAAAAATAAAAAAGAGCGGAGTGGGAAGGGGGAAAAAAAAACGCACGCCCCCACCGAGCACTAAACTGCTTTACAAAGTTATTTACAGCTCAATCCATCAATAAACGACAGGTGCAGCATCTTCACAAACAAACCTATTAGCTTTCCTCCCGCTGGAACAATATCCTCTTCAGCAATCAGCTGCTCTCTCTCTCTCACACACACACACACACACACACATCATCATCTCTGTGACAGATCGTTACGTAAAACTGCCAAATGGGACTTGATTTATAAATTGTTTTGAAATTATTAGAACGAGTAAAGCTCTGATAATCAGAATCTTATGTGAGTAAAGGTAGGTAAGCACGCATACAATGGTTAACATTTGTGGTTTTGAATGAAAACAGTTAATGGATAGATTGCTGTGAAATCTAAGACACACGTTCATGTCTCCCCCTCAGGAGGAATACCTGAAAAATGAGTGATATTCCCCATCAGCCTTCAGGGGGCAGCAGTATTTCTTTTCATAGTACTGTGAAGAAAGGCCTGCCCTACTCTGCTTAGCTTGATATTCGTGCACTAACCCTAACCAATCTCGCGCTTCATTCCTAAACCGAGTGGAAACTTTCGTGGCGGTGAAATGGAGCCAACGTGGAAGTCCCTGCAAGTAAGTGCATTTCCTCAAATGTCCACTTGAGGCTGGCTACAGAACTAGTTAATCTCCATAAGCCCCCATGTTAAAAACTTCACTGCAGAAATAAAAACATGTTTACACCCTGGTACGAAAAACTTTTTTCACCGTTCATGGCAACAACCACAGCTGTCACACTCTGAGCTCCTCAGAGCAACATGTGAGTCCATGTTTCATACAGTCTATGGCTTAAACCTAACCAGAGACGGCACACTGATGAATCATTGCCGGTGTCAAATGGTTGGCAACACGCTGGCATATTATGAGACTGAGCACCGATTCGTTCATCCTACACTGAAGTAAATATGAGTTTGGGCTGTTTTTGTAGTTATCACAAACACTGGGAGATGTTTCTTTTCCTGTTAATATTATGTGTTAACACACCTTTTGTTACACCTTTTGTTTTTGTTTTGATAGTTAAGGCTACCATGGAAAACATTATTGCGCAGGTCAGAATCAGGTCAGTGAGAAATGTCTTGGCTGAAATCTACCAGCCGACACTGTGATCCAGCAAATTCTTGCCAGAAATGAGAACACAGTATCTGTATGCAGCGGCATGTAACAAACCGGGCACAGCCATCACTGTTAACTGTCAATGCTGTCTTAATTATAATACAGAGATTTGTCGAATCAGATTTTTTGCAAACTGCAGAGTGCAGAGTGCATTGCACAGAGAGTATGTGTTTCTGTATCTTTTTTTTTTTTTTTTTAGTAAAATAACCTGATTAATTTGTCTAAAAAAGTTTGAATTCATGAGGCCATGACACTTTAATTTGTGCTGTAATGATACAGCAAACATAACACTGTGCTACATGTTCTCAAACCTTTCCGCCTCTATAGTAGGGAAGGTGCAGAAGTGTAAAACTTGAAACGCTTGCATGTTTGTGTATTAAATCACGATGACAAGTGAGCCACATATCACTGGCTGGAACATAATGTCAGTTTGCAGGGTGTAAGGCTATAGTTTGTTCCTGAATGCAGAGTGTTGCATGTCAGGGCACAGGTCAAAAGCTAAAGGGGCCAATGGCAGCTCCAGATGGTACCTTTCCACTTTTGGAAAAGATGGTGTCAAGAAACAAGTTCAAACATGAGATATATTGACAGGGGGGGTGTATTTTGGGTTTGGGTTTGGGCAACATGTTTGACCTGTCATGGATACATGACCATATAGACTGAAAAGTCACACTGAAAGTCAAAAGGGATTAATACAGAAGACAGTCCTGCAACCAGATGAAAAATGCTTTTAGTTCGGCACGGCTTCTTATGAAACCGTGCTCGTCTGCTATTCACATTATATCTGACTTCGCAGCATGCTTGCCATTTTGTAACATAATGAACACCTCAATGCAGGCTAGCTTTCATATCACCTCCTCCTCTTTTCTCCCCTTGTCCCGTTTTTTCCACTCTGTCTGCCAACACCAAAATCCAGATGACCGGAACGTGGTGTACAGTAGGATCGGGTGTCGGCCGGCTGAATGCAGTCGGTGCTGCGGTCTGCTGTGGTTGAGAGTGGCACGGTGTCATCTTCCCCTCGCAGCGATGTTGCCAACATTAACGCCATGTGTGACAAAACAACACAGAGTCAGTGAAAAGGAGACGAAGGACTACTTTTGGTCACTTTTCATCACATCATTAATACTGTATGCAACAAGCTGCAGCACAGTGTGTGCCGCAGCTTGTTAACAGATCGATCTGGTGATGTTTTGATCAGTTGCTTATGGCCAAAGCCTGATGTGTCTTTCTGATGTTTAGCAGGCATGTTAGTGCCAGTTCATTCGTCTTAAATCAAAGTATTGGATGAACATTTTGGACTGATTATGGTGCTAGATGAAAAGTGAAGGATCACCAATTCATCCTGATAGATGTTGATGTACCAATCTTTATGACAATCCATCCAATAGCTGTTGGGACATTTCACTCAAAAACACAAATGTCAACTTCATGAGGGATTTTTTTTAAAAGTCAGGGGATCACCAAATATAGCATGATTAATATGGGAACTATGAATGTTTCTACAAGTCTGTAGTGATTCAGTAGATTTCCCTCTTTTGAGGAACATGTACTGCTGCTCTAAACACTCAGTAGAGAAACCCCTGAGAGAGTCCCCAGCTGAAAACAGTCCCCTAAAAACCCAGCTGTTTTAGGAATTATTAAAAATAAAATCATATGTGTTCTGTTCAGCCACACACAGAGCGGGGAAGTCAAAACATATTGAGAGATGGACTAACACATTTTTATTTTGGTCTTCATGCGTGATTGAATAGCACATGATTATCGGCAGCCTTACCTTCAACCACTTCTGTAAGTCAAAATTTCCAGAGACAGAATACAAAATACACACTATTTGAATCGTACACCAGGATTCAATCAATGAAAACAAACTCAAACATATAGAGAAACTGGCTCTTGAATGCTCGTCCTCCCCCGTGAGAAACTAGAGGAAACTTAAGGTATGATTTGGAGAGACAGAATAGAAACTGTAATCCGACAATGCCGCGTGACTTACAGGAAATATATCTCTCCGTTTCCTTACATTTAAACAAAGTCAGACAGAGGTGTATTTTCAAAAAGATTTAATATCAAATATTCTCTTCTAATACTCCAGCACCATTTTACGAAAGCCCTCGCAGTATTTTCAAAGTCCACACACATGTTCCAAACAACACACATACAGTATGAGAAAGAAGTACTCCTCGTACTGTTTGAACACCGTCTGAAGTGCTCTTAGCTGCTCATCTTGTCATCACGTTTCACTGTGATTCCTTAAGATATTTTCGCACGTTCATTTGGGATGGAAAATTAAAAAATAAAATCCGACATATAAAAAGCTGCACAATTCAGAAGAATGTGGAAGACAAGTAGGAGAGTTTCACGAACGCAGAGTCGAGGTTCAGAGCAGCTAAAGACAAGAAACGAGATTGCTTATGCGTGTGGATTTTCAAGCGTTGTCGGGATTAAAACAAATAATAGAAAGGGTATAACTCTTACTGTGGATACAAGGAGAGTCTGAAATGTGCCTTGACTTTAATTCAATCTTAAACGAGACAGCTCTACTGTAGTTACAAATTTTCACTGGCTCAGGAACATGTTAACAGGATTTAGTTCTTGTAGTATGTATTGTATGCTCTTTGTCAAACTGTCACTGTACTGTCACTCGCATCCCTCAGGCACTTCATATAGGAAAAAAAAAAAAAACACTGGCACAGACCTGAAATCATTTTCAATCAATCATGAGTACAAAATTGATTATTTAATTTCTGTAACAGATGGGGCCCGCTGCGTGTAATATTTGGAATGAAAATTCACTTAGTGTCTTTTATCATGGTTTGAGGATTGAGGCTTTATCAAAGGCACTTTGCATTTTCATTAAGCAAGTCCATATTTGTTCTTAAAAGCCCCCCGAGAAATATGTTGTTACAGGGACGTGTGCGGGTTCAACAGGAACCCTGCCAGCATCGGCCTTTGCAAGGTGTTGCAAAATGGCAGCACAAGAGTTATGGCAGAACATTTAGTTTAGTTTAAGGCAATAAGGTTTGTAACTGGTAGTATCAAAATAAGAGTAAACTTTGGTCCGAGACCTTCCACAGGAGCTAAAACTTGTTTTGTGATACAAAGAAATTAGTAAAGATTTCCCTTTTTGAAAAGTAGGACTCCACAGTTCTTGAAAGAAACAGGACATGTGCCCTTTTCTACTAGATAATCTACTATCTCAGCCTCTTAGTGGGATTAAAAAGCAACTCGCTTTGTAAGAGATTAGTGTGTTTCTTTTGTTTTTAGGAAAGGCTGAGTATGTAACATTGCATTGCATCTACCCAAATATCCACGTCTTACTGACTGCATAGCAGGACAACATTCACACACCTAGCACAGCAATTTTTTTTTTTACAAATGCACACAAAATATATATAAACTGTGTCCTGAATGGTTAATACCATTTCAGCTCTGTCTGTGACAGTTTCATTGAACTGAAATAAATCTATATGCAGTACTCACACAGGTACCGTATTCAACTTTGAAACTTAATGTTAGAAAAATAATGGTCTCTTGAACAATGTCAGACATTTGCCAGCACGCAGGTCAGTGTATTCGGAGGTTCACCAGTAGAGTCCAGTGATAAAACCTCACATTAGGTGCTTTGTGTCTATAATTTTTTACAAACAGCATGTTCATGTTTGGGTTTTTTTTAGAACGGCAGAGTATCCAGAAAGATCTTCTCCACTATCGGTGGAGGGGGGACCAGGTCCTCCAGTTTTAGGTAGAAGATGCGCTGTAGGCCCTGTGTGCATAGAGTCCTCAGTTCGGGGAGTTTGCCCAGAAGACGAGAAAGATAATTGGGCTGGGCGCGGCTTGGTTCTGATCCGTTTCCGCTCACATGTTCCCTTAAAGAAGTGATGAGATGATTCTGAAAGTCCTCGACCCGTTTGGGCTCTTTTAGGCCATGGCGATCTAGATGGAAAAGATGAGTTCTCATGAGAAACACAGTTCTGAATATAAACACAACATTGAGCGCAGGCAGATTAACTGTAGCTCTCACCTGTGATGATAACTAGCGCTGCAAGACAGGCAAACAAGGAGATGTCTAAGTTCATGCGGTGCAGGCTGTGGGAGAAATCCATGATGGAGTCGATCCAGTCACCGAAACTGCGAACGCACTGCAGTCGGTTGAGGACCAAGCCGTTACAGAAGATCAGCTTGTTCTTGTCTGGATTTGACCTGCACAGTTTCAAAACAAGAGTACAATCAGTATACTGAAAGGTGCATGTTACCCTAGTTAAATATTAGTTAACGTGGCATTTAAAAGAAACAGACCTGTATGCTAGTCGCAGAATGAAGAGCTCGACAAAGGCAGATTCCACCAGCAGCTCCTGGTCTTCTGTGCAGAAATCAGTGAATCCTGGGATGGTTTCGGCCCAGTTTCTTATTACGTCCAAAGAACCGGTCAACAAGTCATAAAACTGCTGGATATCACCGGCATCCTCCTTTTCTTTCAGGTTGTCCACTGTCTCCTGGTACTAAGGAGGAAGAGGTGGGAAGGGTCAGTGCTTCTGAAAAGAACTGCAAATGCAATCAATGTCTTTCATTCTACATCCTGTACTGAGTTAATTGTAACTGATCTGATTACTACAAAGATTACTACCTTGGAGTAGTCCAGCTTTCCAATGGTTGGGTTTGAGTCCAAGTGGGCCCTCACAAGAGAGGCTATGATGTTGACACTGGGGGTCGTGGATGAAGCCTCAGACAGAGTCTTGGGTTTGGAGGGCAGACGACCCCGACGACCTTTGAGGCTGTCTGTGCGAACAACTAAGAGGGGGACAGACAAAAAAAAAAGAAGAGGGGCATTTAAAGCACACGTTTGTGACTCTCACGTGGCCGTCGCTGCACCCAACAATTTAAAAAACAACTGCTGTATCAATTTCAGTTTCCCTTTTTCTGCAGCTGGCACTATAAGGCTCTGGTTGCATATGTCTGTCATTCCTAGCTTTGGTTTCACAGGACTGTCATTACAAACCCCCAGTTTCACGTCGTCATACATTAGTCGCTGAAAGCTTTAAGAGAATCTGACATTGCATTACCTTCTTTGACCATTCCCACTGCGAGACATTTCTGGAAACGGCAGAACTGGCAGCGGTTTCTCCTCCTCTTGTCCACCGGACAGTCTTTATTGGCGAGGCACACATACTTTGCATTTTTCTGTACGGTTCGCTGTCAAACAAAGGGGGGAAAAATGACATTACTATAAAATGCTGCACACACATATATCAATGTAAATGACAGAAATGCACAAATACATTTTTTTCAATCCGCTCAATTTGCATGTCCTAAAAACTTCCTGTTTTGGACCTGCCTGTCTAATGTGGCATGAGCCAGTAACCATCGGTGCATTACTAAACACCCAATATAAATATCTTATTTAATCTGAATAACTGACCAATACTTGATTTTCAAAACTAATATCACTTTTAGTAAGGATCTATTCAGTTTGTGTTGTCACCAAATTACGCTCTGTTGGTCAAACTGTATGGTTTCACTCATGCTGATGATGATATATACCTTGAAGAAACCTTTGCAGCCCTCACAGGTGCGGACTCCATAGTGCTGACAGGATGCATTGTCACCACAAACTGCACAGCGCCCATCACTGGATCCCGGGTTGTGGGATTTAGGAGACGCCATGCCCCCCTCTACTATCCTGGGGCTTTCCAGGGGTCTGTGCTCCAATGACATGGGGGGACAATGAAGTGGAGAGACATGCTGCTGAGGAGGCAGGAAGAAAGAGTCGTCCTGGCCTGGCTGAACATCCTGATGCTGCCCTAGGGGAGAGTGCTGCTCTGGTGCGGGGCTGAAGGTGAAGAAGGAGAGCTGCTGCGCCATGGCAGCCTTATCAGCCACAGAGGCCGGGGGGGCTGAGGGGTAGGGGCTGAAAGGGGAATCCCAGACAGGTGCAGACTGGGCCTGAAAGCCCGGCGTTGGAGGAGACGCGGCAGCATAAACTGGGCTGCCGTAGTAGTCAGAGCCACATGACGACAGCGTCTCATCAAGGCAGCTGAGCGCGAAGGATCCTGGGTAACAGCCATACACCTGGAGATCGTCCAGCTTGAAGGCTTGGCTCTGCATCTGAGGGCAGGAGTTTTCAGCTACCGCGGCATGGTTGAATGAAACTGTAGAGGCGGGTGGAGAGGTGGTAATCTTGCAGGAATACGCATCAAACTCCCCCATGTAGCCATTTCCCACCAAGGTGTTTATGCTAGGCAACGAAGAAGTAGACAGCTGGTCCTTTTGGCCACTGATGTCCATCATCAGTTTGGCACTGAGGTCAGGATTCAAGAACTCAGAGCTGAAGTAAGTGTCATGGGGCAGGGATGCATACTGGGTTTGTACACAGGGCATCTCTAGGACAGAAGACAACAACAATTACTATGGATTAAAACATGTTTGTGCATGTTAGATACGTTCACAGATATTAAATATGCAGCATTAAATCAAAAGGGAATCAAATAAGAGTTTCTATGTATAATAATATGTTGCAAAAGTGTCGAAACTGTGACTTTTCATGCTTAAAAAGAATGCATGACTTGCTCTTATTTTGAAATAACTGGATAACTAGGGCTGACAATGTAATGCGATAAAGTTCAGATGTAAAAGAAAGTAAATAAGATATCGTTTAAATAATACGGTTCAGCATTTTCAATCCTTCCCTCTGTAACCATCCAAAACAGTAGCCTACATTAACAACATGAATGCACACGGTCTCAGTTCCCCTACATGCCATTTCTCTAGCTTCAGGGCCAATCAGTCCTCTTTAGAAAAAAAAACAGAGGGTGGTCCAGTGGAGCAATCAGATATTGTGTTACTGGCTGTTAATGCTCTGAAAACCTCTTTCAGTGGAGGGCAACCCTCTTTCACGGGGACTGTACCAGGGAGTGTTGGAGATTGTGTTTCATGGTGGGTTAAATGCCAGCTGAAATGGGAAAGGTGGCAAAGCCTGTTTATGTGTATGTGTATGTGTGCATGATTGGGTGAATGGGCGTGTATTCGCCAGTGCCAACTTCCTCGCTCGACACCTAAACATTCTTCGTAAAACCGTTCAAACTTTAACCGGTTTGTTGAATTACTTCCCTTTCAATTTGTACAACTATAAGCTTGACCCTGGGGGGGGGGGGGGCAACGCCACTCATGTGTCCCATATGTGTCCTATAAATAAATATACTCTACTCTATAGTACTTCTTGTACTGTAAATCAGCAGTAATAGATCCATGCATAAAACATACAGCATGTACAATCATCAGGTTGCAAATGTAGACCCGGACAGATAGCTGTAGAACTTTTAGGAAAGTACACATAGTACAGTTGCACTAGTATCAATCACAGTCTGGAAAAATCTCCACTAATAACAAAATATACTCAACTTTAACAATTATTTATCGTACAACAAGTACTTCTGTTTATACTTCATTGTTAGGTTTATTAGACACACTTAGCCACAACTATTTGTTGGCTGTACTTTGTAATACTTCATACAACTTATTTATATCAATGAGACATGACTGGTTAAATCAACAGCTCTCTAACATCAACACAACTGAACAGTAGTACATGAAGGCAGGACTTATTGCAGGGCTGTTGTTTTGCAGCTGTGTGTATTGCTCAGAGATATAACATCTTTGGACATTATTTCCCAAGCCATTAAATAAACTTGAGGCTGCAGAATTATTATTTGCGCTTAATTATTAAGAAAGTAGTTATAATATACCAACAAAGGCAACATATACATCTTATATCAGTATTCATATGGGGCATATGAATAAAATAATATAAACACATGCATAAAAATGCACTTTCACTCACCTGGTTCATGTAAATATCCCGAATTTGAAGCTTTTCATTTATTCCAAACGAGTCAAACTGATGAATGTCACCTCTGCCAGCTGCTTATGGGCACACACACTCATTAAAAACACAGTCGCACACACACACACTGGGTCAGACCAACACAGTCGCGCTCCATACACTCTTGTTTTATCACGGCTGCGTCGACAATAAGGCGGGACCATGCCCAAACATGGTGAACGGGGCGGTGGAACGTTCCGGGTCGCCGGCCAATCAGCGGCGCGTCCGGGCACCGACGTTCTTCCGTGTGACGCACAACCGGGATTCCATTGACGCAAGAGCCGGGGGCGCGTGCGTGCTAAATATAAACCGACAACGACAGCGGCGCTCACGTGGGGCTATTACTAGATGAAAAAACGCTAAAAATAGCCGAGGTTTGGAGGTGCGGACGTTTTTATGACTGGAAATGATATTACACACGTGTACGGCAGGAAGGTGTGTTATCACGTGATGTGCCAGGAAACACCTGGATGGGGGTTTTCTTTCATAAAAAGATGGGATAATAACCTCTTCAATGAAAATATGCTACACTTTATTATAGATATATGTATATAATTACCTTTTTATATGTACATAGTTTTTGTTCTTGTTTATGTCATTGTTTACCTGTCATGTTTTGTTTTTTAACTCTACCTATGTCTATATATGATGTTTGTAGCACGAGAGCAAAGTGTAGCACACATACCTGGCGAATTAAATTGATTATGATTATGATTTTATACTGACTCGTGGGCATTTTTATATAAAAAAAACTGTTGGAGTTATATAAAAATCACCCGTATTATACTCTGTTATTAGATGGACTAAATTTCAGTGATTTTTAAATCAATGTCAGTGATTTATTTCACAGTAACACGGTTGTATCATATAGAATGTATGCTTTTATTTGAGAAGAATAAAGTCATAACCTCTGCTTAAATAAACTCTTCAAGGAAAATATGCAACACTTTATTATATATGTATATATAATTACCTTTTATATGTACATAGTTTTTGTTCTAGCATGTCCTTTAACTGTACCTATGTCTATATATGATGTTTGTACCACGAGAGCAAAGTGTAGCACACATGCCTGGTGAATTAAATTGATTATGATTATGATTTTATACTGACTTGTGGGCATTTTTATATAAAAGCTGTTGGGATTATATAAAAACCGCCCGTATTATACTCTATATGTTAATTTATGGAAATTAGATGGACTAAATTTCAGCGAGTTTTCACAGTAACACGGTTGTATTATATAGAATGTATGCTTTTATTTGTATGATTATATATTGCATACTATTATTTGTTTGATATTGAACATTATTTATCTTTTATAAAGAGTTTTCTCATATTTTTTACATTTTATAATGGTCCATTAACAGTTTGGTGTGTAGGATATACTGTGTTTTTAGCATGTAAGGTGGTTTCTGTCTATAGAGCCACTGTCTGGCAGTTCAACGTGGTGGACTCGAATTGTAATGCAAAAATAAAAACATAATGATTCTTATTTGTGATCATATTCTAATAAAAACATGGTTATGAATATTATATTCAATTTCTGTCAATAAATCCTCATAAATGTTACAGACTGGACCTTTAATAGCTGTTCTGGAGCCTTTGATCACATCGTCAAAAAATTAAGTTTGAGATAATTCAGTCTTGACACTGGAAACAGTTATTGACAAGTCGTTTTTCTTCAGTCACATGATCAGCTGATATTTCTCAGGTCAAGAATAAACTTTGAACCTCGGATTCTTGCATAGTTTTACCTTTATTGCTTGGTTGCTTCTGTTTCTGTTTGACTGCTGCAGCACCAGCTGCCCCATCTGAGATCAATAAAGTGAGCGACTGATGTGGACACTCATCTTCTAGTACTACAACCTTAGGGAGGATTACATAGGACCCAGTTTAAAGTGATTAATCGTGAATAATATTAGACATCAGAGGTGTGAGGTGACACATCGTAATGCAATCATCAGACAATTTACACTATGGATGTCACACTCTCAGCTGCAGGTGTCTGTTCGTCAGCATCTGTTTAAGAATCACCCCATACCCCTTGTGTCGTAACCTTTCCACAACATCCAGAAAACCAAACACAGCCTAACATTTGTGGGTATCCACTTGAAACCTCTCTGGGGAACTTTGAGTGTGATCTGGTTTCTTTCTTTCTTTCTTTTTCCACCCCTTTGAAGAAAGCGAGCTGGGTCACTCAGGGTGAGAACCTGTTGAGATTTTCTCACAAGACGGCACAAACAGGCCTGGAATTAATGAGGTTAATTGGAGGTTGGAGTGACAATGTCGTATACAGTATGAATATGAAATAACTAGACAAGACTGGACGTGTCCTTTCTGCACACCTCTTTGACTTCATGCAAGAACACACACAGGCTGACATACATCACACGCACTTCATAAATACACAGACAAAAGAGCACGAACATACTGTTATAACATTGCACGGGAATTAAAAAAGCACATCTGGCAAGTTAAATCATGACACATAATGCACCGGCGGTAGGTATGTTTACTGCAACTAGAGAATTTTACAACTTTTATAGTAAAAAACAGCTGTTGCTGTTCATGCAAGAAGTGTTTTCTGCGAGATTCTTCATCTACTTCCACATTTTAGAGGCAAATGTTGGATATTTTACTCCACTACTTTTGTTTGCCAGCTTTAGTTACTTTTCAGATTTCAGAATATTAATGCAAAATATAGATGAACTAATACATTTCAATGTATTATAATGGGTTAAGCTGCCACGTTTACAGGCTGCAACATTAAAAAAAAGATGCTTACACATTGATTATAATCTGACAATATGTCTGAAATGGTCTATTTTGCATTATGAGTACTTTAAGTATATTTTGTCGATAATCCAGAAGTGAATACAATTACTGCTACTTAGAAGAAAACATGTTGTGAAATTCTTCACAGCCCCATTTTGGATTAATGCCCCTGGAGCGTTACCACAATCTGACTTGTTCTGTCTCGTTTTTATGTGTATGTGAGTTTAGTTTATAGACAGTTAATGTTAACATAACATTATACAGACATGTAAAACAAGATTTCACTGACTTGTCCTGTATGTCTGATAATAAATAAGACAAAGGCTGTGACATTTACCACAGTGAATGAGCGTCTTGCTTCATTGATACTGGATAATCCTTTTAATCTCAAAACAAGTCCAACTAGACTTGTCCACGTCTAAATATAAGATTGTTACATTTACTTTTTTTTAAAATTTGCATTCTGATATTCATTTGTCGTGCATGCATATGAAAATATGTTTGTTTAATCTTTATTTTCCACCAGCTCCCCTCAGTGCTCTTTGCACCATCAACCCACCCAACCCTCGGTGTCAGTCACTCTTTATGTTTGATGCTTTATTCCAAGAGATTGCAAGTGTGTCACACACACACACACACACACACACACACACACACACACACACACACACACGCACGCACACACACACACCATCTACCCTGAACTGAACCTTTGCTGTTTCCTCTTCTGGATTAGTCCGCCTGCTTCCCCTCCCACACTGATGCAAAGCCTGCCTCACCATGCTGTCATGCTTTGGTGTTAAGGAGATTTAAGCAACTTCTTTCAGTAGAATTTCAGTGGAAGTGGGCTGCTTGCAGAGTATAATTGTGTACATTTCAAATAAAGTCAGCGCTTCATACAATGTAGGCATTGTTTAAAACATATAAGCATCAGTCGACTGTGCTTACAGTCATTGTTTTTCAGGAAATTAAAAGTGCAAGCAGCATATTATTAAGATCTGTAATTTATATGATGAAGTAATATTTCAGGTACAGCTTTGAGAGCTTCATTTTCAGCTGCAAAATACAGTAAGATCCCCACAAAAACAAAAAGATCTGATGAAAAGAGAAATCTTAAATCAAAAGACTTGCAGTGGAACAA
The DNA here is from genome assembly GCF_000972845.2 of Larimichthys crocea. Taxonomy (NCBI): domain Eukaryota; kingdom Metazoa; phylum Chordata; class Actinopteri; family Sciaenidae; genus Larimichthys; species Larimichthys crocea. The sequence continues at coordinate 18,476,353 of NC_040016.1, read as the reverse complement.
CAGATTGTGATTATTTCCTTTATCTGCCCATTCACCAGGTCGTCAGTCTGAGGACAATAAATGTTGTCAACATGAGTATACATTACTGCCAAGACACACATCCAAGGGACAACAGCACAATTTGACAATTTGACAATAAGACACGGTAATAAATGAACATACGAGCGTGATACATGCACATGAATACACTGAAAATCCAACACAAAACTGACTTCTGAAAGTTCGAGACATGCACATCACTGAAACAAAATCTTAACTGTAGCATACGTTTCCCAACATTTTCCCAGTCACAAAATGTTTATTACATTTTGCACGATTTCATTATATTACACCAGGTTTTTGTGTGTTTTGTGACTGCTTTTAAGAAGCCTAATCAAGAGGACTTACAGGACGACAACATTACTCTTATCCAGTATGTCTTAATGTATTTAATACAATCGGATGCTGTTTTTATACTAAATTAAATTTTAACTTAGTTAAACTGAATTTGGCAGAGCCTTTCCGCCCAATGCTCTCAGGCTGTCAAGCAAATCTTTATAAAACCACATTCAGTCACATTCAATCAAGTGTTTCTTGCATTATTTATGTAAAAAATAAACACGGGAATAAATATAAATACATGTTTCTTTGAGCTGGATAAACACTGACAATGAAAGACACAAGAAGAGACAGGTAGGAAAGCGCTGTTCAACGAGGTGAGCTGCTGCGAGCTTCTGAAGGCTGAACAAAGCCAGTTCATCACCAGCTGCATTTGGAAGTACACGTGAAACTCAAGACAAGACACGATGGCAACATAAAAGCTATCACAACATAATATAATATATTCCTTATCGTACACTGTGGATAGACCATGCTCTGCTCTTTTATTTACAAAAACGTAAAATGGACGCAGTACATTGAAGTTGGCACACAATAGCAACGATCGGACTAGAATCTACTACTCGAGTAGTGAAATTTGCATTTTTGTGTCTTATGCCAGGGATTGAGTGCAAAAGACATACACAATAATACTAAATAATAATAAAAACACACAGTTACACACACTCAGCGATGGACTTTCTCTTTTAAATACTCATCCTGCATCATTTTCACAGTAATGCGGTGGTCTGCTGTGACCCCTGGGTGGAACTGTGAATCTACTTGAGGTGAAAAAAGCCGGATGGTTTTGTTGGCGGAGCGGCCAGCATGTTAGCTTGATTCTTGTGAGTTATGTGGATCTATAATAAATGAAAAAGAAAACATGTTTTGGTTCATGAAAATTGAATTGTAATATATGATAAAATACAAAAAAAATCCATCTAGATTGTTAGTAAAACAAGCATTATCCTAATATGGATTACATGTGTGCTTTTACTTTGAAGACACATCATTTCCTGTATTCCTCTGGCCCAATTCCAGCATCCACCCTCAGCCCTAAGCACTGAACCCGACCTGGCATTAAATGACGTCAGACGATCAGCGAGAACAAAGGTGCAGTGGCTCAGTTGCCCAATAGGTATAACATGTAATGTCTTGACAAACTGAATTAGACTGGTAATAACACTTACAGTGCACGGAGGCTGCATCCAGGGCTCCCCATCGATTTGCATGGGCAGAGCTTTGCTTGTCCTGCACATGGAGAGGAGAGAGAGTTAATTATAATGTACTATTTATACTGTATGCGAGCATTATGTCAGATGAGTGTATGTTGACACCAAGCTGCACAGCGAGGATAAATACCACCTGACAATATAAAGCAAACTATAACCACATACAATCTAGTTTACGATGTTTAATTTTATCTTTCGGATCCCACTCTGTGGTTAATTTAGAGCCTGTTGTGTGTGGTGTTGTTGTGTGAAGCTGTTATTGTTATTTCTGTCATCCATGTACAAAACCTGATGGTAATTTGGGAAGTTTGTGCCAGTCTGCGCCCGGCGCTCTTCAGTCCAGTGTAGATTTGTCCCATCTCTATGACTCCTTCCAGCCCCACCACCTCCAAACGCTTATCACTCATGTCTGAGAAGAACACACCCACAGATCAAATTCAGAAGGCCAGGAAGGGATTATCGACAACATCTGGATGCCATAAAAAGCCGAGTCTCACCTTGAGAGATCGTTTTGAGAAGTTCAGGGTCAGTGATGACCTCACTCTGCTCCACCTCCTGCACGCCGTCAGGCTTCTTGGACTCGCCCCAGAGATTGGAGCCTCCGTGCATGCTGGGTATATTGAGGACAGCTATGCCCTCCAAAGACATGCCGCTTAGGTCCAGCGATTTGCCACAACACTGGTGGAAGCAAAACAACAGGTGGTTTTCTATACACACAACTGAACAAAAGCAAGCAATTAAGGCGAAGTGCAAATTAGTTTTGAACCTCGATCGTGAAACACTCCATCAGCTTCTTGCAGGAGGCGGAGATGGTCTCAGAAGTGGCAAATTCAAAATACCAAAGTTTGTTCTTCATTCTTAAAAACAACAGAGAACCATAACTCTATTGGTTAAAACGTCTTTGTTAGACTAGATACAGTCATACAGTCGGTGTGAATCCTCACCTGCTGTTGAACCTCTGGGGGTGTTTCTCTCTCATGGAGTGGAAGCGATGAGCAATAGAGGCATCCTGCTCACATGGACACAAATGCACTCATATTTTAGGCAATGTATTTGTGTTTCTTTCAATCAGAAATCAATCAATAACCATGTGGTAGTGACTCACCACTCCCACAGAGAAGTAGTTGTTGATGATCTCGTAGGGCACAGGGTCTCCAACCTCTTGGGGGTCGTCTGGTATCACCTGGATGCTCCAGCGGTCCATGGGAATCAACTCGCTGGCTTCGATCTCCTTCAGAATCTCTCTCAAGTCTGACCCCTCGTAGCCTTTCACAGGATTACAAAGGAAAGTGTATAAAGGCTCCAATGTCTGTGCCAATACCAGTGAGGGTTGAGTTAATGCGTTGTTGGTGTTACCTCCTCCCCAGCGTAGACAGCGAGCCAGGTCATTCCCAGTGCCCAGAGGCAGGACAGCTACAGGAGGACGCACTGGGAGGCCTTCTTTGTCTGAAATCACAGGCATGTTATTCATCCTTAGAGATGATTTAATTACCTCTCTGAAAGCCCAAAAGGACCTACAGTACCTATAGCGTCCAGGAGCCACCCGACAGTGCCGTCTCCTCCACATGCCAAGATCCTGTACTCGTGCAGATTGCGGAAGAAGTGCAGTCTGAAGAAACAAACAAAAGACGACATTAACATAAAGAAAACAAGTCCAAATGTAAGTCCTACAGTGGTGAAAGTGCGCTGTACCCCGGTGCAGGACCTCCGTTGGACAGGTTGTACACTTGACGAGGGTTCAGCAGGTACTGAAACTTCCTGAGCACTCTGTCAAAAACGAAAAAGAGAAACACATCCAGAGAGAAAGAAAGTGAACGGGGAGCATATTTATGTTCTAGAAATGAAAAAAGAAATGACACAAACATATTGTGCTGTTTACCGTTCACCCTGCTTTCCTCCACTTTTTGGGTTTACGAACACCAGCAGAGGGTGGGTGTCTGGAATTGGAACAATCTGAAGAAAAATACGATAAAAATTACTCCATAAAAATACAACATGTAAGCGTATATGCTGTGAGTCCGAGACTTTATAGGGTTTAGCCTGATTTATGCATGACCACCATGTCGCATGGCTTCTACACCAAAAACCAAAGTTTCAGTTACAGAGATCCGCTTGTTTTAATATTTAAAACATTCTGATTATATACTGTAATCGCCGTGGGCACATGTTTTTAGATTTCAGGAATAATCAACTGACAAATTGTGGCTTTGAATGCTGAGCTGAAGCCATGTATTTAGCCATATTTTATGTGGATTTTTTCTGCGGGAGTAAGTTTGGTACTTTTGCTCAGCAGCCATGAAAACTTGTTACCATTGGAACAGATTGAAGCCAACACGATTTTGGGCTTCTAACAGCTGCTGCTCTCTATGAAGGAGGTAACAAACCAACTTCCACTTTTCAAGCTTACAGGAAGTGAGCATATGGCCCCCCAAAAATTAAATACTGGATCAGTGGGCTTGTTCCCTGCGGAAGCAGACATAACCATGGCAGATGTATTTGTCCATTCAACACGCTGACGCTGAGTCTACAGTCCTTTTAAAACATGAAAAGCAACATGACAAATCACTAAAATTTGGAGATTCTCCCAAAAGCAATGATATGCAGATGGTAGTTTGACGAGACCACTTGAAAGAAACCTCGCAGAGAAAACACATGGGTGTACAGTTGGAAAAGGAATAAAAGTGTGGAGGAAGATTTGGTACGAGCAGACCTGCAAGATGTGGCCATCAGGAGTGACATTCAACAAGCTGGTGTCCTCCTCCTGCAGGAGATAATGGGCAATTAACCATCAAACAGATAAGTAACTAACAATAATCCTCTGTTTTTCTTTATATAAACTGATTATTTTACCTTTGAGACGGCGTGTATGGCCCATGGAGGCAGTATATGATCTCTCAGTGGCCCGCAATCGCAGGTCGATAAGCCAGAGAGGACGCACTCATCATGACGCTTAAAAAAGACACGAGACTCAGTGAACTTTATGCATATTATTTAAGTCTTTATGCATATCATTTAAATCCTTCATCAAGTCCTCACCATCTCCTGGCACCACACACAACACCTCCCCGCTAAAGTTTTGATCTTCTTGTGGCAGACCTGACATTTGGTGGTGTTACCGTCAGCTCTGATCCAGTCGTGAGCTGCCACCTGAGATACAGAGGAGCAGAAAAAGGGAGGTTGAGATCTTGTTTTGCTCCGTAGAGCAGCTGTGGAAGTTACAGACAGTTTCAAGTTTAGGATTTTTTTTGACAGGCAGACGGATCAAATATCCCTAAAGGCACCTCAAACCTCGCAGAGCAGTTGAGGATTGGCTGTGACAGTGAACAGATCATTGTCTACGCTCGTACAAAATCAGGACATTTAACAGATGCACAGAGCAGACTGTGCTGGCTTTAATCTGCACTAAAAAAAAACACACTGATGGGTTGTACTTACTGACTAATGCACTGTAATGTTCCCTGTTGTTAATGTGTTCAGTGTTACTGCCATTTGGTTTCTGGTCAGTCGGCAGAGATCTCACATAAATTCATTATTCACATGACAAATATCAGCAAAGATTTGCATGCATACTGTCGTTTACGTCAGTCCATCTGACTGCCAGAAATACTCACTCCGCACAGCCGCACATGGTAATAGTCCCTGTCAAATGCATTATTTACTTATATTAAATTACTAAGCCTTTATTAAGAGTGAAGCTGTATGTTTGTGGCCTGTTTCTAAAGATAAAGAGCTGCCTGATTTTGGTCTTTTCACGGGATTTGTTGGCAATGACGAGAAAATAGAATATCACTCGATTTAAAACTCAAATGTTTAAAAAATAGAATTAAAACCAAACCAATTCAAGACATGGGGTTGTTGGGCTCCTTACGCCAATGTCCTTTTTAGATTTGACGAAGGTACGAGCACAGGGTTCGGGATTCTTGTTGGCACACTGACTGTGGACGGTGTACTTGCAACCTGGAGGAGAAAAAGGAGAATAAGGAATGCTGCAGTGACAAATAAGAGATAGCACAAGTGAATTAGAAAATGATGTGACTCCTCCACTTCATTAACGCTGCGTATGAGGTGTGTGGCTGCCCCCTGATGGCGGCTGTGAGCTCTTACAGGAGCAGCAGAGTCCCTGCTTTCCGAGGCCGAGCAGCATGCTCTGACACACACTGCAATACGTCGGCTTGTTAAAGTGCTTCATCCTCCAAATATGCTGCCCATCCCTCTCTGTCATCTTCAGGGCGAAGGGGAAAAGAATATGTTAAACAGGATGAGCGATCACACTGGTCACTGGTTTACTAAGAACACAAAAGTGTGTTATATGTGGAGTCAGATGTTTGTTCTGTCACCTTCAGCCCAAGCAGAACAAGCAAAGGCACATTGTTCATGCCTCCCTTCACCCATTCCTCCAGAGTGACGGTCTCGCTGTCATCCACATCGATCGCTGTCATCATGTCTTTGAGCACCTGTCCAATTACAAAAGCATCTATTTGTTATTTCATCTCCTGAAGCCTGAAGTGTGGTAAATGTCTTTCTGATGTAAAACAAACACTTACTTTAACCCTCCTATGTGTCAAAAACATTAGATCAGATCGAATTATTTCATAATAGATTAAAAATGCTATTAGTGAAATCTTTAAAAAATGAAAAGACATCAAGAAGAGACTCATACTGGTCTGAGTTCAGTCACGTCCCAGCCCAGGTAATCAGCAGCTCGCATCATTTGGGTGATTATACGATCCACCTCCTGATGTAGAGACAACAGGGTTTACATTATTACCATCATTTTGCTGCGTGCTGTAAGTCACAAACCGGTCAACTAAGTAAGCATACATCAAAACAAAGATCCGTGATTGGGAGTAACTTACAGAGCTGTCCAGGAGTCCGTTGCAGTCTTTATCGTAAAGTTTGAACGTGACTGGAAAGGGGAAAAAAAGTCAGTCAGTGATCCAACCATGTTTCATTTTCTCAGATCATCCTTTCATCAATCATTTATCAGCGGTGAATGCACTATAATAAACAAGGTAGATGATGAAACCTACATTCGAGCTTCTCACGTGGCTGTCCTTCCTCCAGCACTGAGAAGTAACAGGACACGTCACGAAGATAGACCCCGCCTGAAAATAAAGAAACGAACAAAACCTTTTGACCAAACTGGAAACATTCATTGCTTTCTAAGGTTTTAGTTCTGCAGTATAAAAGCAAATATTTTAACATAGACTGGTTGCTGGATCCACTAATCTCCAAATCTTTGTCTACGACCGGCCTCATTCCTGCGTCATAGCACTACAAGATTTAAAAAAAAACAAAGTAGCAAAAAGGGTGGCCGTTGGACGAGGTGTCCAACAGGAAAGAGATGTGATTTGTGGTGCATTGCCAAACACACTTATCACACCCATCTGAGCGTGACCGAAGAGATTTGACGTAAGCTGTGACTTTCAAAATAATTTACCTCCTTTGGGCAGAGGGCCCTTTGTGGACCCATCCTGCTCTACCTGTTGAAAATACTGAAAAAGGTGTTGGCAGAAATCTGCAGGGAAGTCATCCACTTCTAGGTAGGTCTTGAGAAAGAGACAGAAGCCCACAGCATCGACGCACTGTGGAAAGAAATTAGACTCAGGGTCAAAAACAACAATGCTTTCATTTTACTGTAATACTTTTCCTCTTGTTTTCATATAAGGTTTCCAGGGGAAAACATTTTGGAACTAATTATATGTACAGAGAAAATGAGACAGTGTTAAATTCTTTCACCTCAAATGAAACCAAGCATGCACAATCAGAATGCAGGAGAATAAAGTTTCCAATATTAAATGAATAATAAATAAATATAAACCTGGGTTTAATGAAACATTTTCTTTTGATGAAATTCCTATTTTCTCTCCAAATTCAATCGCTCTCCTCCAAAACACATTCGAACAAACAAGAGATTATTATTCTGCTTTAAAATAAAGTGTATTACTGTATTACTACTAAAACGACATGTATTACTGTCCAGAAAAGCAGAGCGCTGTCGCATTACCTCTCCAAAGCTGTGCTGGCTCAGCCGACCCCCAGGGTGAAACTCCTTAATCACATCTTTCACCCTCAACGTGCTGTCTGCAATGGGGAACAAATCCAAAAAGAGGCATGAGGAAAAAATGCAATACCTGATATGAATCAGTCTGTTACGAACATGCCTGACGAAAAAGGGAAAAGTTCAACAGTAAAAACTGAGAACAGGGAAGCTTAGTAATCAATTAATGCTTTCGTCTATGTGCCATTTGTCTCGAGTCTGAAGCAGGGAACAAATTGTGAAAACAGAGGTGCTGCCAGAGGAGTTTTTCTCAGGTCCAAAAAGGAGCAGGTGCAATTATCCATTCATCCATTATCCAACTGTGCAAATACCTCCTCCCTCCCTCCTGCCGGACACTAAAAGCCTACACACCCATTTCATTTCTTTCAAAGCCTCTGAGTCCACGGCAGAATATTTTTAGCTATGCACCACTTTTAGTTTCCTGTGAACAGGTCTATCAAATTCCCTATCAGCTCACAGGCGCCAGACCATGCACTTTTCAGTTTTTTTGTGTTTTCGTGTTGATGCTGATCATCCTCCAGAGAAACATTATGGAGTGTGTCTTTGAGCTGATGGTGCGTGAATAACAGAAACTTCTGCAGTCAATAATTTTTGATGCTTAGTGCCGCTTTCAGTTTTTAGGTGGTGAAGTGATCGATTTCCCTAAGGAGACATTCTCAAGTTTGAAAGTAGCTGGAAACACATTATCAGTGAACCATCAGCTATAAGAAAAGTTTGCACGCTCCATCAGTTTCTAAAAAAATCAGCAAACAGGAAGAAAATGTTTCAGTATTTTACCTTTTACTTTTCTCTGCTGGACATCAAAACTGAAAGAATATAATATTGTTACTGATTTATGTGTGAACATTTTGTTGTCTTTGTTCATTTCCTCTATCAGTGATCCAACCATTGTGTGCCGACTTTTCTCACAGCTTCTCCTAATCATCAGTGTCGGAAGAAGTATTTTAGATTGTTTGATTTAAGTGAAAATATCATACAACTGTGTAAAAATACTATTAAACCATTACATAATGTACTTAAAGTATCAAAGGTAAAAGACAAATGGCACCTGTGATTGTTATACGTATATTAAGGTGAGTTATTTCACTATTACTACTGATTAATACATTAATGTGGACAGTAGTAGTAGTCTACTGCTGCAGTTGCTCTAGCTTGAACTAATGTTAATTACATTATATACAGTTGGATGGTTTAATCTGTAATAACGTGTCACATTTTAGGAAGTGATTATGTTTTTTTGTATTTAAAATCTCAATCAGCAAAGTAACCAGTAGCTGGAGTCAAAGTAAAATGGAAACATTTAAGTAAAGTACTCAAGTACAGGACTTGAGTTAATGTACTTAGTTACATTTCATCACTGCAATATTCTTTATGTACATGCAAGGCTGCCATGATATTAGATTTGAAACTTTGACACATGCTGGAATTTAAAAAAATACCACAGCAAAACGAAAGAAAAAGTTTAAGGTACACGAAAGCATCTTCTTCTTCTTCTTCTTCTTTTTTGCACACACTGCTAATAGAGAAAGGGTCATCAAACACACCATGATGACCAGTTGATTTTCTTCCTCATTGTTTCATTGTGCAGTTTCACACACGTAGGATTGATTAACAATTAAATGATATTGTTGTATCGTGGTATCAAAAAAAGTACTGATACTTCTGAAAACCTCACATGCATGCATTCAGTCACAAGTGGATACAAAGACAGTTTTACACGTAGAATAAATATTCGGACTGATTTAAAACTCTTCAGCTGGTCTCTTTATGTTATACACTGTATTTAAAACTCTTCAGCTGGTCTCTTTATGTTATACACTGTTGCCCTTAAAGTTGGAATTAAATATTTGTACCTCTTCTCATGAAATGATTGTGACGATTTGATTTACTCTTGATAGATAAAATGCATCTCCTCAAAACTTAATTGATCAATCTCTTATAAACATATCACAGTGAAAATTAAACCACAATTAACCTGATGTGTATAAATGATGTGGAATAAAAAGAAAATTAATCCAACTTTATGGGCAACAGAGTACATGCAGTACTGACATGAACAGAAATATGAATAGTTGTTGAGACTTACACTCCATGTATTGTTGCAGCTGGATAAAATCCACAGGAGTCAAAGAGCCCTCTGTGTCGTCATGCGTGGCCATGCTGATCAGCTGAATGAGCAAAGAGAAAATTTCAAAATATCAGGACAGTCACAAAGAGGTTACACATACATAATGGTCTTCCACTGTCATGCTGTGACTCAAATGAACTGGTTTGCCTCCATTCCTTAGATAGCACTGTACATACGAAGTAGTACGTTAAAAAACACTCCTTTTTCAACGGATACTGATAAACCACAACGTCTGGCTTCAGATATTTAGACCACTACTGAAAATCAGATGTAGCTACAACATTTGAAAGAATTTGTTGTCATACAATTATTTGTTTTTGGTTTTTTTTTATGTGGAAATGGGTCAAAGGTAGATCTGACAACATAGGGAGTTGCCCACAAATAATGGCTTAACATGAGTTTCAGCCTGTAAAGATTTATGATCATCATCAGCAGGCAATAAAAACAAAACTGTAGATGTAGTGCAGCTGTGTTCATCCACAGAAACACTTTGTAATATCCCACCAACGTGAAGGGAGCCTAAAATCAGAGACCATTCATTAAAACCAACCATCCATCAGACAGGATTATATCATTTGAAGTCTGACAGACTTTTGGACTCATTCTGCTCTCTTTCGTGCTGCACAGGTGTGCTGTCACCCAGAACCGGATCACCACCACTGAACCCTCGAGGTGTCCTTACCTTTCTCCGTCCTCAGGCTTCAGCAGAGGTAATCTAAAGTAAAAAAACAAACAAACACGGAGCTCCACAACACCGAACTTTGATATGTTGGCTGACGGCAGCTGGTGCTGCTATGTTGGTAAATGTCTGTCTGTCGGTATTAGCGGATATAAGGGATTAAGAAGGAGCAGAGGAGGAGCTCTCAGACACATAATTACTGTTAGTGGCACCGCCTTGCGCACACACACACGCACACACGTTTGATTTCATTTCACCCTCCCGACGAGACAACACATTCCCGAAATACTGAGGATTTAAGCCCTGAAAACACAATGGGAGTTCAGATTGAAATGAATGAAGTATCACATGTGAACTCATGAATATGCCTCTGAAAACCTGCATGCATGGTAAAGGGCTGGTTTTTGTTTTTTGCAGGAAAGCATCAAATTTACTTTAAGACATGACAGCTGCTCTACTTTGTTTGTGCAGTTTGCGTTTTCTCTAGATGTCATTTAAGGACATTGTCTGACGCGCCTGAATAGACTTGAGGGACATAAAAAACTAATTGTCATCATCAATCATTTAGTTTCATTAAAAAAAGGCAGAGGGCGTTAAATTACAGTCAAAACACTCTAAAAAAAAGTGCACTCTAAAAAAAAAGCACTGAAGATAAAATCCCACACATTGTGAGTGGAGGCAGGTTAAAGGTTTGTTTGATGAGGCAGTGACACTGAAGGTACTCGTCTGCTATTAAGTAATTACGGGTTCAATAAGCACAGAGGAAAGAGGATGGATGATGTGTTGACTGCTCCAAATACAAACTGTCAAACTGAAAGACCTGCGAGGGCAGGGGAGGAGGAAAAACTCAAAAGAACATTGAACGATGCACAATGGATGGATATATCTATACTAATCTATCATATATATATCTCTATGATATATATATATAATATATATATATATATATATATATATATTATATATAATATATATATGAAGAGAAGAAGAAGACGAAGAAGTATTCTTTTTAATCCTCATGGAGAAATTCTTTTTTCACTTATTTTGACATGCATTTTAACACGACAACACACATGCAGTACAAGGTACACAAACAAACAAAAAGAAAATAAAACTCAAGTTTTGCTAGTGTTTTTTAGTGCTCCATGTGTTTGAGATGTGTAACTCAAAAAAAACAATAAATATATGTTTAAAAAAAAGAAAAGAAAAGTTGGCAATATAGCATCTTGCACAGGCCCCCAAACACCTAGAAACCGTGTTATTGGGTCCTGGTGTCACTCTCTCTATCTCTCTCTCCATCTGTAAACATACATGTCCATTAATGCCTGTTACTAACCAAACTTCCCCGGAGTTTCTGGGCTCTCTCGTCCAGCAGGTTCCTGTGGATCGTGGCTGCTGCGTGTGATCCTGCAGACGTCTCACACCATATACTACTGTCATTATTGCTTACCATATCTGCTACGGTCATTTTACATTCAGTGTGATTCATTGTTATTTTATCATTCATTGTAATTGTACAATATGTTTGTGTTGATTTGTCCTGTACACTGTGACATCTATTGCACGTCTGTCCGTCCTGGAGAGGGATCCCCCTCTGTGGCTCTTTCTGAGGTTTCTCACTTTTTTTCCCTGTTAAAGTTTTTTGTGGGCCAGTTTTTCCTCCCTCGAACCGAGGGTCTAAGGACAGAGGGTGTCACTCCCTGTACGATTGTAAAGCCCTCTTAGGCAATGTACTTTGTGACTTTGGGCTATACAAATAAAATTGATTTTGATTTTGGGAGTGTGTACAAGAGGGGATGAGGCAGACTCTACTTCCTGAGAGGAGATCTTCAACGTGTGCAGCAAAGTGTTGGAGATCTTTTTACCCGTCTGTTGTTGCCAGTGCAATCTTCTTGCTGTTGTTTGTTGGGGCAGCAGCATCAGAGCCAGCGGACACCAACAGACTTGAAAAGATCATCAAGAAGGCTGGCGTGTTCGGGACTGAGACTGGAGTCTCTCGAGACTGTGGTGGAGAGGAGGAGCTGAATAAACTGTTTCTCCACATGGACAATGGCAGCACCCTCTCCACCACACAGTGGACAGAAGCGGAGCAGCCCACAGGTGTGCGACAGCCGCCGCGGCGAAGGGGACAGAGACAGGAAAATCGGCCGGCCATAGCAACATGCCAACGGGCGGGAGAGACCCGCTGTACACGGAGGGGAGGGTGAGCGGAGTGACGATGGCGTGGGTGGGAAAAAGCGGGGAGCCGGCGAGAGTGGGGCGGGTATGAGGAGAGGGGCAGGGGGGTGGGGACGGGGCACGGGGGGTTGGAATGGCGGGCGGCACGAGAAGGGGCCAGCGCTAGGGTACGAAGAAGAACGGCGATGCAGTCGAGCGAGCGATCAGAGCCGATCGAGCCAGGAGCGAGCGAGCTAGCGGGGCGAGCGAGCGAGCGGACGCTAGCGAGCGATGGCGAGCGAGCGAGCAGAGACAGCAACGAGCTCAGAGCGAGCGAGCGCCAGCCAGCCAGCCCAGCCAGCGAGGCAGCCAGCCAGCCAGCGGAGCAGCGAGCGAGCGAGCGGCGAGCGAGCGATCGAGCGAGGAGGAGCGAGCGAGCGAGCGAGCGAGCGAGGCCTAGCGCCAGCCACAGCGAGTCGCGCGCCAGCGAGCGAGCGATGGAGCAGCGAGCGCAGCGAGGAAGCTAGGAGCGAACGCGAGCGAGCGAGTCGTATGGCGAGCAGCCGGCGAGGCGCCACCCAGCCAGCCATCCACCACCAGCGATGCAGATCCCGCCAGCCGCGAGCGAGCGAGCGAGCGAGGGCGAGCGAGGTAGCGAGGAGCGAGCGAGCGGAGCGGAGCGGCGGAGCACGCGAGCGAGCGAGCCAGCGAGAGAGCCAGCAGCTCAGCAGGTCCGCCAGCAGCAGCCATGCCCCACCGCCAGCGCGGGAGCGAGCGGAGCGAGCACGAGCAGCAGCGACGAGCGAGCGACAGCCAGCGAGCGAGCGAGCGAGGAGCGAGCGAGACCGAGCGAGCGAGCGAGCGACGCCGCATCGTATGCGCCTCAGCGAGCGCAGCGGCGAGCGAGCGCGCAGCGAGTCGAAGCCGAGCTGGCTAGCGAAGCGACTGAGCGAGCGAGCGAGCGAGCCAGCCAGCCAGCAGGCAGCAGGTCCAGCAGCGAGTCGAGCGAGCGACGCGAGCGAGCGAGCGAGCGAGTGAGCAGCGGGCGAGCGAGCTCGAGCGAGGAGGCAGCAGTCCAGTCACCAGCCAGCGACACCGCCTCAGCTAGCGAGCGCAGCGAGCGAGCGAGAGCGGAGCGCGGCAAGAGCGAGCGAGCCGTAGCGAGCGGCGCGCGAGTCGACGCGAGGGTAGGACAAGCAAGCAAGGTGCAGCCATGCCAGCGACGCAGCATATCCAAGCGATCGAGCTGCGACGCGAGGAGCTATTAGCGAGCGATCGAGTGTATGATCGAGCTAGCAGAGGCAGCCAGCCAGCCACCAGCCATCCATCCATCCAGCGATCTAGTGCTCGCCAGCCAGCCAGCACAGCCAGCCACCTCTCAGCCAGCCATTCATCCATCTATGCGATTCTATATATCTATCTATTATATAGCGAGGATCTATCTTATCCGTATCGAGTCTAGTGCATGCAAGCGATCATCTATCTATCTATCTATCTATCTATCTATCTATCTATCTATCCATCCATCCATCCATCCATCCATCCATCCATCTATCTATCTATCTATCTATCTATCTATCTATCTATCTATCTATCTATCTATCTATCTATCTATCTATTCATCCATCCATCTATCTATCTATCTATCTATCTATCTATCTATCTATCTATCTATCTATCTATCTATCTATCTATCTATCTATCTATTTGATTTGATTTTATTGCCTTTATATTGAGAGGGGCTGCTGTGTCTGTGGAGGCCGCGGGGGGCGATAACGAGCCTCCCTCACAGTTGACAGCTGCAGCAATTCGAGTCGTCGAAGAAGAAAACAGTTACGCAGGTGTTTACGTTTTCCTACTTCCGTAGCAGCCGAGCGGAAAAACGCTAACGAGTCCAAACTGGACTAAAAACCCTAAATTAAGAAGAAACTCTCGGTCATGTCTGTTGTTTTTAACTCAAGTCTTAGAGATGCCTGACAGATAAACATAGCTCAGGTCGGCTGTCGGCGCTTTATCGCGAGTTTTCGCCTCAAACAGCGAAGCTAAAAAAGCTAAAAAAGGAGCTAATTAATCAAACGTGGCCTGATCCGTGACTCTGTCACTCTGTCACTGAGTCCCAGCGCTAATTTAAACACTTTTAACTAAAGGCAGTCATGGCCACAAGGCGTCTGACCGATGCCTTCTTGTTAATGCGGAACAATGCGATCCAAAACCGGCAGATATTGGCTGAGCAAGTGAGTACACACGACCCCCGTCTGAGTACACGTAGCAATGCTGCGGTGAGTTGGTCTGCATCGTTTTGACATTTTACTGTGTGTGTGTGTGTGAAATGTAGAAACATAGCCAGACTCTCAGCTAGAAACAGACAGTGTGTCATGTTACAACATACAGGACGTGTAATGTGATGCACAGGGGGGTTGATTTAATAGCTAATTATTAAAATAATCTGCTAATATTTCCTAATATCTATAAATAAGGGAGGTCAAATGTTAATTAGGTTGAGTTAAAGCATGTTTTTAATGTTCCCCATAGGTAAAAGTGTGCTGTGTCAGTTCAAATTGTGCCTTAATTGATTGTACTTTTAATTATTGAACTAGTTTGTAGCTCAGGGGTGTCCAAACTTCTGTTAAAGACAATGTGGAGAAGCCCGGGGGACGATACTAAGATTTAAAACATGAAAAACAATCAAATGCATTAATTTATATATTAAAAAAACACCTGTTATACTCATAACATGTATAATGTATGATTTTATTGATATGATTATGTATTTCATACTATTATTTGTTTGATATTGAACATTATTTACCTTTTTAAAAAGGGTTTTTACATTTCATAATTTATCTTAAGGTTCATTAACGGTCTAGTGTGTAGAATATACTGTTTTTTTATCTATTTTAAGCTTTATGATGGTTTTTTAAACATTTTAAAAAGTAAAAACAAAAGTTACATGCAAATGTTCTGTAACAATTTAGTTTTCATTGTCACAATTATCTTTTTCTTTTCTATCTATCAATCTAAGCCAATCAGGCGTGAACAAATCTAAAAAAAACATTTGTTTTCTTTGTAAAGTGTCTTTAAGTACCTTGAAAAGCGCTTTTAAATAAAATGTATTATTATTATTGTTATTATTATTATTATTATTATTATTATTATTATTAAAAAACAGTTCTTCCTTTCTTTAGATTACCGTAGATTAGATTATACTTTATCCCACAGTGGGGAAATTCACTCGTTACAGTAGCAGAAAAATTGTAATATACACAACAGAAGTAACATAAAAAAGAGGCACAACAAACAGACAGAAGTATCTTTCAACCTTAATAAGTGTGCAGACGTGCAACACGAGTACTAAAGGTAAAAGTGGCGTGATATAAATAATATTGCACGCGGTAAGTAATCAAAATGGAAATATACATACAGGTAAAAAAATAAAATAATAAACTTCACATCTGGAGTCAGATAACAAAGACTAAATTGTATGGAGTACGTTATAAACGTTGCATGAAGTTGATACAAATCTTCACCTCATGTTCATTTTAAACACAACTTATTATGAGTAATACAAAGTCTGTTAATGTTTAAGCTCAAAACAAATCGCTCTTCTCTTTAACAAAATCATTCAGAAAGTAATATTTTGTGTCACATCTACAGATATAGTATAACACCAGCAGTTATGTCCTTAAAGGTTCAAATGCTTTGTTATGTCAACCAAAAAAAAAGCCAAACAGCCATACAGTATCTGACGATCCTAGCAGGCCATAAATTATATAATAGTATAAAAATGAAGCTTTGGGCCGCATGAAATCTGATCACAGGCCGTGGTTGGCCCCCGGGCCGTACTTTGGACATCCCTGATGTAGCTGTTTTTCTTTTGTGGGGAAAGATTCATGAAATTTACTTCCTGTCATTTAAGAAATATGAAAAGGAAAAAGCTCCTCCTCAGGTTTCTGGTGAAACGTCTCTAGTCTCCACAATACACCTCCTTATCTCCTTTTCTCCCTCTGTACTGATTTCAGTATCTCATCTCAGGGTACTTTCCTCACAGGGTAATTTTCTTATCAGTACAACAACAACAACTACGTCATTGCGTGGATCTAAGACAAATTTCTAAAAACAGACCTGTAGCCAGCCATGACCCAATGACTGTAGCTCATAACGGAAAGAGTCTAATCTAAATAGTTATATCGTGAAACGAGCGGATGAGGATCCGGCAGATGTCATCAGCACAAAAATGTCCGGGTGTTTTCTAAGAACCATTTTTTAAAGAACTGCTTCACCCCTTTTTCAAAATCCTGTTATTATCTACGTGCTCACTGTCCGTTAAACTCCATCTCAGTTTTTAATGCTACAAGGCACATCATCCCAAAAAAACATTTTATAAGCTTGAAGCATGAGCCGTTCACAGCTGCTCCTGTGTTTGCTCTGAAGTTCACCTTTTGGTGCGATGAGAGGAGACCAGGTGCTGGATACACAGCACAGCGAGCAGCTGTAGGGTGTGTGTGACCGTTCACACTCACTCGTGAATATTTTAACCAGTTGTTTGCCAAAGTAGATACATTTCTGACAGCCTGTACACCCATAGGCATTAAACCGTGAGGATATACTGCTAAATTTTCACTACAGGGCTGACAATGACTTCTCCTAGACCTCATTAATTTTTCCTCTGATAAACTCTCTGCTGGTCCTGGCAGCTCGGGAGAAGCTTATCTTTTAATGACACGAGCAAATCAGCACAGCCTAACCCTACAAGGCAAAGAGCATTTTAAATCACCAGTACATCTCTGCATGTGACGCAGTGATGAAGAGCGGTGTGCCGGTTTACCTCAGGACCATCAGCAAAGCATGCTCAGAGTAAAAACCTATAGTGGCGCTGTGGCCTGTTACTCCAGAGCCGATCATTTTCTAAAAGCGATTCATGCCTGGTGGTGCAGCTGATACATTCAGCATACAGATACATCAGCAGGAGATGCATATCATGGATCAGTAGACCTTCCTGGCTCGTGGTTTGTTGTTTTCGACCTATCACCATCCCACACATTCTTTAATGGAAAGTAACTTCGGCTGCAGTGTCTGTTGACGTTGCCGTGGAGTGATTTTTACCCAACAGCCGCCCCTCAGCTCCGTTACAATCATGTTGTGTGACTTGTAGCTCAAAAGGAGATGGAAAAAATGATGTTTATAGTCTAATATCACACTCGTCTTGCACTGTGTCTGTTCAGTGTTCGTGTGGTCCTGTTGTCCTTGTATCAAGCGTCATCCATATGTGTTGTGAAACTGATGATTTAAATTTCTCTGCCCTCTCCACCGATGTCAGACACTTTCATTTGATTTTTACAGTAGTGCAATTAGGGCATATTACATATCCACAGGCTGACATATATTTGCACTGACTGAACAAAAAAAACGACTTTGTTTGCCATCACAATGTACGAATTCAGGTTTAAATAATAACTGGCTTTTCCAGAAGAACATTAACTGTCCGTTTATTTTAAATTGTCTTATCTTAATATTTCCCTTTTTCTATTTGTGAAACTCAAGACATCTCAGGTGATCTCGAGGCTCAACCGTTTTCAATCTTCACAGCCTCAGTCTCTTTGTTGTCACTGTTTCCGACCTTTTTAATTATTAGTTTCTGGATAAGTATGATCAATTTCTGCCATCACACTCTAGTTTTACACTTCTGTACACACACACACACATGAATTACCTAATGAACCTCTGCTGTACAGTAACTATCATTCTCATTTCAAAGTCATTGATTGTTGGCGGGGGTGGATGCAAAAACACTGGATTTGGTATTAACTGCTGTCTCTTCTGGGGCTCACTTCCTCTTACTTCTCTCTTTTTCTCTCCTTTTCTATTGGATGGAACCAATCTGCTCTCTGCCAATCACATTAGGAGCTTGATGAGGTACTGTTGTTTCCCTTCATGGTCGAATTACTAAAGATGCATAAAATGGTCCAGTGATACCATCATCATCATCATCACCATCATGTTGAATTCTTACATACAATGTTTGATTGAATGTTTTCTTTGTGTTTCTTAAGTTGGCTGATGATCGAATGGCCCTGGTGTCAGGGATTAGCCTTGATCCTGAAGCTGCCATTGGAGTCACCAAGAAACTGCCCCCCAAATGGATAGAGGGGGTTGATGAGGTATAAATATAGAGGCCGAGCTGATTCACGGTCCCTAAAGCTTTAACCTAAAGCTCACGCATGCATCTATCTGGAATAATGGGTTCAAAGTCTTTTAACCGTCACGTATTTACTTTCAGATCCAGTATGAAATCACACGGGTTCGGCAGAAGATGAAGGACCTGGCCGTACTTCATGACAAGCACATGAATCGCCCCACACTTGATGACAGTAGTGAGGAAGAGCATGCCATAGAGATCACTACACAGGAGATTACACAGGTACAACAAGTTACCATTATGTTAAGATAAAAGATAAATTATTGTAAACACTGCCTGAATGTTAGTTTGGTCATTAGAGCGTGATCTAGTATTGATTGTCTTGTTTCAGGGGCTGGGTGTGGACACGTCAGACAATAATTTGCATTGAAGAGTTTGAAATGGTCACTCACTGATTTTTTTTTTTTTTTGTTTGTTTGATTGCAGATGTTTCATCGATGCCAGCGAGCTGTGACGGGTTTGAATTCTCGTTGCGGCCACTGCACCGATCAGGAGGAGAAGCTGTTGAGAAACGTGGTGTCATCCCTGGCACAGAGCCTGCAGGAGCTGTCGACCAATTTCAGGCATACGCAGTCCGGCTACCTAAAACGTAAGAACTTAGTCCTCCTGAATTCTCATTCTGTGCTGTTGTTTCTCACACGTCTGTACCATTCTTAAGGTTATATGTCAGATTTTATCCTTTTATTATTTTTTCAATCCATGTAAGCTTCGTGTTTCTTGTTTTATATTCCAGGTATGAAGAATCGTGAGGAGAGATCAAAGCACTTTTTTGACTCCGGACCCCTGATGGAAGAAGATGAAGAGTTAGCTGTATATGACAAGGTGACTGGCTTTTTAAACGGAGTGAGAGTGAGACAACAGCATTTATTTTCAGGTTTATCAAATATATATTACATAAATCTGAAATACTTTTTATTTAAAGTACGAGTACAAATTAGATAAGGATAACAAATTTAGACATACATCAGGTTTTTGTCAATTTTTATCAAGACTGGTGAGACAGTAAACATTTCTATCTCTACTATCAATAGTTAGATGGACATTCTTTTACAATTCAACCACTTTAGACTATATATTTAATGCTAATAAAAGCAGGTTTTTTTGTGACTTATCAGCACAACTAGTTTTGTGTTTAGTCCGAGGCGAAACGGCCTAAAACATAATTCCTTATTGCCAATTATGCACCAATAAATGACATCCATTAAACTTGTTATTAATACTAACTGGTTCAAATAGTTTTAATGTGTCTGACAACACAACTCTGCAAAGAAATTAAACATTTTCCCTATTGCCTATTTAATTATTAGTGTAGAAAAACATGACTCATCCAAACATGATGCTAAAATGATTTATAACACTGTGAATATGTTTTTATTGCAACTTTTAGAGCCAAACATTGTCGTCTTTTCACTAAGTGTCTGCTGAGTCTGCGTCTACATATGTTCACCTACTTTCATTCTTTTGTTTCAGGGGTTCACAGACGACCAGCTGATGCTGGTGGAGCAGAACTCGGTCATGGTGGAAGAGCGAGAGAGGGAGATCCGGCAAATCGTGCAGTCCATCTCGGATCTGAACGAGATTTTCCGGGACTTGGCTGGAATGGTGGTGGAACAGGTATTTGAAGCAGTCCTAACATGTCCACAAAATCAAATTATTTTATCGCCCCCTGCTCACAAAAAACCTCTGTTCTTGTTCCTCAAGGGCACCGTTCTCGACAGAATTGACTTCAATGTGGAGCAGGCCTGTGTTAAAACAGAAGATGGAATGAAGCAGTTACAAAAGGTAAAGACAACATGCTCATGGCTACATACACAACTCCATTTTTATCACAGCTGTACAGCTCAGTTGCTGTTAAAGATTTATTTATGGGGCCATTTTATATATTTTTGCTTGGAAGCTAATAATGAATGTTAACAACTACCAGCTTTTATGGATATCATGCATTTAAACCTGCATGATGTTGAGACGGCCTATATTTATTTGATTAAGAGCAAGTTAAACGCAGCATTTGACTTCTTTGTTTTTCTTTGCAGGCGGAACAGTATCAGAAGAAAAACAGAAAGATGCTGGTCATTTTGATCCTCTTTGTCATAGTCATTGTTCTAATTATTATTCTTTTTGGAACAAAGTTTTAATCATGCATTCCTCTTGGCTTTTTGTTTTCTGTGTGGGTGTTTTGTCGTGCATCTGTGTGGACTTGGACTCTGTCTCGGTTCTCCTCAAAACAAAGCTGACTGCCTTCCATACCCGACAGGAAACGACGAAAAAAGGAACGTTTCCTTGCAGGTGCACTGGAGATGATTTGTGTGTGATTTTAAATGAACGAAACAATCAACAATATGTCTGAGCCGTGGCTGTTTTTATCAAGTGAGTCACACCCAAATCGCCAAGACTCTGTGACCAGAGGTTTGTCAAACATGTTGACATATGTCTTAACAGCAGAAAAACACGTTGTGATGTGTATATATAAAAAAAAAAGGACTACCAATGTTCAAATGCTAAAGCAGAGTGTTCTCTGCTTGAACTCGAAGCACGAATTGTGACGTTTGTTGTGTGACAATGCATCATTTCTGTCCAGTATCATTGCGAACATTTTGTTTCTGTGAGAAAGATGTGACATGAACGAATGTTTGTGGGGGAAAAAAAAAGGAAAGTAGATCTCTGCAAATTAATTTTCATCCCAACGTTGCATTTACGTCGCAGCTCAGTATTTAACTTGAAAGACAAGAAGAAAATGTTTTAGTATTAGGACGACACCGGTCAATGATTAGAAAAATCATATAGTACCAAATATATTCCTTCGGTTTAAGGACCACCTGTTTTCTTTATTACTTTACTCCCCAATTTAGTAATAATGAGAATGTGTTATTCCTCTGTTGGTGTCAGGAGGGCGTAGACCGCCGTGAGCTCCCTCCAAGTCATCCTGTAATTTTAAAAAACATCATACCTGCGTCACACCTGGCCGCACTCTTCATGAAGTGCTCATTCTTCAAAAACACTCCCTTGTGTTTTGTTTGTTTCGTGGTCCTTGCATAAAGTGCTACCTTTTATGAAACTCTTGCAGTTTGCACATATTGTGGCCTGAGTGGGAGCGGTGGTCGTGTTATGGATGTAATACTACTGTCATCCGTGTGATGAAAAGAATTATTTATTTTTGAATATCTTCAAATAATCAAGCGGTTCGGAGCTGTTCTGTCCGAGGCAGAATCACTGTATGTTTAGTAAAGTGTATCCGTAGTCTAAACCCAACAGTTATTGTCCTTTCCGCTGAGAAACCCGATGCAGACGTATGCATTATGATTTTTTTGTCTCCCCTCTTCTCAGATTGGACGTTACATACATGACGTTTTTAGTTGGATGTGTTGGAAATTCTTTACACGTGCTTGTGTTCTATAAAGACTGATAAGCTGAGATGAAGAGCTTTATTTCACACATATCCATACTTGACTCTACACTTTATATACATGTTAAAATCATCTGTCATTGATGTGAAGTTGTGTGTGTGAAAAAAAAAATGTCCTAGTGGTACTCCACTTAAGTTTTGTTTTCCAGACGAAACGGGTGAGGAGACAGCAACTTGTTTTTGTTTGTTTGTTTGTTTGTTTTTTTAAATAAACCTGCAACATGATGGAGTTTTGTGTGTTTTTACACTGCAGCACTGACATGGAAAACACATGTAAATGTAAAAGGTGAAGGTTCTCAGACATCCAGATCATCTTTCTTCGAGAAGGGTTACAATCTGGGCACAATCTTAAAAGGGCATATGAAAGTGGTAAAATAAAGAGCCGACTCTTCTTGGTGAGTCAAATGATCCGACTCCCTAAAAAGAACCGAACTTCCCATCACTGCACTCTGATCCCCGTGATGGGGCATTTAACCCGGAATCTACGTCAACATTTCAAAATAAAAGCCTACACTCAAAATACTGAGGTAGCTGTATTCGGAGACGGGTTTGCTATTCCGAATAATAATTTACCGACCATGATTAATTCAGGAGATGAAGACGACCCCTTCCCCGTTGATGACTGTCTGTTTGCCGAAACATTTTCTCAGGAGACCGTGTACCGTTTGCTCGGTGAAGAGCTGAAGATACGGCAGCTGTTCGGTGCCAACCTCGGCGTGGCTGCACCGGTCTGGGACGCTGTAAGAGCAGACTCGGTTTATTATGAAAACATACCTGCAAAGTTAGTGTGAGTCATGTCTAACGATTACTGTGTTTATATGTGTGTGTGCGTGCACAGGCGTTACACCTGTGTTGTTACTTCGAGGAGCAGTCGGTGCAGCTGCGGGGAAAACGCATCATAGAGCTGGGAGCAGGCACCGGTGTGGTCGGTATTTTGGCTGCACGCCTCGGTACGTTGTTGCCCCCTTTAGGTTTGTCTTATAGGCAGGTATATGTATATAAAAAAAAATTCTTATCAGATCAAATCAAATTTTATTTGCAGAGAGAGAGTTTTCAGTAAAGGGAGATGTGACTGCATCTTTAATCAATACCGTGCCTGACTAGGCATAACCCTGAAAGAGACAGACAGAGAGATTATGTTGGTCTCTTTTCTTGTTGGGTAACTATACTGTTCCTGCATGCTCACTGCTAGTCTTCAGTTTTGTGCAGCTCAAAGTTTCCTCCAGCAGAGGCACTGCTGCAGCTGTCACAGCTGGTGTTGCTCCTATAGAGTCAGCAGGGCCGTTTGTAGATGTTTGGGGACCCCCTTATTTTGTCAAACTCTGAGGGAGAGATTCCTAAACTTTTCAAGATGATCTGTGCCAATGCAACAGGCTGGAGTACATTAATAAATGTTCCTGAAATATGTTTATCATAAACTTTGAAAACAAGCTCTCCCCTCCAATCCAAAACAGTAAAAAATAAATATTTACTTAAATGAATAATAATACAATGGACCAGCCTCCATATTAAATGTGCAAACAATAAAAAATCTAGTAAGTAAAAGCACATTTTGGACCTGACGCATGTCTGACGCTTGAGGCCACTGCGTAAGATCGACAGAAATCAGCAAAAGCGATTATCTGTTATTATTTTGATGCCATGCTGCAAATGTTAATGGTGCAAATGGTGTAAAGATGATGACTGATGAATGAATGACGATTTTGACTTGAAACACACGTCACAACTTCCCTATCATAGCAGCTTAGCTTTGCTTATAACCTATAAATAAATAATAAAAAAGCTCATATGCTTTTTTTGAAGCATATAAGTGCCTCACGTAACAAATTCGGGTGTTTGCTTGGCTACAAATAAAGACAGGATAAAATATATTGAGGCTGAACTTGCAGCTTGGGGGCCCCCCTTGTGGCTGCAATATCAAAATATCCTGAGAGTTTATACAAATTTATGGAGTATCGAATTGAATTGGGAGTTTTGAATTAGCCAGACCAGACAGACCTGCACCTCTGTAAACATTATAATTGTATGTTCTGATTTGATTTATTCAGCTGGACTCTATTCATTGTTGTCTACTTCTGTTTTTCTCTGTGAAGCACTTAAAGTTTAACATTGGTATCTTTTCAGGTGCAGTCGTGACCCTCACAGACCTCCCTTTGGCTCTCTCTCAACTTCAGGCCAATGTCTGTGCTAACACACCCTCCAGTGGTTGGCCTACTAGTGTTCCCACTGTCCTCCCTCTGTCCTGGGGTGAGGACCACGTGAACTTCCCTTCTGACTGGGATCTGGTTCTTTGTGCAGATATAATTTACCTTCCAGACACGTACCCACTGTTAATAGAGACACTAGTTCATTTGTGCAAGAACGGAGCCGTGTTATACCTCTCGTCCAAAATGCGAAAAGAGCACAGGACTGCATGTTTCTATGAGGAATTTCTCCCAAGCAGATTTAATGTGGAGCTTGTGAAGCGTGATGACAAACAGAACATTAATATCTACAGAGCGTCTCTGAGGAAAGAACAATGAGAGCAGAGATAACCTGCTGCAGGCCTGGGACTTGGATTAGTTACTGTACTTGAGACCAGCGACGACTAAACAATTTCCCTGAGGGGATTAATAAAGTATTTCTGATTCTGACTCTGAGAGCAGGCGTATGCATTATGTAAGATGCACAGCTGACTGGAAGATCTCAATGTTCTTGGCTAATCCAATGTTGATGTCAAGTGACTGTAATTTGAGTTTTACATGATTGTTTTGTATCTTAAGCTGCAATCTTGTGTTTTATTATGCATATAAACAGCTTGTTACAAGTATATGTAGACCATATAAAGAGAGTTAATCCTCAGTGAACTTGCTCTGTATTGAGACATGTGGAAAGTTGTTGAATAACTACTTGTTCTGCTAGTTGACAATCTAAATACTTTTATTTATATTTATATAATATGGCTGTTATGTTGCCTATTTTTGGTCACTTGAGAAATTTGTAACATCCCACTAATATTTAAGGATTTTGGATATTCTGTTTGCACTTTGGACTTTTGAGTGCACCGAAAAATCAGTTGGACTTCTTCACATAAATAAGTCGGAAATCTAATCTAACTGCTTAGATATGGTGGATGTTTCTTCTTTCTTCATTATTTTTCACTAAGATAAATACTCTTATTGTGAAAACACTTTAAACTGTACTCAAAATGTTGTGAAAACACTTTTAAATACAGTTTGTGACCAGTCACAAGTTCTCATGTGAACAGCTTTATGTTTTGTAAATGACATCTGAATGTAAGCAGTCCAGAGTGACTTCCCAGCCTCTCGTGTCTAGACTTGTTTTTTTATTGAAGAGCAGGGATCAGCTCTGCTGTTACAGCTTCAGGCTACAGTGTACATCTGCTCATAATCACCTGACTGGAGATCTCTGGTTCCTCCTTACAAGAACACTCATCCTGTTTGGTTTCTGAAAGGATGTTCTGAAAGGAGCTGCATTAGATTTAAAAACGAGTCTTTAAAAAGTCACGTTAGCAGCTTTAAAGGCCATGAAAACGCTCCTACATGAGTCCTACATGAGTCCTAGCTTTGTTTAACTTTATGTGTGTGTGTGTTTGAGTGTTAAAACTTTTGCCGGGGTCAGACTACACAATATTTTTGTATGTTAAGATTGTCACTGTGTCAGATGAGGCGATTACAGAGCCATAAATAGTTGGCCGTGATGTGGCTGAGAGACATGACAGACTCAGAATCATCACATGTGATCGTTCCTGAGTGGAGGTTTTAGAGACTGACTTCTAGGAACAACAATGTAAACAAACAGTGGCAGTGTGTATGACGCTGGATGTCTCGTGTTTGGAAAAAGCCTGAAAAATAAAGACAAGGCGGCGATGGTGACCTTTCCTCTGTTTCACCAATAACATCATTCCTCTTTAGTTCCACCATGTTTACAATTGTGCCAAGAGCATTTTGTGCTCCTGCTGGAACGCAACTCAAACATGTTTTGTTGGGACATGGTGAGGTGTCCCACACGTGCTGTCTTTTGTCTCCACTATGACATGCTACACAAGATAAAACAATCGATTTTCATGCCCTACAGCCATTGTTGTTCCTGAACAGACCCGACGCCCTACGTCTGCCAGATTTGCCTATAATCGGGCTGATATTGTGCAGTCTGACCCTGGCATTAAAGGATCAGTGTGTAGGATTTAGTGCCATGTAGTGGTGTAGTTGCCCCCTCACTCGCCTTCCTGTTCCAAGAGTGGGTTGTCTGATCTGGGCTACTGTAGAAACATGGTAGGTACAACATGATAGACTCCAAATAGGACCTATGGTGGATATTATATCCACCATATTCTGTAAAGAAAAGCCCCCTAAATCTTTAATAAACAAATGAGTAATTTGTTATACTACAGAGGTATAAACCAAATTAACACTAGCCTCCTGCCACACAAGGTTAATGTCTTCATGATCATTATGTCTGGTCCAAAACTCTTCTCTACAAGCAGCATCCAAGCTCAGAAAATGCTTAAAACTGCTTAATTCTCTGGATACTTTAATGTAGTTTTTATCTTGTTATTGTAATAAGTTTTATATCAGCTCAGTCTGGACACATAAATGAGAACACTGACTCCAAACAGCCAATGTATCTTCAAGAAATTAGACTTTATCTTGTTTTTTAGTACAGTGCAGGGCTTCGCTGGATATAGAAACATCAACCTTTTGTCATCTGAGCTGCTGATGTCCAGTACAATAGTGTTTTTATTGAGACATATAAAACGCAAAAGAAAGTTCATCCGATCCCCAACTATTCTGTCAACATCAACAGATTGCCCTCTGTGCAGCCTGCTGTCTGTACGTACTTCATCCCCTCT
Organism: Larimichthys crocea; assembly: GCF_000972845.2. Classification (NCBI taxonomy): domain Eukaryota; kingdom Metazoa; phylum Chordata; class Actinopteri; family Sciaenidae; genus Larimichthys; species Larimichthys crocea. The sequence goes on along the minus strand of NC_040016.1, from coordinate 18,449,288 downwards.
CTCCTGCTCTCTGCTGATGTACAGACTTTCTGTTCAGAGAAGGAAAGCCTGTTTGTTACGCTGGAGAGTTTCAAAGAAAGGGAGACAACCCGTCCGCTGCCCGTCACTCCACTCTGCTACAATTCAGCCGACAAAACAACAGATCTCTATCTTTCCATGCAGAGTCTGCTCTCCATCACGCCGAGCACATCCCACGCAAGTGTCGGGCAAAGTGCAGATTGTCGGTTTTTGTTGTTATTCATCATTATTTGGGCAAATTATTATGAAACCTGTGTGTTGCCAAGAAGTGGCAAGTGCTGTTTGAGATTATAGTAAAACATCCAATTAGAAAGAGATGAAGTTGAAAGAAGACACATTCATTTTACCACTTAAAAAGGTTTTAAATTATAATCTTAAATATAATTCATTCATCTTAATCAAAACGACTATGAATCCTAAAACAATGATGACAAGGAAACCTTTTTCACCTGAAGCTGTTGTATGCATACATCTCTATAGTAGTAGCAATGTTTGACTGTCTCTATCTGAACTAAATTCAGTCAAGCTCTATAAATGTTTAAAAGAAAAGACTCCCATGTGGCTTCAAAGAGGAGTGATGCCACTAAAGATAGTATTTCTAAAAACCTGATTAAAAAATTCCTCAGTGGTATTTGAACTGTTGGCTGAATGAGAGGAGGATGGGCTTACTGTGACAAGAGTGTGTGTGTGTGTGTATAGAGTGGGAGGGGGACTGAAAACCACGGCTCTTTTAAAACAAGTTGTCCTGTTTGGACTTCATTAGACCTGATATCACCTCATGAGTAGGAAGGACAACAGTCTGAAAACAGCAATTACAGGTACGTGCTGTATGAGTGCGTCTCTAAAATCTATGAGACAACGTCTAAATTACGGGTTTTTTGTTTTATATTCACCAAACATTATTATACTTTTAAGTCTGTTGATGATGTTAATCTTATGCGGTTTAACATCATACTCAAAATATACAAGCCTCTTTTTTTTTTCCCCATGTTTCAGATCTGTGTATCGGACCAAAAGATGGAGTTCTGGTCTGAGAATCAGGGGCAATACTCTAAATTTGGTACCATTCCTGGGAGACACTATACACACAAGTGAGTTCATTTTTTAAAAATCTTTTGATCGTGTGTTGTCATTTTCTATGCTTGATTTGTAGTGTAGTGTGGTGATGAATGCTGGTTAGTTACTGATACAAAATATCTACAGATTGCTGTTCTAATCACGAGAAAGTGTACAATTTTAGCAACATGCTATTTTCACTTATTGGATATTAGCATTGGACCATATTATAGTTAATAAGTATAACCAGGCAAAAATCTCTACAAGTCTCAGCGTATCAAGAAATGAAAGAAGGTGGCTTTGCTGAAATAATTTGAATTTACTCACATTTTCTACCATTTTACCCACAGCTACCATGACAGACATCAGACAACCCAATATCCATTGTATTACGGTGAGCAGCAGGATCAAGGCAGAGAGTCCAGTTACTGGACTCTACCAGGATCAAGAACAGGAGGGGCTCCACAGGAGTACACAAACTGGACGGACCAAGAGCTGACAGCCCCTGCTTCTTCTCATTTCCCCTTTATAATAGACCGTCACCCTCAGCAGCACCAGGACCTCGGATATCAGCCGCATGAAGCCCGAGACAGAGAATGGATAGCAGCTCAACGAGCAACGAGGGAATACGAGAGAGGATATCTAAGGGAGGGAGGGCAGAGGAGGTGGGAGCAGTGTAGTCCTGTCCAGTACAATAGGGAAGTTTCTACTAAGAGGAGCGACAGCAGCTATCGAGAGCTTGAGGCTTGGGCAGCTCGATACAGCCATTCGCTTCCAAGGAGAAGACGTATAGAGGCAGAGTTGAGGGGTGCCTCTCAGGGGCTGCTGGAGGGCAGCAGGGCTCCGGAGAGAGACAGTAGAAGTGGGAGAGATCCTCGATTGACAGCGCTGCAACAGGTCCTACAGTCTGCAAACATCAGAGAATCAGGACTGTGGGATAGAGGTAGCAGACAGCAAACTCCGACTTATTATCCATCACAAACTCCTGCCACTGACACAAGCCACATGTTGGACACGAAAGAAAAGACCGGCTACCAAAGGAGGATGTTCAGCCAACCTCCTGGTTATATTGCACCTCCTCCCTATAACAGCCCACATAAAAGTTCACCTGCATTGCACCACAGTGACACCAGTTGGGAGCAGGAAGGTAAGAGACAAACCAACTGGTCACAGCACACACCCAGTAAGCAAAACGTCTCAATTGATTACAGAAAAGGAGAGAAAGATGATTTTACAAAGCCAGATGTGAATCAATATACCTTCCCAGAGCTAGAAGGACTAAAGCTCCAGAGACAGGAAACAACTGCTTTACATGCGAGCAGTCCAATTAGTATCCAGATACCAAACACACCATGTGAAGAGACATTGTCTCTGCAACAGCCACAAGTGTTACAAGCAGTTGAGAACATAAAGATAAACGAGGAACCATCCACCAAAGTCATCGAAGGAAGAAAGTTCAGATTAAACAAAAAGACAGGTGGGATGACTATTTTCTGCTTGGTGTCTAGAATAGCAGGCACCACAGAAACCCCGTCTTTGCAAACAAACACAGAGTTAGGAGGTGACGTTAATCAAACACACAAACTTGCAGATGAGGTAGACTACAGAGTGCCAAAGCTCACAGAGCAGTCAGATACTTTTCATGCAAGAAATCTCAAAGCCCAACAGGAGACACCAATACGTGTAGAAAACAAGCTGCTTGAGGGTAATCTATCAAACAAAGTAGAGACACAAGCCAGTACAAATGATGCTGGGAGACAAGCTGCTCAGTCAGTGCATCCAGTGTCAGTCAAGTATCCTTTGTGGAGGGAACCTAGTTTCACAAGCAGGGCTGAAACCGAGAGTTCATCCACATGTTTGGAAGCAAACAATCATGAAGGAGATGCTCTGCACAACCAGGAGGTCTCTGCTGAAGTTCAACCAATCGACATTGAAGTAAGGAGACTGGACATCAAGGAGGACACGGAATCTGAAGAGAGTTTACTGGTTGTCAACACAACCTGTGTTGCAAAAATGGAGCTGATTCCACCACCCAAGAAAGAGCATGTCCACTATGTAGACCCCGAGCCACACGCTGAAGACAGTCCGCTTGATATTCAATCAAGCGCCTCTCCTGAATGTGTCCAATCAAACAATCAGCTGAATCAGGATGTGACAATTGACCAAAACGCAGGAACAGACCTCTTGAACATTAATGAAAGGCCTGAGACTGAACCAGAGACATATCTAATCGGGAAAAAGGCACCCAAGGAAGAAGGTGAAATCCCTTTCCCACCTATGTCCTCATCCTCAGTTTCTCAAAGGGAAACCTTGGAGGAGCGTGCTGAAAGAATCCTAGGAATCCCTCTACATGACTGTATCATTGAGCAGAAGCACGAAGATGCGACGTCACTTCTTGACTCGTGTGTGGAGGACCAGGAGGTTGAACCTTCTCCAGTTAAAGATAATGACAATGATGATGCAGCTGAAAACCCCCCAGAGGAGACAACAGAGGATGAACAGTTACAGAATCAGTCAGAGGTTGGTCAAACTGAGGACGCCGTGTGTTTGCAAGAGAAAAACGATGCCGAAGATCAGGTGGTAAAAGAAGGAGGTGAGGATTTTGCAGGATCTCGGGAGCAGATGTCTACTATGTCTGAAGGGAATGACATTGACTAACCTCTGCTTAAATCAAATAGTGAAGAAGGTACTGAACAGAGTCAGGAGGAAAATGAGCCTGTTGAAAATGATACCTCTTCTCAATGTCTCAGTCTACCCACCAATCTCTCTGATTCCTCTTCACTTTACCTGGACTGTGAAGCAGCCAACCCTACTGTTTCTCACATGCTCTTTTATGTCTCAGAATCAAACTTAACAGACGGTCCAGATCCTGAGTTGATTGCCCTCAATGCCACAGAAGCCTCTCACCCTGAAACTTCATCTGTTCCTCACACCCCATCACAGCAACTGCTATCTCCTCTTCACCTTCAGTCAGGTGACTTTACAGACCATTCCCCAAGCCCTTCTCCTCTTGATTTAATGGATCAAACTGCTGAAGCAGTGTCCGGCGTTGAGGACCAGGATGAAGAGGGTAAAACATCAAATATGCTCAATGATGTCCCTGAGGACCTTGCCATAGATTTGACAGAGGAGCTGGTGTCACAGCAACTGCAACCACTTCTTTCTTCTGGATCAGCTGACTTAGTCCACATCTCCATTCCAGATAGAGACCATTCCCCAAGCCCTTCTCCTCTTGAGTTAGTAGATCAAACTGTGGAGCCAGTGTCCAGTGTTGAGGACCTGGATGAAGAGGGTGAAACATCACAGCTAGTAAACAATGAGATCAGTGACGATGCTGCTTGTGTCAAAGAGGACAATGTCACTGATGAGCAACAAGAAAATGTTACAGAGGTCAATGTTTTGCAACAACTTGAATGTATCCAAGCAGAGGATGTCGTATGTGTAAAAAAGACATATATGACTGAAGAGGAACTATCAGAAGAACTCAGTGAAGATTCCACAGACCAAATAACAGCATCTGAAATATCCAGTGAAGATCCCATGGAGGTCAAAAGTTTGCAGCAACAGCTTAAAAGTTATATAACAGAAGAGCAACTACCAAATGAAACCGACGAGGATCCTACAGATTTCTTGGAAGAGACAATATCCCAAGAAAATGTGACTGAAGGTCAAATTCGAAACATTTTGCAACAATTTGAATGTATCCAAGCGGAAGATGTAGTTTGTGTAAAAAAGACATATATGACTGAAGAGCAACTATCAGAAGAAGTCGACGAAGAGGCTGCAGACCAAATACAGACACCTGAAATATCTGAAGAAGATGCCAGAGAGGTCAACGGTTTGCAGCAACAGCTTGAAAGTTATATGACTGAAGAGCAACTACCAAATGAAACTGATGAGGATCCTACAGATCTTTTGGAACAGACAATATCCCAAGAAAATGTGACTCAAAGGCAAACAGAGGCAAACATTTTGCATCATGTCCAAGAAGTGGATGCTTTCTGTCTAAAAGAGACAGAAACTAATGGGGAACCTACAGGTCTTTTGGAACAGACAATAGCCAAAGAAAATGCTACAGACTCACAAACGTTGCAGGACATTGAACCACAGACACAACCCTCTGACTCCTCTCCTCCTTCACCTCCAGACTCTGAAGCGTCAGACTGTGTGGCGCCTCAATCACTTTTGGATGAGCTCTCACCTTCCAACCTTCCTTCTCTACAACACACATCCGATAAGTCAGACCCAGAGTATGTGTCTCCTTTGGAAATGGACTCAGTCTGTCCCTCAGCTATAAATCCCGATGCTGCTGCTACCATCCGAGAAACTGTCCCCCGTTCTCTTCATCTGGACTCTTGTGAAGAATCCCTTCGGTTCTCACCTTCAATCATGCTTCCCATCTCTTCAACCCTTCCTCTTGGAAGTGTTTCTGACTTACACTTCAAAGAGGAGCCCCAGTATCCACAGTCCCTATGGGATGCAGTAAATCGCATTAGGAAACATACAGCGCCTGACTCTGAGACTGAGGAGGAGGAAGTAAGTGAGCTGTGGGATCCAGAGAATGTAGGGGAGGACTTGGATTCTGAGAAGATAGTCTTTGATGAAGCAGGGCAACAGGTGGTTTTAAGTGAAGGAGGTGTTGAGGATGCAGAGGTGGGACAAATCCAACAGGATGCATGTCATGAAGAGCCGAGTGGCTATGCTGAAGAAGACACATTGTCCTGCAGCAGTGGCAGCAGCCACCACTCAGGGGACACTGTTATTCTAGCAGATGATGACGAAGTTGATGAAATGCAGCCTGATGCCGACAGGAAGACAGAAAGCGAGGCAGAGAATGACGAGGATTTTCAGATGGCTGAAGGAAAGCCATGCTGCTCAGGTCAAGTAAAAGATGAGACCGGAGCTGAGGAGGAGAAAGATGGAGATGAGAGCGTCACAAAGGAGTCTAGCATGAGTGACGAGAGTCCGGTTGACATGGCAAATACAACAATGGAAACTGAGCAAAAAGAAAACGAGAATAAGGTTTTAACGCCTTTAGAGGTCTCAGATACAAGTATGACTGAAAGTTAGTCTGTTAAATAACTGAACAAACAAAGAATGCTCGTCTAACAACTACAGTATGTACCATCTGAATTTGTGCCTGACAATAAATGGAAGTCATTTCCTCAATAACATTTTGTAACCCATATTTCCACAAAGGCTGATCTATTTTTTGGTTTAAGTGTAATCTTAGATCTTATTCCTTAGATTTTTGATGGATTAGTGGTAATGCATTTACTGAATTTGACAAATCTCAATCAAAACTCTGTTTATCTGACAAATCTACTCTTGTACAGCAGATGGTGTCATACTCTCCAAATCTTATTTTGTATTTATCTGCTGTTTCTACAGTGTTTAAGTTAATACATAGCTGTAATATTAGGAAAGTGGATGTAATAAAATATTTGACTATTTGGAGTGATTTATGGCAAAAATAAATACAAATCAAGCCGTGTATTGTAAGTAAATAAAATGACGTTGACTAACAAAATACTGTCGAGAGTTTATATTGGATCCTGTCTTGTGGTTTGTTTTGTTCATGACAACTGGACAAACTTCATCTGCTGATTGTGTGATACAACTGAAAGCTCCCGAACAGCTACTAAACTACCATTTCAACCAAAAAGGAGTCTAAGTTCAAAAATCCAGTTCTTCAGTGACGAATGGAGAAAAATTGCCCTTATTACATTTCATTTTTGCCAGCAGTGTAATATTCTGAATACAATCAAATCAAATAAGTAATTATGTAATAAAGGATCGGCTACTGCATGTATCCTCTTCTCTCCAATAGTATAAAAAGTTATAAAAACGTGTGAACATAGTCTATGAAAGTCTGTGGCTGATGATAAATGATTGTTAGTTATTATGGCTCTGTGACTTGTAGTTTAGAAATCAGAAGATAAACGTGTGTTGATGTTGGACAAAAGACAAGACAGATGCAGAAAACTTACAAAGTTTATATATATTTTAAAAAAGGACTGATCGAAACAATGTTCACGTGAGACAGCAAGGTCATTTTTTTCACACATTGAAAAATAAATGATACCAAAAATACATCCCGACCTTTAAACATCCACAGTACAGCATGAGGACTTTCCAACTGAGACTGATTCTTTAATTTGGACTCCAGTTCAGTTTGACAAGACTGAAGGAAACAGAAATTTCTTCCTGATGCTCAAAAGTAAAAATGAAACAAAAAATATATAATCTAAGGGGATTGCAGCTGTAATGTTTAATGAAAAGTAGATGCCATTTGCCTGCTCCTGAATCTAAACTAATGACCTATTATTTTATATGAATTTTATACCTCTATGCTTGTTTGATATAAAAATATTTTTCAGATTCCAGCAGTTTATGCATAACTGTCCCATTGTCTGTAAATTAACAGACCATTGTGGCGTTTTTAAGTGTATATGCCACTGGAAGCTACAAAGTTTGAATTCACAATTCTACACAAAACAGTGGCTGGAGTGTTTTCTTTTTTTGACTTTGCTAAAACTTTCGATCAACCTTCAGTTTCTCGAGTGGAAAAAAAAATTGTGATTAATTCAGTTCATGGAGACATTTTCAGCCTCGACCTGCCCATTCCAAGCAGCAATATTTAATCTTTTGGACCACTTTTCTTAACCATGACAGTAACAGTAACAATACCAAGGTTGGTGGTGAAAGAGGGTCAGTCATTGAGGAGCATAATGGAAAATATTTGTTCAAGGACATTTTGTTAATTAGACTAATTTCACCCAAATCTAAAATCGGCTTAATTTCTGTTGTTGTGGTCTTTTTTACATTATATTTCTTTATATATTTCATATGTTGTTGTTTTTTATCTAAAGAAATATTCAACCAAAAAAAGAACAGCACAACATAACATCAGTTATTCCTGTGATCTTTGAAAAATCAATAAATATCGGCGAGTTTTAAAAACTCTCTACTGAAGCAGGAACAGATGACACTTGCATTGATGAGCGAGAATATGGATGTGAGTTCACTGTGAATAAAAAAGACTAATCACTTCTACCTAGCTCTTTTTTTCCAATGTGCATCAGTAACGACTTAAGGACCACTCGACCAAACTTTAACCCGATCTCTGTGTACCCGTCTTAAATTAATATGCTTACTGTATATACACGTCGAATCCTGTAAGAAATCCTGAAATCTACTCGGAAGTCTAACTTCATTTTTGCAGTTTCACAGTTTCAGTTTCATCCGGTGACGAGCATTTGAAGGCAGGACAAGAACCTCCATATGAAGTATACGAGTATAAAGTAAAATAACTTACAGAATATAAACAGGTGACAAGATAGTCCACAGAGATATAGCCAAAGAATATGTCAAACTGGTCTTTAAATTGTCACAGATCACAGGAATAACACTTATTTTCAGGTGGATTTTCTCATGTTTTACATCATTTGTATATATTTTTTTTAAAATCACTACCATGGCCGGTGATAAGTGAAAACATTACAGCACCAAACGCCTCCGTTCTAGTTCAGCAGAGAAGCTGGTGATGGCAAGATGATATCAAAGTTCGTCATGGGGCATTTTCAGAGCGTGGTCACAGAGGTCTGCAGAGCACAGAGCACAGAGGACAGCAATGAGTTATGTGAAACTCTGGGTTAAGTCAGGCACGTTGACTGAAAGACATACCTGTCCTCTTGCTGCAGAGTTTGTCTTTGACATTATCGGTCTCATGACCGAAGAACTCAATGACTTCATCTTCATTATGCTCAACAATTGTTTCACACTGGAGGAGAAAAAGAAAAAGTTAGAAACTACAGAATTTAATATTTAATGTTTTGTTTGGTGGATTTTTCTGCACAGATAATTGTACTTACTGCAAATTTTAAACTGGCTGTAACTCTTGAATCCAGAGTGGCCTCCGACAGGTCCATGGCCTCACCGCTCCGAGATTTCACCCTAATGTAGGACTTCCTGTTTGTGGAAGGATCCGTGTGCTCGCCGTAGTCCTCCATCCTCTCGCACACACTCTCCATCAGCTCGAGGAGGTTTCCCTCCGAGCGAGCCAGAGGAACCTGGTGACATTAAAAAAAGAACATTCATGCCAACACACTCAAACACAAAAGCTGCCTTATTCTTCCCTCTGGGTTAGATCACATGTTTACAATGACTTGGAATACTACACCCAAACAATGAATATCCACTGTCTGCATGTTATTTCCTATAGAAATGGACAATATAGACAAAATCCTCCATCACAATACATGTAACTTTATAAGGAATTATCTCTATATATCATGATATACAGTTGTCCCTCGCTATAACGCGGTTCACTTTTCGCTGACTCGCTGTTTCGTGGATTTTTTAGCGTAATTTTGCATGCTTTTTTTTTTTTACAGCGTACTGTACAGTATGAAGGCGCATTGTGTTCGGCACCGTCAGAGGAACTGTGAAATATGCGTGAGTTACTGGTAATAATTTCTTATGTGTCAAACCTCGTAGATTGATTATTAAAATTTAATTTGTTAAAAATGTTTGGGCTTGAAAACAGGTTTTGATCTTTGGTTTCATTTACTAATACAGAATTGTACTTATTATTTTTTAAATCTGCGAAAGTTTGAACTTTGAGAGTGTTTAAATAAGAGAGAAATGTGAGAAAATGTTAATGCCTGTCTGAGAAAAGTGTATAAAAGTGTGTGGTTAGGGGTTTTACGGCCTTTAAACATGTTTAATAATTGTAAAACTTAGCAGATTTTGTTTATTGCGGGTTATTTTTAGAACGTATCCCCCGCGATAAACGAGGGACCACTGTAGTACACTTTCTGGAAAATCGACAAAATAACCAGACAGACTGTCTGTTTCTGTCAAATCCAGCACGTTGATCTATGACATATTAGAGACAACCCACTCTGCATTGACTGCAAGGTCTATCTCATTTGTGTCGCTCAGCTCTAATTTGTTATATCACCTCAAACTCAACAGGTCTTTTTGATTAAACATTATAGTCGGTTGTAGAGCTTTTGATATTATTTGTATATATAATCTGCCCTTAACCACTGCCCACATCGTTTATCTGCACATAATTATCTGTACATATTATGCACATAGCAATACACACCTTACACCTTTGCACTACTGTAAATACTGCATTTAACTGTATATATTGCACTTCTCTATTTTGCACTTCTGATTAGATGCTAAACTGCATTTCATTGCCTGTATTTATACATGTGTAATGACAATAAAATTGAATCTAATCTAATCTAATCTAAATATAGATGCCAGATACTGATACGGACATATCACATTTAATCATTTTAAAATAAAAAACTCAATTCTCAAGTTTAAAGTCATCTACTGCACAACAATTTTACAAAAATATATTTTAAAGTCATCTACTGCACAACAATTTTACAAAAATATATTTAATAATGTTTAGTTTTTCATATGTAGTGCTACAGGTGCAATTCAGAGTTATTAAGTACTACTAGAAATGATTTCCACTAATCGATTAATCTGCAAAATTATTGCCACAAATGAATGGAGCCAACATTTATCCTATAAAATATAAGTAAACAGAGAATAACACTCATAACAATATGCTATCCTAGTCCTTATGATGTCTCGCTTTGTCCAACCAGCAGTCCGAAACTCAAACATCTTCAAGTTACTATCATATAAGACAAAGAAAGGCAGAAGATCCTTGAATATAAGAGGCTGAAAACACAAAATGTTTGACTTAAAATGCTTTAAAATCTACATTTGCAGCAGTAGTCATAGGGACAGCCTACAGAGTGGGCTGGACAGATTACTACGTGGCCGTGCTGTTGCAACCTCACCTCCCTGATGGACTGGCTGCCGTCCGGGTTGATCCTGAAGGATCCCGTCTGGATCATCTTCTTTGGATCTATCTGAGAGATGGCCCACTCCATCTCATCTACCAGAGCCCTGCAGGCTGAGGAGGGGGCGCACAAAGTGAGCACGCATTTAAAGGGACTCTGCTGTGTGTTGTGTTATTATTCATGAGTGCTGCAGACACATACCTCCACATCTCATGTCCTGTCCTGGTCTTGCTGCCTGGCTGGAGCTGAGGAGGACGCACAGGAGCGCGCAGGACGTGAGCAGGAGAGCCGCGTCCCTCATCATTCCACCTTAAAAACACCAAACATTCAAATCACTCACAGATCTGTCCGGTGACCTCCCGTGCAACATGCAAACTACAACAACACTGAACCGGAGAAAGATCCGAGACACGTGTCGTCAACTTTTCATTGAACTTACAAGTTGCTGGCAGAGATTTCTTTTTTTTTTTTTTTTTTTTTTTAGAGACCACCTTCACGCGCCTCCACGCTGTGCCATCGCATTCGGTGAAATGTGGTGACGTAGGCAGCCGGATGGACACGCGCTCGAGACAGCGCCGCCGCGTGGGCAGGAAGATGGACTCGGCCCGTCGCCATGGCAACCGCAGCGAGAGAGACTACACGTTATGTCAGCTTTGTTACCAGGGAAACAAACTTTTAGACTGAAATCAAGTTGAAGTTGCAGTGTTTTAATTAGTGTATAATTACCTGAGAATAATTATATCTACAGTGAGAGGACCAAGAGAATTAGATAATAATAATAAAAAACAGAAGTAAAACACTTGAACATTTAATGTTCTCTTGTACTATCTGATTTGTTTTTGAAAGACCTATAATAATAAATATAGATGTGCCACCCCCTGCACTGATTTACAATGATGTGAGATTTTGTTTCATAATGAAGAACGAAAACATAATATAACATAAATAATTTGGTTATACTCGCCAAATATTTCTACACATGTAAATTTTCAAAGTTGCAGTGTGTATTAGTATGTTTCATTAGTGTTAATATACCTGAAAATAATTATATCTACAGTGAAAGCACCAAGAGAATTAGATAATAATAATAATAAGAATTTTAATTTCATGGTGCCTTTCTGTCACCCAAGGACACCTTACAATGAATGAGAATAGACAGCAAATAACAAAAACAAACAAAAAGTACCATAAAAGTATCAAATTACAAGAATACAACATTAAAAACAGGTTAAAATAGGAACAATGCAATTGAATCAGATGGAAAAGGTGATTTTAAACAGGTGTGTAAATGTGGGTGGATGTGAATTTCTTAGTTTTCCTATCTCGAAAGAGGTTACACGTCAAAACAATAAATGACTAAATTTATCCTTGTGTGAATTTTTAAGACTTATATTTAATTTGGACTGTAATGAATGTGATTTTTGTAAAAACAGAAGTAGAAACACTTGAACATTTAATGTTCTCTTGCAATCTATCTGATTTGTTTTTGGAAAGACCTATAATAATAAATATAGATGTGCCACCCCCTGACTTACAATGATGTGAGATTTTGTTTCATAATGGAGGACAGAAAACTAGAATATAACATAAATAATTTGGTTATAACTGCCAAATATTTTCTACACAAATGTAAATTCTCAAAAACATTTTTTTAAAAAGAACTGCACCTTTACTTTGATTCTTTGAAACTTATGAAATCAAAGAAAGACCTATCGCTGTATGACAGTTTATCAACTTTTACTTTTGATTGATTCCTCTTTTAATATGCTTATTTGTATTGTATTTTGCAATAAAGTTAAAAAAATAAAATAATAAAATCTACAGTGAGAGTGGGTCCTCTTCCACAGAGTCTGCCATGTTGAACTGCCATGTTTGTACAGTAGCCCAGAGCAGACAAATCAAACACTGATCTACATGTTGTTATGTGTGGCCAGGTAAGTGGAAGTGTTCCTTTTCTTTTTGGGGCTGCTGTTGTTCCTTCCTCCACAGCTGGCAGTCAATTTGGTAATCAGGGAGGGGTTAAAGAGGAGGCAGCCTATTAATAAATAATCTTTTCTTTTGCAAACCTTGAAACTTTTGTGTGGCGTCCTTTTTATATGTTATGGTCTCATTGAGCCAGCATCAAGTTTAATCTTTTATTGAGATGGCAACACGCCACAAAACACCACACACTCTGCAGCCGTTCACAGGCTTCTGTTCCTTCTTGCTGCTGTTTGCCTGTGTATGTGTTCCCCAGTCTGTCCTGTCTCTCGCCCGGTCCAGTACGCTACTGTTAAAGGGGAGAGTGATTAGTTAACAGTGAACAGGTGTGCTGCTCACCTGAGCCCTCTGCACACCTCTCTCCTGCAGCTCATGCATCACGTCCCCACCACAAGCATTTCTTGAGTTTGCTTTTAAAATTGGAACATTAATAAAAATTTTGTGTAAAACCATACAAAACCAAATATGGAGTAATCGAGTTGGTGTTTTATTTCTAGTATAGTATTACATTTATTCTATTTCTAGCAATAAAGAAATAGTGACATGTAAATGAGTTATGAGGGAGAGTAAGGAGATGCGTAGTATGAATAATTCAGTGGTTTTCTATAAGATATCTATACTATACTAATTATTTAATACTAGACACACACCCCAGTGATGACTGTCTCTTTTTGACTAAAAGTAATAAATATTCAGAAACATTAAAGATACTGAAGACACAGTATTCAAATTTATTTTGACTTTTTTATTCAACAAGAAAAAACAATATTCAAAAATATAACAGATGACAGCAGATCTGGTGACAAAAAAATAATATATCCACCCCTTTTTTTTTTAGTAGGGTCTCAATACTCAATTCAATTTGATCAAATCAGAAAAAAACACATTTAATCTGACTTACAATACAATACTATTTTCCTGACTGGCCATGGAAAGTGTTCACAAACTAGCACACTTTAAAACAAATGATTTATTAATCGATAATAAATATGGTCGAGCTGTTTTTAATTCATGCTAAATTCAATTCCAAGTGCTCCTTTTCTGCTGTGAGTAAAAATATTTGAAATATTTGCAGCTTACAATGTCAACTTCTACTGTATGCTTTCAATTACACCTTGGCCCACTTCTTTTATAGATAAGTGCTTGCTTTTCTTTTGCAGGAGCAAAATTATATTAAAAAAAAAAGGTCCTTTGCACAAATATTTGGTTTTTATTTGGCATGACATCTTAGTTATATACGTTAAAACATTCATTTAAATCAAAGTTGGAATTTGTCACATGAGAAATTATTAAACCTATTTAATATTACACAATTGTATGTCCCACTGGATAAATTCATACACACTTCCTAAGAAAAAATTATGGCAAATGCAGAACAAAAAGGCTAAAGAAAATCCCTACAACGTATATTCTGACAATGATTCTACTCAACGTGCTACAGCTGTGTTGTTCCACCTACAGTGACGTGGGTTTCTTGTATTAGTGTGTAACTGTTTTTGACTGACTGAATAGTGAATAGGCACACTGGTGAACACAGGAGGCATTGTGGTCGTCTGCACACAAGTGCAGTTTTATTTTTTTTATTTTTGAGATAGAGAAAAGAAAAAAGGTTTGGTTTAGATATCAGCCCAAACCAACCGAGCACAATCATGAAGTCAATAGTGTTTTGTCTGGTCTCTAAGTATCAGCCTGTTACAATTAAAAGCTATTTGTCATATTAGCACCTATTCATGTTTCAGACCATTTCATTACTTTTCATATTTACCATTCACTGTACCTCAACCTGTTTGCACCACAATGCCAACTGCTTAATTTCTTCCTCCATATTCATTTGAGAAATTAAATGTTTTGTTTTTCTGTAACAAGAGTGCACACGACAACTCGTGCACACATCTTGGTTCATCCAGAAACAAAAACAAAAAAAATCCCCAAAAGAAGATAAAGAAAATGAAGAAACTAAACGTCCACTAAAACTATACACAAGTTGAAGTAGCATTTTTAAAAACATACACATTAATAAACAGTTTTTGAAACATACTGGCCTAAGTTTAACGGAGAGAAAAGTTAAATAAAAATAACACAAGCTAACAAATTATTAAATTCTAATGATTGATGAGAAACGCTGAGCTGAGTACAGCATTCAACCAAAAAAAATAAAAAATCTAAATGAATTAAATGGGAATGTAAACACATGCAGAGAAAACATACACATGTATGTTCGTGTAGCTTAAAGTTTGCTGCCAGTGTCTTTTTTTTTTTTATGCCCACAAGGACCAGAGAAATGATTAATAATTAATAATTAACAATTAGCAGCCATTTTTATGACCAATCTTCATAAGGCTTGGTTTTATTTCCAAAAGAAGAAATGCCCAGAATTAAAAAAACAGACTGCATAACTGTATACACAATGACATAAAACTGTCATTCTCCTCTATGTGGTATAAAACACAAGAAAAAGTGTGACTAATCACACATAAATACCTTGTATATATTTAATATATTAACAAACAATTAAATAGTCCAATATTAACATCTAGATGAATGTTTCAACATTGACATTTAACATTTAAAGAACTGTTAACGTTGAGCTTTGGTGTTTTCACAGGGGTGACTAATGTCTACAGAGTCTTTAGTGTAGCCCTCAGTGTAGTCTCAACGATGCAGAATAGTGACTATTATTGTGCCATTTCTGGATTGAAAAACTTCATCACAGCAGCGTCGGTTCATTAACTATCACTGGACAGTTAGTTATGGTGTTATTGTAACGGTTCAGTCATTTAAAAAGGAGTGATTCACAGTCACGGGAACCTGAACCCACTCTGTGCTCTGTATGCATGTTTCTGCACTTTGTAACTTTGTGCTCACGTTAGTATGTAACACTTTACGGCACACACCACCAACTATTTCAACTGATTTTGGTGAAACTGGATCATATTTTAATGGTGAAAGTGTTTTTTTGTTCTTCCCTCTGGTGCCCTCTGGCTGCTGTGACTCAACTCTTGTACCACAGACGTTTTTGGACAACCGAGGAAGACGTTTTCAGGCCTGGGCGAATGCTCACTGGAGCATGTGTCATGCCAGAACCAGAGCTGGGTAAGCGGGTAATGTAACCAGGCACAGCAGCCTTTATGGACGAAATGGAGCGAGGCGAAAAGGCCGAAGGGGACATTGACATAAGATGCTGAGAAAAGAAAACGAGAAAGTGAACGAGCAAGAAGCTGCCAGATGAGTAAATCTGGGACTGACTTTTTAGTCATTGGCGAGAGCTTAGAGAAATAAAAGACGGCAAGCTGGACTTCTTGGTGTTGGACTGGTAAGTAGTATTAGCTGGGTCTGATGTTTGGCTGTTGGCAAGCTTTCACCTTGTTAGTTTTTGATCCCAAGTAATGTAATCATGACAATGCACATGTTTATGACACTACAATATTGCTTTAACCATTATTTGCATAAACATTATTCATGAGAGACGTTTGTGATGGGAAGCGTCCCTCATTGTTTGAACTATAAGGCACTTAAAGAAATGTGTTAGGCACAGAAAGGTGAGGACGAACAGAATATACTGGCCCGGGCTTCAGTCAGGTCATCCTCACTACAGTGTTCACAACATGTGTCCTCCTATCTGTCAACCAGGGAATCAGCGTCCATGTCGTTCAGTAAGTAAATGTCTGTGTGCCGTGAGAGTCCCATGTGAGTCTGAAAGAGAGAGGAGAGACGGATCAGCGAGGGTGTCGTATGCAGACATGGTGAAATAAATCAGCTCTGCATTGTTTCATCATTCATGAAGACAAACTGAGATATGAAAATAAAGGTATTTTAATGATGTATCAGTTATATAATGAAGAAAAAACTCTGACCTTACTCATAAACCTAAAGACTGCACACACATACAGTGTTTTTGGCATGCTGTAATGTAACTTATAATAAATGAAACATCACGATCAATGCTGTGTTTTGATCAGTGGTAGATTTGGTCCAATTTGAATGTGATTACAGATTAATTAAGGGTGCTCACCTTGGGTCAAAGTGATACTTTCCAAACTCATTAAATCCTGGAAAGTCCTGCAAAAGAGCATTTCTATCGCCTATTATGACGTTCTACCAACCCTGCTTATATGAGAGGTAAACAAATTAAATTTGGCTCTTTGACCCTCTTAATCTGGGAAAAGGAATAAACCACTTAAAGTTCAGCACATCTTATATTTTCTTTTTTACAGGCCAGTTTAACAGGTTATATTAATGGTGCCACATAGTAAATGAAAATAGCAGGTTGTACAGTAAGAAAAAATATCAGATTTAGGACTTTAACTGCCACAAAGCCAGAATCATTAGTGTATTTTAGCAGTTCTTATGAGAAAACCTCAAACTTAAGATAATTCTCTAGTAGACTTTCAGTTAAAAAACACATAATTCATGACTCCTCCTTCAGACATTCAGACAGAAGACGCCAACAAATGTCCGTATAGTCATTATTTCCCATTTATTTTGAACACATGGTGTGCTTTATCCAGTAGCAAAGGACAGACTCTTAATCCATTCAGTCCCAAAGAGCAGAAATGAGTGTCAGCTTCGGTGTTACACATAACTACATTAAAGTTTTATCTGTAACAGTTTAAATGTGCATTTGCCATATATATATATTTTTTTTTGCCAGAGAGGTATTCATCATGACATTGTATGAACTGAACCACACTTCTATTACCTCCACTAAAAAACCTTGAGAACCTTTATGTAAGCTTTTGGTAACTGCAACTGTGCGTGATTCACAATTTAATGCAACAAAAATCTCTGAAAGAACCTGAGATCTTCACTGTGTGAACCGTCTGCTCTTATTGGTTAATACATACATCTTTAACTTTATTCAAGATATGGACATGTTAGATTTAAAACAGCCTTTTATGGGACAAACAGAAAAAGCCGCTGAGCTGTTGTCTACTTTATAATTTGAGAGGAAATGACAGCACTTGGTAAATATTAGAAATGAATCATTCATTTTTTTTAAGCTTTAATTCTCTTGGTTATTTTATCAAATACACATGTCTGGTTGTTTTAGTAAAACAAGGCTGGTGGACTTCTGTTACAAATCTACAGTAAGAATTAAAAGTATTCTTAGTTTTTTGTGGGAAGAAAAAGACATACATGTAAAAATAAACTAACACTGTTGGGAGGTTTTAAATGAGTCAGTGCAGAGTGCTTGACACACTGTAGCTTCATTAAACACATGCAGTGTGTTAAACATTTGAATGAATCTGACCCAGACTGGATTTTTTAGCTGAGTTGTGGCAGTCTGGGATTTACAAAATGACTGCTTTCGAGGGCCTAAAGATAGATTACAGACTGTAAAGCCCTCTGAGACAAACTTGTGATTTGTCCTATATATAAATAAACTTCACTTCCTCTGGACTTGTTTTGACCATTTCCAGTTCTCTTTTAAACAAATCGTTGTCGTGACAATTACGACAATTTAACTGTATTTTAAATCTACCACATAAGTAGTTCCTTCGCATCTCTGCACAGCGGTATAAATAAGTCACAAAGTTTGTGCCTGTAATATTAATATTACCCTACTTGCTTCGTCTCCTGAAGCTTTTTCCCCACAAATAATACAGAACAAAAAAGTGGGATAGAGGTTTATCCTGGTCTCACTAAAGCAAAGACAAAAACACATAAACTCTCAGGAAATTAAACAACTCCTGCACAGTGCAACACGCTTATTTTCCTGTCATTGATTAAGTTGCGTCACTGGCATGCTTATTATTGAGGCACTAGAAGAGGCTCTGAGGACGAAGCGGTCATATTAAGCTTCCCTTTTTTTGAATGGAGCAGTTTAGATCAGGCAGCACACACATTACAATGCATAAATCATGAGTACAACAATAAAACTGTTAATTATTTTGATGTGAAAGCAAACTCAAGAACCGGGATGGCTCTTGATCACATTAATACTGTAGTTCTCATCAGGCAGCACTACAGCAGCTTACAGGTTGTATTGACCAGATTTCCACTCTGGACTTCTTTGACATGTCAGACAGAAAATCTTGTACCCAAACTTTTTTCCCCTCCCACACACGATTAGGGCTGGATGTCATTTGGTGTTTTTTTTTTTTTTGGTACAGATGGTAGGATTAGGACAACTTCCTCATAAATATGTCACAATTATATTTTCTTAAAAATCCGAAGTGTTGAAATTGATCAAATCAAACTGCTGCAGAGACGAAATAAAAACAAAACAGGATTTGAGGTAGTCCGAGTGGAAAGCGTGACAGAACGAGCAGCATGACACTGGGAGGCTGACGTTACCATGGTGAGAGGGCTCACAGAGAGCAGGGTGATGAAGTGAAAAGTAGTACAGAACAAGGTGATAAATAAAAAAGAAAGGTAGATAGTTTATGTTTAATAAGAGCTGCTGACCTAACTAAGTGAAAATATGGGAGGAAGAATTGTGGCATTGCTGTAATTCTGAGCTTCTTTAATCCTAAATAAAATAAAACGTCAAGCTCGTTAAGGAATTTGTAGCAGAGTGACCTCAAACGTTGTGGCTACTACGACAGTAAACGTAAAGAGTTGTTACCTTTAAAACCTAGACAACATTTTATAAAAAAAAGGACGGAAAATCTTGTTTTCACACAGATACTTGGATTAATCATCAGTAGAGTTACATGTCGTACAAACCAGTTATTTCACAGTATGTCACTTTGAGTACAGCTGTTGCCTTCGAGGACTGATTTGTTAACCCATGTATGTACATTTCCTCAGAAGTCTTAGAATTTTTCTGTGCTGGTGTAGTTTTTAAATTACGTACCTAAAAAAGCACCAAATTCCGAGACCCAGCCCAACACACAATAAAACACGTGACATTAATGGAAAAGGTGCTCTCAAGATCCTACGTGATCTGGGCAAAGTCCTGGTTGTGTACAGGGCTCAGTTTTCTTCAAGAAGAAAAGAGGAATGCTGGTGGTTAATGTCCTGTTCGGCTCTTAGGAGTCGTACTCAGACGGCTCCTCTATGAACACAGCGGGTGGATTGCTTACCCTGCTGCCAAAGTCCAGGCAGGAAACCCCCAAAGCAACCAAACAGTGCCATGCCTGCAGATAACGACAGGGGAGATAGAGAGGTCAGGACACAACCAGGCATGAAATATGTATTTTACACTAAAAATAGACAGACTGAGACAGAAAACCCCACAATGTACGTCTCTGTTCATTTTAAAAAACATATTTTACACATCCTTTTATTATTAAAGTGATTCCTGCATGTGTTCTCACAATCAGGTGTAAAGAACAGTCTGATATTTAAGTATATTTAAGTTGTGATGCATCAGCAAACTGAGACAGTAAGTTATTAATTCAAACTTAGTTACGAGTTAGTCGCATAATCATCGTCTGCGTTAACACACGCCACTTCACTCGAGCCAAAACTCACCAGGTAGCCTACAAAGCACAAATAGGCTATGGAGAGCAGAGCAGCGAGAACGTAGAGCAGCACGCTGTTCAGCGCCGTGACGTAAACCACCACAAAGTACATGTTGATTGCACAAACCACCAGGATGACGACGCCTCCAGAAATCTTCCACACCCTGTGGAAACAGGAACTTTATTAGACCATTGAGAAATAATGCGGTCAGTCAGAGTGAAGTCCTCTTTTGCGTAACCCAATCTCAGCCTTTTTCTAATAAACAATATCAGGCTAAATGACCTGTCCACATGTCGGGAAACAGAGGAACATTCAGTAAGTTTTAAAATAAACTCATCCGGAAAAGAGTGGCCTTGATGTGTTAATAAATAACTAAACACAGACCTCTATCTATCCCCAACTGGGTGTCAGAGAGGTCGTGCTTTTCACTTCCTCAGTTTGAAGTTGGCTGATTAATTTTGATCCTAAAACACATCCTGATGGATGAGTCAGAGTTGCAGAAGATGATGAAGATGATAGTAGACATGGATCTCCAAAATGTTCAATTAATTTTAAGATATATTGCAGTGGAAGCAACTGACTGGGATGAATGCACTCACAACATAATACTTACAGTTCAAGAAATCAAACTGACAAATACAACATGTATCCGAGAGACGCAGATAAAGTCACTTTAAAAAGAAATGTAGAAATTTCACTCACAGTCCGTTTGCAAAGTCGTTCATTATGGACGTCAGACTGGTGAAGGTCAGAATTGGGATCAGAGCGAATGGAAGCTGTTGAACAGAAAGAGAAATGACACTGAATATTATAGGAAGAGTAATAAAGTAAATAAATAAGGACATAAAAAAATGGATTTAAGATTGTGTAATAGAGGGGATGTTAAAGGTCCAATATGAATACAAATGTTATTTAATATGCATAACAATGTTCTCATTTTCTCCTGAAAACGGATAAAAGCAGACAATCGTTTAAAAAAAACAAACTAAACACTGGCTCAAGATGGGAGTGGAAAGCTTCACAGTGCTTTCTCCTTCACACTATAGGAAGGAGATGTTGAAGCGAGGGGGTTTCTATTTAGCAAAATCCTACACGACAGAATTAATTGTGAAGCCTGGATTGTTTTGTTCTGACCTGCATGCTTTGGAGCACGTTGAGGAAGTCGTTCATCCCCGTCAAATGATGAACATCCTGAAAAATGGCCACCAGCAGAGTGGGCGTGATGGCGATGGAGCGGGTCAGCAGCACTCGGGCAAACCGGGACCACCGCAGGTTCAGGAAGCCCTAAGCAAACATGAAAGTGATAAAACATAAGCATGCACGCTTCTCTTTACTGATTTTCAAAATACTAAAACATTCTTACCTCCATAACAAACTGCCCAGAGTAAGTACCCGTCATGGTGGAACTCTGCCCAGCTGCAAGGATCCCTATTGCCCAGATGTAGAGGGCTGCAGGGCCGAAGAAACAGCCCAGGACGACTCCCTGAACAAACAGACATGCCAACAGAGAAATAAAAGATCGTCCGTCCACCTATCTTAACCCTTAAAACACACAAGAGAGCTGGAGAAGTTAAAAAAGCCGAATGGAAGTTTTGTTTCGTTCCAATCAGTTCTCGAGAGCTCCTGATCCACCCACGAGGTGTCGGATTAAACCTTTTCTCACCTCTTCATCATCACTGTAAACTTTCTCTGAAACACACAGGTAATAATATCAATGCTTTCCATTTAGGTGTCACGATCATGACGTGCATGGCTTCATTAGATATAATTATTAATGATATTAGATGCGTCTGTGCCTTTTTAAATGATATCTAAATATTTGATGTACATCTGCATGGTCCCAAATTTATACTATATATTAAATAGTATACCTTATGTGTACGATACCGATATCAAACATTTTGCGGACACTTTATTTAATTTTTAATTAATTTTTAATTGGCCGTGGTGTTCTATAGTCACTGTATGATTAACGTGCAGTGACACATATAATTACATCCTGTTTTCTGTCCAGTATAAAATGGTTAAAAATACTTTATACTGGAATAAAACTAAACAAAACAGTACTACACAGATCAGTATATAACACAATAACCTACAGAATAGGACAGAATTGGAATAAGGACTAAAGGTGTGCTTGGTCCCACAGTTTGCACCACATATTATACACGGATACTGGCAGGATACCATTTTTGCAGTTAGTATGCAAATAACGATGCAATGTAATATGTCCTCTAACTGCAATTTAAGAATGCCTCTGCCAATATGATGCCAAAGATTTAATACTCCTCTTTCGTCAGGTGTCATATCACCATCTACAATGTCTCTTTTATGCGCTGCTTCCATTTGTACATCAACAATACACTCAAAACTAACGTTTGCCCCCTTTTTTCCCCCATTGGAAATACACAACATACTCGAACCTGCTTAGAATTAGTGCATAGTGAAGAAATGGGGCAGAGCGATCAAGTGTGATGACCTGGTTTAACTCAACCTCAACGGAGGTTTAATCCGCCACAATAACTGAAAGCACTGTGTGGGTGTGCAGAGCCTTCGAGTGGAAACTTTGTGTTGGCACTCTCACCAATGTGTGAGAAGACGATGCTATGTCTTCTTCTTCTAATTCTCTCTCTGATTACATTTTTGTAATTATTACTATTATAAAATGTGATTAAAACTCATCAGACTGGTGCAGTTATCTCATAATAATTTGTCATTATAAAAGCATTTTTAACAACAGTAAGGATTTATTGTTGTTGTGATGATGACCAGACGTACCCCTTTGTAGATGTCCACCTCCAGTGTGCCGTTGTTAAGAGGGAAGAGATTTGTGTGAGGGCTGCCGGTCGCGTTGCATAAAGCATTCTGCAACCGGGGACACAAAAAGCATGACAACTTGAGGCTCTGGGAACTGTGTGTTATTATAATTATGATATACAACACGAGCTTTAGCAGTACTTCTTACTACAATACTGTGTACCCACCACTTCTATATTGGTTTTATTGTAGAAGGCCTGAGCAAAGACGGCTACGACAAAGACGTTGATGAGGAACGAGATGAAGAGAGCGATAGTGGACTCGATGAAGAAGTACTTATTGGCTTCCTTCACGTCCTTCTTATTTTTGCGATCGATATCCCGAGACTGGTACATAAGGAAATAAACAGAATGACACTCAACTTTCAGATCTTTGTAAAATGTCACTTTTGCTGTTCGTAATATAACAAAAGACAACTGTCATAAAAATCTGGAAACTCATGCAACATCTCCATTCTTTTAGCCTTTACACTACTGCATGCAACAACAAAATATGTTTCTAACCTTGACCAGCGCTGAGTGCAGGTAGATGTTGTGCGGCATGATGACAGCGCCTACGATTCCCACTGCCTGCTCAAGCTGCACAGGCCCACACCCGGCACAGTAAGGTAAGAACATCCCCTTCAGCAGCTCCCCTTGGTCTGGTTTTACCAGCACATACTACAGACAGGAAACACACAGTCAGAACATGTCATGGTGCTGCGATACGTCCTGTTAGAAACTCAACCTGGACACACTTGAATGACGTTGGGAAGTGTAACAGACTTTTACCTCATAACCGAAGCTAAGAGCCATTATGGTGATGAGAAAGCCAAAGAAAGCTTCAAGTTTCCTCAGCCCTACGAGGAGATAGAAACTGTATCAACACCGGGACACATAGCTCCTTAGACGTAGATTGATAAGTAAGTGACGGTAAATGCGTACCGTATTTGTCTAGAAAAAGGAACACAAATGTGTCTGTGATTGTGATGAGGACTCCTGCCCACAGGGGAATCCTGGAAACAGAAGAAAACATATATTTTTGTCAATAATTTCTATCACTGTAGAAATATATTCTGTATAAAATGTTCGCATAGGCAAGCCGTAAAGTAGGTACCTGCCCACAGAGAGGAGGTTGAGAGCTATAGCACAGCCAATGACCTCCTGCATGTCTGAGCCAATAATTGCCAGTTCCACCATCAGCCACAGGATGACCCGAGGAACCTGAAAAATCAGAATCAAAGACATAATCAGGGAGTTTAATCATCTACTTTACTTTATCTCATCTTGGCTTCTCATCTTTAACCACATGGTACGTGAAACTCAAGTTATTAACAATATTTAAGAAATCAAAAGTTAGAAGGAGAAATACATGACAGGACTATGCTCACTGTGGGATATTGGCGGTTGCAGACTTCAGCCAGGTGCATCCCGGTGACGACCCCGAGGCGTGCAGCTAACCTCTGCAACAGCAGCCCAATGATGGTGGCTCCAAGGAGCACCCATAGGAGCTGCGAAAGAAAGAAAGTCAAATTCAGCAGAGTTTTTACATCGTCATCGTTGAGACAACAGGTCCTATATCACGCTCCTATTATCAGGTGTTGTGCTGGATTGTGATCATTCCAGCCTGAGCACTGAGAGAGACACACACCTAAGACAAGAGTTGTTTCTAGACATCCTGAATCTGGAAACATCTAAGTTTGAAGGAACCTTCTCAACCTTGAAATATTAAACTGTGAACCGTGTGGCCCAGCTGCCAGACATCAGGTAGGAGGACTTATCACCCAAAACTGAACATGGTGCTGAATCTATCTGCTTTGAAAACACTACGGACACAAATTTGCTCCTAACCAACAAGCCTAAAGCTGCTCCTTGAATATAATACATGTCTCCTGTGACAGAGAGCCATCAGACTGGTCTTCTGATGGAAATGCAGCAGTTGCTGGTTCATCTTATGAAGGACATCCTCTCTCCAATGATGAAGACCATAGTCTCTGGTCTTTTGATGGAGTTCTGCCTTCATGCTCAAACGATGAAGGAGCTACAGCAGACGTCACAGCCAAACTTGCTGGAGAGTATTCGCAAGTTCTTTGGCCGAGTCGCAGCAACCTTGACTTGCTGCTGCCGCCCCACTGTGGAGGAATTTTTTCTCCTCGGATCTACATTGAGCTCATAAATGGCCTCTGTGAACTCTAAATGACAGAATTCAGTGGTAGCACCGGAGAACTTTAATCCATGCAATAATCACCTTAAAGCCAGCTTTAGCTCCAGACTGGAGGTCAGACTCGATGTTCCCTGGATCCAAGTAAGCGATGCTCATCAAAAAACCCGGTCCAGTGAAGGCCCAGAGTTTACGGAAACTGAATACCTGAACACAAGAAGGACATGTTTGGTTTTACAGAGAGACTGTCCCACAGTAACAGCCCAAAAGCATATTTGTGAGTTAGTCAACCTTTCAAACTAATAATGACAGCTTCTACATTCAATACATGTTTACAGACAGACAGCGAGACCTGGTGACCAACCTGGCTGACATCGCTGGGAATGGCCACCTTTTCTTCAAAGTATGTGGAGAAGGGTTCATCCTGGGTGTCGGGTGAGGCAGGAGGAGAGATGGCGCTGTACTGGTTTGTCTGGACGCCATTATCCTGAGGAGAGTCCTCTAACAAGAGCCCAGAGAACAAAAACAGAGAGAATTGGTGATGAGGGGAGGGTGAGACTAAAAGGAACACACATCTTGCTCACAGTTTTTAACTTACATGATTTCTGCCAACAACAACAAAAAAAACAAACAGCAGCTGACTAGCTCAGATGCCATGCCAGAAATATGTATGTCTAACCTAACCTCATTTTTGTGGTTGGTTATGACAACCTTTCATTCACGAGTTAAACTGCGGAAATTTGAGAATGTTGTGCAATCACTACCACAATATACAGATTACAGTTCCTGCAAAGTACTGACAGTATCATAAGAAAAAAAAACCTTATAAAACTCCCTGATCTCATGCGAATGAAGAATAATTCCTAGAGAGCAAATCCATAAACAACTCCCTGACTAAAAAAGTCAGAAAGAAAGAAAAACCAATGAGTGAGAAACGGATCGGGGCCATGTTCAAACCATGGCCATGTTTTACTAGTTTGGGCTTTTTAAAATTATTTTACAGCAACTTTACTTCAGAAACAAGGAGCATGTAGGCTCAAACTGGAGTTTGTTTTATGAATTATCTTCTAAAGAGAAACCGGTAAGGTTTTATGTTTGAGCAGAGGTAAATACAGTCTGCAATACACCAAAGCAGACATTTCCAGTTTCCTGAAATAACTTCACAGACCACAAACCACGGCGTATCCATGCTTTACTCTCATTCTGTGAGAAAATGTTCAAGACTTGTCTGAGGTACAGGAGCTTAATAAAAGAAACTGCATACACTTACAGATTTGTAGCAGTTCAAAGACCAGAGGCAAGCATTGTTTAAAAAAAAATGCTGATACGTGAAGAGCAAGCTCATTTTCAAACCTGCTACATGAAGTGATTTAAGTTTAAGACTTTAAATGACATGAGCAGCCAGTAATAACCAATGACAGCATGAAGGTAATAACCTGTAATTATTATTTCAAAAGCTTAAAAGTCGATGACTCCATCGACATGTTTTATGAAAACAAAGGATTACATACAAAAGCCCAGTCAACATAAACAACAATAAAAATCTCACGCTAAAACTACTGTCTGCCAGTAAACGATGAGTACTACTCACTGAGTTTGGACTTTTCAGTCTTTTCTCGCTTCATCTCCAACTCACTGCCGGTCCTAAAGTCCACTGTTCCTCAACCGGGACTCTGCTTTTATATGACTCAGCCTTTATCTTTATTTTTTTTTATTTTTTTTTGTGCGTCACTAGATGTCACAACGACATTCATGCTTCTAAAAATGACCCGTGAAGAGAGAGAAGTGAGTACAGAACACACACCCACCGCAGCAGGACTGATTAGAGTTGTCAATAAAATGCCACCAACAGGACAAATAAGTGTCCTGACCTTTGCCCTTCAACGAATCACACGGGCAGTGATAACAACCAAACTTATGCAAAGATCAAGAAGTATTATTTTAAGCAGCTCTGTCGGCGTGCATACGGACACAGGATGTGTAATGTAGCTTTAACTAAATGAGTGTTTAACGTTGGAGAACATTGGCAGGGTTGTCTGTAACGTGGCGGTCATGTTTCTGTTATCTTAGGCAGTTACCTTCGAGGAGGTCTCCATCTTGCTCGGCTTTCATCAGGGCAAGCTGAGGGATCCCTGGGAACTTGAGGGATGAATATCAGCCTCCCTGGAATAAGACAACAACAGTTATATAACCTGAAGGAGCTTGAGACATTTTGACTGTTGGGGGGAGTATAAAAGAGGAATTATAACGCTCGGACTGCCAAAGAAACAGTTCAAGAGACCTCAACATGTGACATGACTGTGCAACTTTTTGTTCCCCCTGTAACAGACATCAGCATGAAAAGTCACAAGTCATTATAGTGACTAAGCAACATGAGCAGCATGTGAAAGGTCACTCTGTTAATGAGAACATTTTGCAGGAGCCTTGAACTGACCACTGGCGTCTGAGTTTCGCTTCCACCACATGCATCCTTCCTCTAAACACTCGGCTTCATACACGCTCTGCGAAAGATCAGTCCTGCCAAACAACTGTACATTATAACAACATGTTCTCTGACACAGTACAGCTCATGGTAAAGCACGTGACTAACAAGCTGAGGCAGCAGACAGAGCAAGAGTAGAGAGTAATCATCATCCAAGTGTCTAAAAGGTCCTTGATACTTTTCTCAGCAGCAACATTCATTCAAGAGGAACAAAACTGAAGTCATAATATTAGTTTCCAGCTAAATTGGAGGAGTTGTTTCTTGTATTACAACCACAAATAACCCAAAAACATTAGTAACTCTTTCCATATAACACAGGGCTTCCCGCTTTGGAAAATAATCAGCGCTTTGTTTTGAAAAATACATTTTTCACACGGCAGATGAGATAAGAATGAGCTGCTATCTCTTAAAACTGTCTGTGCTCTTTTTCTTTTAGATTCTTGAATGCAGCTTGCTAAATATTAAATCTGACACTTTTTGCTCCAATTTTTTTGGAAATGACAGAGAAATATCTAAATATGAGATAATAAAAAATAAAGCAAAGAAAGCACAGGCTTCAGATTCAACAGTACATTTTAAGCACGTGGTTGCTTCTGGAAGTGTCCTGGGGAACCAGATCCGGTCACTGGCCTGGTAGTCAGTTCTGTTATTTGGCCACGGGGCGCTTCGTTTTTTTTTTTTTCATGTGCTCTCACATGGCCACAGTCAGTTATTGAACAAAACAAGTACAAAATGAGGTTTCAAATTATTTCTGCCAACATTTATTGTGTGCACTTATCATGAAGATGCGATCAACAATAAACCAAAACTAAGCTGGTGCAAATGATCCAACAGTGACTCCACATGATGATGGATTTTTACCAAAAAACAAAATCTACCTGATGAAGCCCAACACAACAGAGCTGTTAATTAAACTCATAATGGAGAGTTTAGCTCACAGTTATTTACTCTCAAGTCATGAATATGCATACTTTCTCTTGTCAGACACACGACGACCCGCCAAGTTCTGTTTTCGATCAACCTATAGACACTGTACTTTGCACGTATAAAATCTAATTGCACTAACACACGCATAGCACTTTTTATGAACCATCATCATCTTTACATGTTCTCAGATTATCTTTGAAAGTACACTGTGTGACTATTAAACCACCTGACATTCACTAACCGCCACACCGGTATATACACATGTTTCAACAGAGGAGCATTTCTTTTGCTTTATTTATGTTTAGTCTACCATCATTCTCATGTTGGCTACAGCCGACATACTGGTACATTTTCTACCAGTCCTGGCGTGACCTGGATTCCAGTCTTCAGATTGTGTAACTGTCTTTTAATGTGCCAGCGCCAATCTTGTCAAATTCCATGGTCAACCAGGTGTAAGTGCAGATAAAAGAGATTTAGACTCTCACGGAGGTCCCCAACATTATTCAGTAACAGCATGGTGTTCATAAAAGGAAATTATGATATTCATTTTGATTTTACAAAATGTTGTAAAGCTGGTTTGGTCAAGCTTGCCTGGAAAGAAACCACAAATTCAGTCATCCATTAATCAAACTTCCTCCAAAACACTGGGTACAACGAACACCACGGGGGCCCTAATCTGCACAGAGCAGCTTTTACAATCACAAAATCTACGTCAACTCCCAAACTGACAAATGATCTTGAGTGTTACACCCCTCGAATGCAGACTGTTATACCCCATGCAACAAGAAAATCTCAACGCAAAGTAGACATAAAAGAAATTTCTTCCTGTATTATTAATGAAGCGGCAGCAACCTCTACCAACGTATCTGGAAAAAAGAAACAGCAGTAAACGTTCATTCGTATTTTCAAATTAGAACCAAGCAGCAGCACCTTACGTGTCCAATACCAACACAGCTCTGTTGAACATGAGGGACGTTCAGCCGCTGTGATGGTTAAAAGATCTTTGTCTCTGTCCAATCAGGAAGTCAAATACTCAAGAACTTAATTGTTGCATAAACCGGTCCATCAAGAACACAAGTCACAAACAGTTTTACCAACTGAAACCATTAATGCCTACCTGTGCTCACATACACCATGTGCTGGCCCTGAGGGAATAATACAAACCATAACAAGTACAGGTAAAATAAAACAGGTTGTTTCCTCTTTTTTTTTTTTTTAAATGCACAAGACAAGAGGAACTCATCAGTGGCATATTTATCATGGTAGTTTAACTGAGAGCTGTGACTAGAGATGTCCTTTAGAAAATGTTCACACTTAACAATAACTGTGTAATACACAATTAAACTCGTTAAGTTTTGTTCACGCCTGATTGGCTTAGATTTGGTGACATTGCCATAAAAAAAAAAGATAATTGTGACAATGAAAACAAAACTTGTTACACAACAGTGCTATTGTATGTAACTATTATTTTTAAATGTTAGTATCGGCCCCCGGGGATCTTCACATTGTCAAATCTGGCCCTCTTTAAAAGAAGTTTGGACACCCTGCCCTGGTTTAACAACACTTTAAGTATTAGTATTGAGAACAACACAGACACTGTTTGTTTTCCAAGGTACTTGCAGTTGTAGGTGATATTATGCTTCCCTCTACTTCCTCTTTGATTGTCAAACACACTCACCATGACGATCATTATCGCACCAACTAGTCTGACTATAATTCTGCATATTCTGAGGGTCTAAGTTAACCAACATAACTGCTTAAGGTCGAGTAAATTAAACAAAGACCTTTAATATTATATGCTGGATTTTCTCATTAAAAAGGCAACAAGCCTGTCTCAAAAGGCTGTTTAACAGCATTCAAACCTCACTACAAGTCACCTTACAAGTCACCTCACTACAAGTCACCTCACTACAAGTCACCTCACTACAAGTCACCTCACTACAAGTCATCTTACTACACTACAAGTCATCTTACTACAAGACACCTTACTACACTACAAGACACCTTACTACACTACAAGACACCTCACCTCACTACAAGTCACCTCACCTCACTACAAGTCACCTCACCTCACTACAAGTCAGCTCACCTTACTAAAAGTCACCTTACTACAAGTCATCTTACTACATTTCACCTTACCTTACTACAAGTCACCTCACCTCACTACAAGTCACCTCACCTCACTACAAGTCACCTTACCTCACTACAAGTCACCTTACCTTACTACAAGTCACCTTACCTTACTACAAGTCACCTCACTACAAGTCACCTCACCTCACTACAAGTCACCTCACTACAAGTCACCTCACCTCACTACAAGTCACCTTACCTTACTACAAGTCACCTTACTACAAGTCATCTTACTACAAGTCACCTCACTACAAGTCACCTTACCTTACTACAAGTCACCTCACCTCACTACAAGTCACCTCACCTCACTACAAGTCACCTCACTACAAGTCACCTCACCTCACTACAAGTCAGCTTACCTTACTACAAGTCACCTCACTACAAGTCACCTCACCTTACTACAAGTCACCTCACTACAAGTCATCTTACTACACTACAAGTCATCTTACTACACTACAAGTCACCTCACTACAAGTCACCTCACTACACTACAAGTCACCTCACTACACTACAAGTCTACAAGTCACCTCACTACACTACAAGTCACCTCACTACACTACAAGTCACCTCACTACAAGTCACCTCACTACAAGTCACCTCACTACACTACAAGTCACCTCACTACAAGTCACCTCACCTTACTACAAGTCACCTTACTACAAGTCACCTCATCTTACTACAAGTCACCTCACTACACTACAAGTCATCTCCTTACTACACTACAAGTCACCTCACTACACTACAAGTCACCTCACTACACTACAAGTCACCTTACTACACTACAAGTCACCTCACTACACGTCACCCTTGTGATGCTGGCAGTGTCTCCCACAGGAGTTAACGGGAAGGAGCCAACCACAACCTAAAACATTTGACCTCTCGTCCAGACATCTTAGCTACGTGCTGGTGTGTCGGCTGCAGTTGAAGCAACTCAAAAACCTTAAAAACCTTGTAAACCTTGTAAACATGTGGACAAAGACGCGCTGACTGTCATGTCTGTCCCTGTGGGTGTCAAGCTAACAAGTTTCCCTGTTAGCTGCCTGTCTCGGGTGAGCTAAAGTTTCCGTTATCAAAGTATTAAACCCGCCTCTTACCTGTTTAAACCTTAAAGGAGGGAACGGTGTCGATGAAAGCTGCTTTTCAAACTGACACCATCGGAGCCGGTTTGAAGCTAAACGCTAAAGTAGCACGTTAACGGCTAAAGTCGTATCTTTGCCATGTCGACCGTTTGAGCTCAAGGCGCATGCGCAATAGTGATGTGTAGTTAGTGAACGAGCCGGTTCAAAGAGCCGGCTCCTTTAAACGCCTCATGTTGTGTTCCGAAATTTGACCGATTTAAAAGTTTTATCTCAATATCCAAATCAGAGTGATGTATGTATGTATGTATGTATGTATGTGTCAAATCAAAATCAAATCAATTTTATTTGTATAGCCCAAAGTCAAAAAATACATTTGCCTCAGAGGGCTTTACAATCTGTACAGGGAATGACACCCTCTGTCCTTAGACCCTCGGTTCGAGTGAGGAAAAACTTGCCCACAAAAACCCTTTTAACAGGGAAAACATGTGGAAGAAACCTCAGGAAGAGCCACAAAATATATATGTTAAAGAAGTAGTTAAAGTTTCCCCATACCGAGATTCATCCTGTCGAACTTGTGCTTTTACTGACTATGCTGTCTGATTCAACCAGGTCTAAGGCGCGGTTCATATACCCAGAAACACGAGATGATTATACCGGATGTCAGCTTGTCCTTACGACCCCAAGACTCCATGACCTGGAGAGGAGAAGACCATAAATACTAACTAAAGGAATGTGTCAAATGTGTAAAACTGAAGACACCCCCAGCATCCTTTCTTGTCCTTACGACCCCCCATTGTGACCCCCCTTCATGTAACCCCTCCAGGCGTCAGATTGTGACAGATATAAATTGTAACCTGAAAAAATGTGACTCCCCTCCTTTTTTTCCTCTCTGTTAACACTCGTTACAAATAAGATGACACTTAAGTAGCAGAAGTCACAATATGCCAGCAGAGTGAAGATGGTTTGTGTTACTTATTGTACAGAAATACTTTAATAATCCCAGGGGGAAATGATTTTTGTTACAATACTCCAGGTATACAAACAAACAAAAACAACCATCTGTTAAGAATATATATATATATAAAAGTTCAATTTTGCAGTTAAATAATGTGCAACAACTGCAAAAAGTGATTAGTAAGACGTAACAGGAGATTTAAATTTCTTTTACTGAAACTCGCAAAAAACAAAACTAAGTGAAATGAAATCCATCATAAAACCATCGAAATGCCTGTAGCCTATTTGTTATAGTAATTTGTCTTGCAGTAAACAGAAAAGAATGCGTAGGATTGTTTCCAGTAATCATACTTAAACCAAAAAGACTAATGAAATGCTTGCAGTACATGTGCGTTCATCCGAAGGGGAGTCAGATTCTGAAGGGGGGAGTCGGAAAAATTCCACAACACCGACTCTTCTTGGTGAGCTGAGTCAAATGATCTGACTCCCTAAAAAGAGCCTCCTCCTTCCCATCACTAATACGTAATAACGGGGAACGGCTCTGATTGGTCAATGGGTGAGTTGTCATGGTGATGCCTGTGTGCCCTGGGTTTGTCCTGTCAGGCATAAAGTTAAAATATTCTTGTACCACTGTGTTGCTAAAAGCTTAATTTTGTAAGCGAGTAGTTACTAAAGCCGTCAAATAAAAAGTACAATGATTTTAAACGAGGCTTGTTGTCTGTAATAAATTTGCATTAACGGAAATTTACGGATTTTTTCAGGTTTATAATAAAATAAGTATTTTTGTTTAATAAATATATTATGTAAAAAAAAACAACATAAACTCATGACTCATGTAATATTAAAATATATATATATATATTACAAACGAGCAGATTTAAAAAACCTTTTTAAACAAACTGTATTACATGAACAATGACAAACTCAAACAAAAACATCATAATCATACATTTTAAAGTGAAGTCACACCTCCATGCGAAACCAAACAAAAAACATATCAAACATATAACAGATATAAAGAGGAAAGGGGAATGAGAGGAACATCAAATAAATAGTTAAAGTTAAAATCAAATAAATAGTTTATAATTAAATAAAAGAGGGTTTAGGATAGGTTAAGTTCTATTTGTTTCAGACATTTCTGTAACAAAACAAAGGGATTTCATTCTTAAGAGCAAGCCATGAGGAGGTGGGAGGGTTCGGCATATCGACACTGAGATTATTCACATTAAAAACTAATTTCTTTTGTCTTTGAGGATAGATAGATAGATAGATAGATAGATAGATAGATAGATAGATAGATAGATAGATAGATAGATAGATAGATAGATAGATAGATAGATAGACCTCCCTCGTTTTGCATATTATATTAACTCTAAAACTCTAGACAAAAAAAAGCTAATGCAATTTCTGGCTATTGTGTGTAACTTTGTATTTTGTATAGTGTCATGTGTGTTTTTTTGCTTTGTACTGTTTGTTATTGTGCTGTAATATGTTTTTATTGTGTTGCCGAAGGGACTGGCGAAAAGTAGCTGAAGATAATCTGGGGCGTACATCAAATGAAATCGTTATGTTTATGTTAATACTGTACATGGTCCCATTAAATGAATTAAATAAATGAACAAACTATATATATAATACAAAAATTAAAGAAAAACTAACAATAATAAAATAGCAAAATAGCAATAGTAAATAAAATATATTGTACAAAAGTAATTATATTATATTATAAATTTAATTTATGATTTATATTATATTAATATATAATTTATTTATTTTTATATTATATTATATTAGTATTATATTATATTATATTATTTTAATATATTTATTATATTATATTATATTAATTATATTATATTATATTATATATTTTATTTATTCTTAATTTTATTATAATTAATATTATATTATATTAATTCTATATATATTTTATTTTATATTTATATTATAATTATATTATTGTGATATGTTTATTTTATATTATATTCTATATAATTAAAAATATTTATTCTATTTCTTATCTGATATTATGTTCTATTTCTATATTATCTTATATTCATATATTCCGATCCACGTCTCTTGACTGGACGGGTTCGGGTCGTGGAGAAACAGACGGTCTGGAGTTTATATAGGCGCCTCCAAATCTCGTTCCAGTCACTTCTCTCGCGATACTTCGGCACATCAGCTAAGCTAAAGCTGCTAAGAAGCTGCTGCAGAGAGACATGTAGTCAAACTCCTGAACTGTCTCAATGAAGGAGCTGCCGCAGTGATCGGGACATGGAGTTAAGAAACATCAAGGACCAGGTTCGTGAACAAAGCTTCTTCTTTGAGTGTAACGTAACTTCACGTCGGGTAACTAGAGAGTTCTTCTCTGCAAACAGCTGGCTAGTCACGTTAGCGACATGTCGAGGCAAAGTTTGACACAAAGATACTTTCATGTTTATAAGTTCATTTTATTTTATTTTATGCAACACCTGACTGAATCACTTTGATATGCAGCGTTACAGTTACGTAATGCACCTAGATCTGCAGCATTAGGGTCACCGAGCCTGCTGGTACATGAAGTCCAAACCCTGCCAAACACACATCAATCATTAAATGAATCCATTTTTATCTGCTGCACACAGCTGACTTCACTTCTACACTGTGTGACTCATTTCTATAGACTCCAGGGAAAAGCTGTGACTCAAAAGTGCTGCAAGCTTTGTATGAAGAAGTCTTTTTATTGTTGTTATTATTATTATTATTCAGTCAAATAAATCTAAATCTTTGATTTCAGAGCTTTATTGTCCCTCCAGGGGAAATTTGATTTGCAGTGACAATGTAACTTACACGACAAACAGTGACATAGAACAATGTCGCAGAGTACAGCACAACCAAATTTGATTTAAACAACCCTAAACGAAGTAAGAATAAAGGTGTCAGAGAGTAAAAAGTGTATAAAAAGATGCCACAAGATTGTGCAAAGTGATTGCATTGATTGCACGTGGAACAAAGGAGAATTTATACCTATTTGTTCGTGCCCTAGGTAGCATATATCTCCGTTCAGACGGCAGGGGAATCAATTCCTGCAACAATGATGTGATCAGGGCGAGACAGGATGGACCGAGCCGTCTGTCAAAGATCTCTGAGAGAGAGAGAGAGAGCTGCTGCATGCCGATTATCTTATTGGGCGTCTCTCACACAGGTCACACCGACAGGTTTCCATAAAATTAAAATGAAATTAGATTAGATTTAGATTAGATATACTAATTTACTTGTTACAGCAGCAGAGGAAAGTGTAGCACACACTACAGAATTAGAAAAAAGTAGAAAAGGCAAAAAAAAAAACACGATAAACAGACAGAAATATCTATAACCTACAATAAACACGAAAAACAACCAACCTTCAAAACAGAGTACTGAGGATAAAAGTGACCTGATATATAAGTCACATTTTATTACTATTAATTCATTATTACTGACGATATTCATGGCAATGCACAGAGGAGGAGAGATTGTAAATCACTCTTTACTTTCAGACGTGTAACAGTTTCTTAGAATCAGAATCAGAAATACTTTTATTAATTAAATTGTGTTTGTTACAGCAGCTCCCAAATGGTAAGTTAGATAGTGAGTGATAGCAAGAAAAACATTTGAACATCCCAGGAAAAAACTTCACTATACACCTATAAGATACACAATTTAACACTATATACACAGGGTGTAAATAACAGTTAAATAAAACCAAAAACAGTGAGATAAAAGTAAATCTAAAACCCTATAATAGAATTTAGTGTTTGAGAGACTGTACAGAGAATACACTGATTGTTTAAAGTGCAGCATGAGAAAGTTTTATTGGCATCTCAGCAAAAGTCATCAACTTCTCAACAAGTTTACTGATGAACGCCGTGTGTTTAATCACTGCTTCCATCATGAACACCACTTTATTTTATTTTAGATTCACTTTTATTCTCATTGCACAAAGTAACACATACATAGACAACAAATGCAGTTTAGCATCTAACCAGAAGTGCAGCGTGTGTACAAATTAACAGGATATATAAATATAGTGCAAGTATAAATATGACTATTCTATGGGATACAGTTGAAACCAGAAGTTTACATACACTATATAAAAAGACACATATGTTTGTTTTTCTCACTGTCTGACATGAAATCAAACAATAACTTTTCCTGTTTTGGGTCCGTTAGGATTATCAAAATTATTTCTATTCGCTAAATGCCAGAATAATGAGAGAAGTAATAAAAACTTGTCTAAAAAAAATCCTTCTCTCATTATTCTGGCATTTAGCGAATAGAAATAATTTTGGTAATCCTAACGGACCTAAAACAGGAAAACTGATCAGAGTGTCAGACACTGAGGAAAAAAAAAAAGCATATGTGTCTTTTTATATAGTGTATATAAACTTCTGGTTTCAACTGTACAGTATACAATTGTTATAGAATATATATACACAGTATTAGCAGCATGGACAAGTTGAGATGAATATACTAACATATATATTTATGTATGTATACAGTTTGGTAGTAGCAGCAATAGCAGGTAGAGAAATTTAGAAATTAAGTTATTATTATATAGTGAAAGACTTAAATTGGTCAGCATTATACAAACATAAACAGATCTGAAGCACATACAGGTATGAATGTACAGTATAAATTTATCTGTTCTGCACGTCACATCTCTTTTTCAGTCTCCGCTGGTCCAGGCGATATTCAGCCGAAACGCAGAGGAAGTGACGTGTTTGTTGAGCCATAATGAAGACGTCACTTCACTGGTAATATTATCCCACACAAATGTGCATGTGTTTATGTTTCAGCTCACATGTATGTTGAGCTTTTACAAACAGTTCAGCCGTATGTCTCTTGACTGCCAGCACAGATTTTCTTTAATTGTAAATTCAGATTTGTGTATGTTTTTGTTTGTGACTAAGTTTTCTGGACATATTTGATGCAAAATGTGGAGCAAGAGTTTGAAAAAAAGTTGAAATTGAGTCAATAATCTGATAAAAATGTAATCTTCTTTCCTCTTAGGACCAAGAACGAAGCACACCACTTCATGCTGCTGCTTATTTGGGTGATGTCCAAACTATGGACCTGCTTATTGCTTCAGGTAGAAAACTACAATTCTCACTTTAGATAAATGTATATGAGTAAATAAGAAGCATATAATCAATCACAAACTGAAATTCATCTCTCACTTTGCTTCTGCTACAGGTGCTAAAGTCAATGCTAAGGACCAGGGTTTGCTGACTCCTTTACATCGAGCAGCTGCCTCACGAAACGATGTACGTTCCCACTTCAGAACACATGAGAAAAATGTTCTAAGGACCGGACATCCAGATTGTAACGTTCTGACTTTTATCTCTGAATGTTGTTTTGTTGTTTTTTCCGCAGAAGGCTGTGGCGCTGCTTCTAAAGCACAAAGCGGAGGTCAACGCACGGGACAAGTTCTGGCATACACCGTTACACATGGCAGCTGCAAAGTGGGCTGCAGGATGCGCTTTGGCTCTGATACCACATGTGCGCAGCCTGGATGTTGCTGACAGGTCGGGGAGGACGGCACTGCATCATGCGGCGCACACGGGCCACGGAGAGGTAGTGAATCATGACTGGAGGATATTTTTTGGAGGGTTTCGGTTTGAGTAAACGTTCATTCATGTGTCCAAAACTCAAGACAGAAATGATGCTATCCTCCGGACAGTAGATGTTGAAGAGATGTATGATGGACACTTTGTTTCTGCAGATGGTGAACTTGCTCCTGAGAAAAGGTGCCAACGTGAGTGCCAGAGATAAGAAGGAAAGGCAGGCAATCCACTGGGCTGCGTACCTCGGTAAGTGTTCTCTCACATGAACGTGAAAGAAAGGACAGATGTCTGTCATAATTTAATATACAGTAAGAAACAAGCAAACTATTGAACTAGACAACACCCAATAAACGTTAAGGTTGTGAATTTTAATCCATGCTTGACTCAAAAACCTGATTAAATATTGTGTTAAAATCATAAGTACACTAATTGTGTTGTTGTTTGCAAACCGAGCTGAGGTCCTGTGATGTGTGTGTGCACTGGCAGATGCTTGTAGTAAATGTGAAGCTCTTTCTTTCAGGACACGTGGACGTCGTGAAGCTGTTGGTGTCTCACAGCGCTGATGTGACGTGCAAGGACATACAAGGCTACACTCCGCTCCACGCTGCAGCTGCCAGCGGACAGTCAGACGTGGTCAAATATCTGTTGAGACTAGTGGTGGAGGTAAAGTAATCTATTATTATAGCCGCCGTGTGTTTTATGACGTTATTATTAAATGTTCTGCAGAGCTTTTGTGTTGTATGTCTTTGAATTAAGATCATCAGCAAAGTCACCTTGTAATACCGATGTCACCTTCAGTATAACCATGCATATCTCTCCATCCTCCCCCTCAGACTGACGAACCCAACATCTTCGGGAACACAGCGCTCCACAT
The DNA here is from genome assembly GCF_000972845.2 of Larimichthys crocea. Lineage (NCBI taxonomy): Eukaryota > Metazoa > Chordata > Actinopteri > Sciaenidae > Larimichthys > Larimichthys crocea. The sequence goes on along the minus strand of NC_040016.1, from coordinate 18,409,995 downwards.
GGCCTGTCAGACGGGGCAGGACACTGTGGCCACCGAGCTGGTGAACTGCGGCGCCAACATCAATCAGCCCAACCACCACGGCAGCACTCCGATGCATCTGGCTGCCGCCTCCTCCAGCGGGGTGCTGTGTCTCGAGCTGCTAATCAACAACGGTGCCGACGTCAACGTGCAGGTAAAGAGAAAATTAATAATTACACTGGATTCATTTGCAAGAGGAGTAAATGTACAGATTGTGATGATTTATTCTTTTAACTAAAACATGTTTTATTTTTTTCTGTTTAACAGAATAAAGAAGGGAAGAGTCCTTTGCACATGGCTGCTATGCACGGGCGCTTCACAGGCTCCCAGATTCTGATCCAAAACGGTAACATAAACTACAGAAAGACTAGACAAGGCATTGTCTTGTAGCACATGGCTGATTCTGAAAAAACTGAAATCGGGACCTCAGAAGCGGCTTTTTTCTGTGTATATGTACACAGACATGCAAGAAGTCAATAGACACCTTTAATTTGAATTTGAATGAAGGTGTCTATTGACTTCTTGCATGTCTGTGTATAACTGTATACAGTGGTCCCTCGTTTATCACGGGGGATATGTTCTAAAAATAACCCACAATAAACGAAATCCGCTAAGTAAGTGTTACAATTATTATACATGTTTTAAGGCCGTAAAACCCCTAACCACACACTTTTATACACTTTTTTACACGCATTTTGTACAGTACTCCCTTAGTTAATCAGGACGCAGAACACAATGCGCGTTCATACTGTACAGCAGTGATTCTCAACTGGTGGGTCCGCGACCCAAAACCCGTTCTCAGTGGGTCGCGGGCCTTTGCCTGGGAAAAAAAATGTTAAGAACAAAATGGGGGGAGTTGTTGTGGGCTGCTCTGGTCCAAAATGCCAGGGCCGATTTTTTTTTTTGTCCCAGTCCGCCCATGGTCACGGCTTGTCCTTTATGGGTGATGGTGGGTCCCGAAGCCAGACCAGTTGAGAACCACTGCTGTACAGTACGCTGTAAAAAAAAAAGCATGCAAAATTACACAAAAAAAATCTGCGAAACAGGGAGTCCGCGAAAAGTGAAGCGCGTTATAGCGAGGGACAACTGTATTCAGTTTTTTTTTATCAGCTGTGACATTAAAAAGAACGTTCACAACCTAAATAAAATAAACAACACAGGCTAAATTCCCCCTTACATTCACAGTGACACTCTGAGCATGAAACACTTCATAACATTCATGTCTCCTCCTCCTCCTCCCTCCCTCTGTGCACAGGTGGAGAGATCGACTGTGTTGATGTGTATGGAAACACTCCGCTTCATGTTGCTGCCAGATATGGTCAGGAGCTGCTGATTAGCACTCTGCTGACGAACGGTGCTGACAATGCCAAGTGAGTCTGTTGCCAGCCCGTTTGTGTTTGTTTGACGTGCGACGCAGTTAACACTGCTTGAAGTATGCACTCGTGCCACAAGGGTGTAACAGGACCCAGCTATTACACATTCTTCTTGATATATACACAAACTATAATAAATCATCTTTGTTATGTGCTCTAAAGACAGGGGATTCATGGGATGCTTCCCCTACATTTAGCTGCACTCTACGGATTTCCAGACTGTTGTCGAAAGTTACTCTCTAATGGTGAGAACCTCTTCTTTCTTTTTTTTACATTTAATTACTCACACAACTCGAATTGTTTCCACGTTTTAACGTGTTGCTGTCGGTCGCGTGTCGTTCAGGCCAGTTTTACATCATGCCGTCTCAAACTTCGTCGGTTGGGTTTGATGTAAACACCGTAGATGACCATGGGAGGACCTGCCTGCATGCAGCCGCCTCTGGAGGGTGAGCACACAGACACACACACACACACACACACACACACACACACACACACATATGCACATTTACATACAGTTTGCAGGATGATTTTCTGTGTCTAAATATTGTCAATATTTTAGGAAGCTCTCCTGCTTGTCATGAAAATTACGTTTCTTTTATATTTCGTTGAATCAATATAACTAATTTCCTTCTCATGACAGAAACATTGACTGCCTGAACTTGCTGTTGACTAGCGCCGCTGACCTCGATGCAAAAGATAATTTGGGAAGGTAAAGCCGCGCTGAATAGCGGAGCTAAGAATTGAACTCCGCTTTGGTGTCACCCGATATCACAGCTGTCCTCTGCTGTGCCTCGCAGATCTCCTTTGCACTATGCCGCAGCGAACGGGAACAGCCAATGCACAATCTCCCTGGTGAGAGCCGGCGCTGAGGTCAATGAGCTGGATCTGACAGGCTGCAGCCCTCTGCACTACGCTGCTGCCTCACACACCTTCTGCGGGTGAGGGAGCTGTTCACTGTTTTTTACTCAAAGAACAAACATCATGTGTGATCCTGACTTCAAACTTCTTTCCACAGAGGGGAAGCAGCCTCTAAGCCTGTTTACAGTGAGGAAAGGGAACAAGAAGCCTCTTTGTAAGTCACGTCACACATATTTTTAGACATAGAAGTAGAACATTTTGTCTTTATTCTGTGCAGAATCCACAATAATCTTGTTTTTCAGTCAGTAAATAACATCTAGAGTTATTGTTTCATTCTTTCAAGTAGTTAGAAGTGCTAGAACAAATGAAGAGATCATAAAAGAGTCACAATCACAGCTGAATCTGTGAAACTATCAGACCAGACAAAAATATGATGAAATTGAGACTTTAATTATGTTAGATTTACAGAAAAGGGGTTAGATTTTGATAGAAAATGCATTAAAAAAAGTTCTGTAAATTTCCTATTTAAACACAAACCTCAGACCACCGTGTTTCATTTAAAGGATCCCTCCTAAAGAGTGATAAAGAAGGAGTACTTAACGTTTTGTCTTTCTTTGGTTACTTCTTGTTTTTCTAATGTTCTGCCCCGTGTGTTCAGGTGTTTAGACTACTTGCTGGACAATGGGGCGAACCCAACTCTGAAGAACAGTAAGGGCTACAGTGCCGTCCACTATGCAGCAGCTTACGGGAACAAACAGCACCTGGAACTGGTCAGTGTTATCCTTTTTGATTTAGATTTTTTTCTTCTTGTTAATCACTGGCAGGCTGAAAGTATTTGAAGTTTTCTGTGTTTCTTCCTCTCTCAGCTCCTGGAGATTTCATTCAACTGTCTAGAAGAAGTTGAAAGTAATATTCCAGTCAGTCCTTTGCATTTAGCTGTGAGTAGCACACGATTACAACGGATACACTGAAAAACATGTGACATTTTATATCAAGACCACATGTTGACACGTCTTTGATATTATGTCACTTACAGGCGTATTATGGTCACTGTGAGGCGCTGCGTTTGCTGTCGGAGACGTTAGTGAGTCTGGATGTGCGGGACGTCGAAGGCAGGACTGCCCTCCACCTGGCTGCTCAGAAAGGTTTCGCCCCGTGTGTGGAGGTGCTGCTCAAACATCAAGCCTCCTACACACTGAAGGAGCACAAGCGCAAGTGGACGGCTCTACATACTGCAGGTGTGTGTGTGTGAAGATAAGACTTGATACATTTGGTTGTGGGTTGACGGCTTTTGATGGAGAACTTAATCATGTGAACTGAAACTTTTTGCTACAGCTGCTGAGGGGCAAATGGACTGTCTGCTTTTATTGGTCAACATGGAACAAAGTGCAGACGTCATCGACAGCCCAGATACACGAGGACAGTGAGTCACTTCATTTCTTAGACTCGTGATTTGTTACATTTGAAACTTGTTATGACACGACAAAATATAAAATACCTGCACAGTTTATTTACACTAAGAGGTGTGCAAGAAATCCGAACAGTTGTTACTTTCATGGTACCAGTTAAAGTCGATTCTGATTCTGATCCGTCTGTCTGTCTGTCTGTCTGTCTGTCTGTCTGTCTGTCTGTCTCTCTCTCTGTCTCTCTCTCTCTGTCTCTCTCTCGCTCTCTCTCTGTCTTTCTGTCTCTGTCTCGCTCTCTGTCTCTCTGTCTCTCTCTCTGTCTCTCTCTCTGTCTTTCTGTCTGTCTCTCGCTCTCTGTCTGTGTCTTGCTCTCTGTCTGTCTGTCTGTCTCTGTCTCTCTCTCTGTCTCTCTGTCTCTCTCTCTGTCTCTCTGTCTCTCTCTCTCTGTCTCTCTGTCTTTCTGTCTCTCTCTCGCTCTCTGTCTCTCTCTCTGTTTCGCTCTCTGTCTCTCTCTCTCTCGCTGTCTGTCTGTCTGTGTCTCGCTGTCTGTCTGTCTGTCTGTCTGTCTGTCTGTCTGTCTGTCTGTCTAGGACGGCTCTCATGCTGGCAGCTCTGGGGCGTCACACCGACTGTGTTCACATCCTGTTGGAAAAAGGAGCGAAGGCTGACGCTGCAGACAAAAAGGGCTTTACTGCATTACACAGATCTGTGAGTGTGTTTGTGCTTGTGTCCCTTTACGGAGTCCTGCATGTTCCAGATGTGTTTTCCCCTCTTGACTTTATATCTCGTGTGCGTCCACCTGCAGGCCATGTTGGGCAGCGAGGGCTGTATTTCTGCTCTGTTGGAGCACGGGGCCTCTGCGCTGTGTAGAGACTCTCAGGGAAGGACCCCGCTGCACCTCGCGGCGTCCCTCGGCCACACAGAGCTACTTCAAACTTTGCTAAAAGCTGCTATGAAAGCTGACCCTCTGGACTCCATATTGGACTACAGAGGATACACACCCACCCACTGGGCTGCCTACCACGGTGAGACATCGGGGTTCATTGTTGAATAGAGCAAACAGGACAAACACCACGTATGGATGGACACATAAATGATTTATTACCATAATTTTACAAATATTTGAATGTTAATCACTTGTTCGTTCGTTGTTTGTATGCAGGACGTGAAGGATGTTTACAAATCTTACTTGAAAACAGACTTTTGAGCAACCAGGAAGGAAATCACTTCACCCCATTGCACTGTGCTCTGTGAGTATTTGTTCATTAGATGTTAAAAAACAATAAATTCAGCTCGGTTCTTCAAAATGTAACTGCTGTTTTCTTCCTACGCAGAGTTAACGGACATGATGTTGCTGCTGGATTTATAGTGAAGACTGTCGGGCCTGAAATTGTTCATGTTAACGATGCCAAAGGAAGGTGGGTTCTGCTTCATGGATCAGTCTACGGGTGCAACAGCAGAACTTTCAGGTTTATTTAGATGCAAGCGTCAATCTTAAAGAACTCTTTTGACAACTCGGCGTGCACATTGCAGTCCTTTTGGTTCAGGATATCACACTAGATTAGTCGTTTTTATTCAAATATACGATCAAGAAAAGGTTATAATTTTTTATGATTATGTTTATTTTATTGCACTGGTTCTCAAGCCATGGTATGTGACCTCCTTATAGTGGTAATAGGAGGAATTGCAGACTGCAACATTTTCAATTAAATTTAAAATTTAAGTAAAGTTCGAGATCATAAGTTTAGCATTTCCTTTTATTTTGTTTATTTCAATATCCTACTCAGGTCAACCTGCCTCCAGCATTAACATCTGTCATAACAGTGGTGCTCGGAGAAGAAACACTGTTGAAACCTCCAAACCTGCAATATTTTATCTTTTTAGATGTAAAACAAACCTATGAAGAGTGAAAAATGTAGCATGAATTTAATTCATAAACTTTCATAACATGCAGAAAGATGAAAGCTAAACCGTATTTTCGCCCCATCCTGTATTTTTCTGTGTCTGTGTGTGTGCAGGACCCCGCTGCATGCGGCTGCTCATTCAGGAAATGTTGCTGGGCTCCAGCTGGTTCTGGCCCAGGGAGCAGAAGTCAATGCTGTGGACCATTGTGGATGCACCGCTCTGATGGTTGCTGCTGACTGTGGACAGACGATGGCTGTCGGTATGTGATTAAAAGTCTGTTCACCTCGTCTACACCCGGGCAAGAGTTAAAACACATCGAGACAGTTTTCAGCTCAAGAGGGGAGCAGAGTTTTTGTATCTATACGACTGAACATTTAAATTTTCAGTCATAAACGATGATTCATTGAATGTTCAGTTTGCTTTGACCCTCCCAGTCCTCACACCTCCAATGTTGCACTGATTTTAAGTTTCTGCTCATGATACCAGCCGATTGTTTCAAATCTAAAGGCCTGTTTTTGTTTTTTTTCGTTGTGAAAACTGTTTTTTATTTTCTACATTTCAGAGTTCTTGCTGCACAAAGCGAAGCCAGACCTGACCCTGGTGGATGTCAATAATAACACAGCTCTTCACTTAGCCTGCAGCAAGGTCACAAACACATACAAATGCATGTATTGTATGCATGCATGCAGTGGCATGAGAACTTTTGCATGCATTTAGCACCAGCAATGTAATGTACATTATCACTAAATACACTTTGTTTCTTCTGCAGGGTCATGAGATGTGCGCCCTGTTGATTCTGGGAGAGATCAGCGACTCCTCCCTCATAAATGCAACAAACAGCGCTCTCCAGATGTGAGTTCAGCTGCTATACGTGCATGCTGTTAATTAGACTACCACTGATCACAGCAAAAACTTGATATTTATGAATAAGAAGATCAACCATTAGGGATGCAGGATATTTATCGGACAGATAAAATATCGTCCGACATGGGGAGAAATTTTGTCACTTTTTATCGACCTGATAGGTTGATTTTAACCGATAAAAGATCTGATAAATTAATGAAATTGGGGAAATTGTTTGCAGACAGATTATCGGTTACCGGTAGATATTTTTTATATCGTGCATCACTATCAACCATTATGGTTTCTGAAGTGTAATATCAACACACTAAGACCTGCTTTATGTGTCGATTTACACAGGTTAACAGCTGAGTGCTGTGCATTGGAAAATGTAGACTAGTTGTAGTTTGACGGAGTGCAGGTTAACATAAAACACATGAATGCTTTATTGAACTGTGACCTGAAAAAAGATCTTCTGTCTTACTCGTGCAGGCCTCTTCACATCGCAGCGAGGAAAGGCCTGGCGACTGTCGTACAGGTGTTACTGAGCAGAGGAGCAGCAGTCATGGCTGTAGATCAGGAAGGTGAGCAGGAATCATTTCTTTGAAACTGATAGCTCACGCTGCATGCCAAACAAAAAAGTTAAAGAAGGATACCATGAGATAATTCTCTCCTCGTTGACCCTCTGCAGGTCGCACGCCGGCTCTGGCCTGTGCCCCGAACAAGAACGTGGCAGACTGTCTAGCCCTCATCCTCTCCACCATGAAGCCTTTCCCTCCCAGAGAGGCCGGCGCAGGTACAGCCTCTCACTTCAACCCCATCCTGAAGAACTGTGGCATCGCCGCCACCTGTGGTTCCAACGGCAACCTGTGTCATGCCTAAGTCAGGCGCCCTGCGGGCCTGCATGGGTGTTTGACAGAGTGAAATTTCATCCCAAAGTCTCCACGCATAACCACACACACACACATACATACAAGTCTCCAGGAACACGTGCACGACTTCTTCTCTCATGTGTGTCGTATGCAGCTGCATGTACACTCTGTGCTCATGCACCAGTAGCATTGATTGCTTCTCTAACATCTAGTCTTACACATCTACACTAATATTAGCAGACCTCTAAGACTGTCTTCTCCGTCACACGAGTTGATTTTAGCACATAAATACACACACACACACATATATTTGTGTGTGTGTTAATGAAGTACTAACCTTTTAGAAACGAATAGAAGTTTTAACACGAGCACACTACACAAGCCTCTCCACTTTTTTTTAAGCTTGTTAAACCACCAAAGCCTGAAATCTCTGTTTGTCTTCAGCTGATACAAGTGTAAGAAAACTCGGATGATTGTGTGTTTAATTACGTGTGTGTGTGTGTGAGAGAGAGTGTGTGTCTGCGAGTGCTTTTTTTTACATAATAGAAATCGCTTCTTAATATACATGTTTTAAAATATCTAACAGGTGCTGTAAACCTTTTTATGCAATTAATAAGATTATTTTCTTATCGTGCCCAGAGTGTAGCAGACACTACATTGAAATATTCTAATATTATCATGATTTACATTTGTTACATTTCAAGTTTAGTCAGGTCTCAAGCATGTGTATAGTAGTAATGATATAGTTTAGAGAGTCTAGTGTATATATATAGTTCTTGATGAAGTTAATCTTTTACTTGTATTGTCTTGAAAGTCCCAAATTATTGAGAATTAACCTCAGGTCAGTGTGTACTGTACTGTACTGTACGGTGGATGCAATAAAAAGCACATTTTGAGCTGGATCTTACGTAACGCAGGTATCATATCGGTTTAATAAGCCAGAGAATAAAGCCACGGTTTAAACGCACAGTATCTTTCAGGCCCTTCTCTACATCTGCAACTAAAGATTTAAATTAATTTCTGATTAATGAGTTGAAGTCGAAGTTCCGAGAGCCCATGGTGACGTCTTTTTAAATAAAACCCAAAGATAATATTTAACTTACACCGAGAAAAGAAGCATATTCTTCACGTCAGAGCGGCAGTTTTGCTTGATTATTAAACTGTTATTAAAATTATTAAATGGTCAGTTCGCTTTTTCAGTTGATCAACTAATCAATTTGAATGTTTCAGCGCTGCATTTCACCTTTTTCTTGTCATGATAATGTTGCCAGTAATGCAGAGAAATGATACGTTCTCTGTCCGGTGGGAAAAAGCTAAATTTTTCTTTTCGTTATTGTTCAGCTATTTATTGACATTCAATAAATCTTTCACATGAGTTAAATGATTCAAATAAGAACAATGTAGACAGTGTTATTGTTTTTCTAATGATTGTTCTTATGATTAGCACAATACGCCTGTACTGGTACAAACATGTCACTGCCTCTCTCTCGTTTTATAGATTAACTTCTTATAAATGGTGAGGTGTGTATTAATGCGTATCTTTTTTATAATTTGAAAGCTGTACACACACACACACATACGCAGACTGCAATTTTCCCCTTTTCTTGTCCCTATTAGTACCTACTGTATTATCTTAAAATGGCTTTAAAATGTTTGCACTCTGACTTAAAAGTTTACATTTTTAGAGTAGGTCGTCCTCCTTCGATTTATGCAAATTTTAAGGTGCATTTCACAAATTTAACTAGAAACCAATTCACTCTGAGCGCAGCTTTTCCCTCATTTGTTTGGATGACAGAAAAGTGGTTTGACATTTCTAACACAAGTTGCAGTGAAATGTTTTGAATCATGTTTGCTCTGTTGCAGCTTTTTTATGTGAACAAACTGTGTCTTCTGTACTTCTTGCTGAGATTTCAGGGTGTAACTCAACTTGAATACTCTGTGTGGGTTTTTTTTTTTAGTTGTGGACGGCATTCATATGAGAGAAAATTAATAAATTGCTAAGATTGGAAAGAGTCTTCGCGTTTTTTTCATTTCTTTATATGCTCTACATATTATGGATTATTATATACTGTAGTTTAGTCTTTAATATTTAATATTTTTGAGCTCACTAGCTTCTGATATTTAATGTGGGACTTTATAAACAGACTTGATAAGTTTGAATAGGTGTAAATGTTGAGTTGTGTCTGCTATTTTATTGCCACACATTCAATATCTGACATTAACCCTAGAACACTAACCTCGGGTGATTTTCACCCACACAGTTCTTGTCATGTGATTTTCATTGTGTTGCTGCTGTCTGAGTTGCATGTTGGGTCCTTGGGTAGCTTCAGGCTGCTCACTCATTAATGGTATGTTTGTTTCCCTCCTCCCATCTATGGTTTTTTTCAGGAGGCATGCGTTTTGGTGATTTTCACCCGATGTTAGTGATAGTGAGAGCCATTTTTTGTCTAGCTACAATCTGATGCAGGAAGACTGTGCCTTCACCAGACAAGGCTGACACGTCCCAGGAATGGACCAAAGACCAAGTTCCCCACTTTTGTTAGGAAATTTCTCGTTAAGGATTACCTGATTTTTCAATAATTTTGCTGCCTTTTTAAAGGGTCCCCCATGATACCTTTTATTTATTTAATTTTATGTTATATTGTATATTGGGAAATTAAAGAAGATTACAACAATTTGGCATACAGTGTTGTACTTTTACATAAATTGATGAAAACTGTATTTTATCTGGGATATTATATCGTGTAAAATATACTGAACGTTAGTGATGGTGTTATTAATTTTAACATTAGTGTTCTAGGGTTAAGAAGTATTAGCAGGTATTTGTTTATATTCAGGGGCGCCACCAGGAATTTTGGGCCCCATGACAAAAAAATCTAATTAGGTCCCCTCTGCGCAGCTGTTGTCACCACATCTCTAGGACCTAACTATCCTATCAAAAGCTTTACATAACTCTAATCAAAGGCTTGCAACTGTTTTGTTCAATACTAGTACTAGCACAATATTTACTGCTGGTGATTTGTACATGCATGCAAGTCTGCATACAGTATGCAGTTCACTATTTGATGATTAAAGATTAAAAGCCACCATAAAAATGTGCTATAGTACAGAAGCCCTAAAGGGTTTTATCGAGATCTCAAATTAATTATCTCGTTATCACGAGAAAACAAATGGAATAAAATGTATGTGTGACCCTTTAGGGCTTCCGTATTAAAGGCCATTTTTATTTAACTTTTACTGCCCAAAACATGTAAAAATAAAGAGATAATTAATTTGATTATTATATTTGAAATATTTATACTCAATGATGATGGTTTAATAATTTTATATTGGTGTTTACCTATTTTTGGGCAGCCTTTAAATTGTCCTAAATCTCCGCCCGTTTGTATTTATACTAGGGCTGTCAATCGATTAAAAAAAATTAACTAACTAATTGCAAAAAATTCTGTAATTAATCACGATTAATGTATCAATAAATTAATTGCTTTTTTCTGAGACTGAAGCTTATAATAAATATTTATTTACGTAAAATGACCAAATTAATGTAGAATAAACACAGAGAAAGTATATTTAAATTCATTCATTTTATTGGCTTAAGGTGCACATATGCACAGTGCAAATAGAAAAAAAGCCAGAATGAGGAAACATACTGATGAGTGCCACACTCCTGTAGTGTAGACTGGGTGTTTTGCTTTGAGGTGATATGTTAAAGTTGTGTTACTTCTGTGGAATTTAAATTCGGCTTTGCAAACTGTGCAAATTGCCTTTTTTTTATCCAACGAGCCGTCGGGCAACTTTTTAAAATGTCACCCTAATAGACTCTCCTTTAGTTAGGATAGATCATAGACATATATACATAGACTCTCCTTTAGTTAGGATAGATGTTTGACCGCGCATGTGACCAAAGGTTATGGGTCAGCCGCTACCGGTAGTAAACAAAACCACGTTAATTGCGTTAATTGTTTTTAACGCGTTAATTTTTTTTTTTAATTAATCGCCAAAATTAACGCGTTGATTAACTTTTACTGCCGTTAATTAACGCGTTAATTTTGACAGCACTAATATAAACACTAGTCATCAGGCTCACTGGGCTTCCTGTAGTTCCCGGTCTTCGCCGGTAGATGTCGCCAAAGTTCGCACATCTCTATAAATCGCGGATAAAAGCAGTTTTGTCCTCCCGCGGCTCCCGTCGCCGGTCCGGGCTGCAGCAGTGATCCACATCAGTCCGTGTGTGTCCTCTCAGCTCTCCGTCTCCTGTAGCTTCAGGCACGAACATGGCCAACGTGGTGCTGGAGTTCAAGGCGTCCGCCGGAGACTCCGAGCCGCAGACCCGCCCTGTGCTGATTATCGGACAGCAGGCCAGCCTGCAGCAAGTGAGCTGGAGCGGCGTGAAGGGGAAGCTGCAGCCCGCCGTCAGCAAGGAGGTAACGGGCTAAACACGGCTAGCTGCTAACGCTGACTTCAATGTGACACGGAGCTTCATAACGAGCAGCTAGCTCCAATTACCCGCGTTAATTAGACTTTTAAGGTGACGTGTTGGCGGGAAAGTGAAGTAGTTGCTCTTCAATGTTGTGTTAAGTTGACAGCAACATTGCTGTAAGTTGTCAATGAACTGTCTGCTTATGGAGCGATGTTATCTTAGCTGAGGGTTAAAGTCTGCCAGTCTTTAAGGAGCTCAGTCCATCCATAGAGGACTTGGCTTGGTCCAAGTCCAGTATGGACCGAGGTGCCCTTGAGCAAGGCACCGACTGCAACCCCCCTCCAACTTCTCTGTGTGGCTGCACATCACTGCACCATCTCTCTCCACATTTGCATGTCTCTTTGTGTTTGTGTGTGCTTGTATTTCAGGGGTTAAAGTCTGTCAGTCTTTAAGGAGCTCAGTCCATCCATAGAGGACTTGGGAACTGGTTCAAGTCCAGTATGGACCGAGGTGCCCTTGAGCAAGGCACCGACTGCTCTGTGTGGCTGCACGTCACTCCAACATCTCTCTTGTATTTCAGGGGTTAAAAAGTCAAAATCTCTCTCCCAGATAATGACAGGATGTCAAGTTTTTAACATTTTACTTATCTTACTTATCTAACTTACCGTTTGGGAGCTGCTGTAACAAACACAATGTCCTTGCGGGGGATTAATAAAGTATTTCTGATTCTGATTCTGAGATGCATACTCCTATACTGGGAGGTGTCCTGCTCCAGTGGTACTGACCAGTTGGTTCAGTGGTCCGACCCAGACAGAGTTGCCCTCCAGCACAGATTGTGAGCGTTGTGTTCGAGAAGTGTAAAGTCCTCAGAGGTGGTTTTACAACAGAGATAAAAGTCTTGAGAGAGAGCGACTTCTGCCTGACAATGATTACCAGCAATACTTTCAGTCTGTGCCGTTGTTTCGATAGATAGATGGATTAAACATTCACTCAGAGTGATTTATGAATCATGGATGTGCTTCAGCGCTTCCAAACCTTTTACAACACTTACACACACACACACATACACACTCATGACACAGTAGTTTTACTCTGTAGCTCGCCTGGAAGTGATGTGAATCGATGTATCGAGGCTAAAGTCCTTACAGCTGCGACCTGGGTTTAATTCCATTCCTCTCTCTTTCTCCCCTGAATTTCCTGAACAGTAATATAAGAAATAGATAGATAGATAGATAGATAGATAGATAGATAGATAGATAGATAGATAGATATAATGTATTCAGTGACTTAAATAATTAATCAGTTGCCAGAATAGCTTCAGATTAACGTCCTGCAGATCGGTCTAGTTGTTCCTTGCTCTGTCGTCTCCGCAGCGAATGTCAAATGTTTTGTCTCTGTGTGTCCTCAGGTCTGGCAGGCGGCTCTCGGTGCTTTGAACCCGAACCCCACGGACAGCTGCCCTCTGTACCTCAATCATGCCGCGGTGGCCGCGCTCCCTTCACGGGTCAGCAGGCACAACAGCCCGTCTTCTGCCCACTTTCTGTCCCGCCTGGTCCGTTCCTGCCTGCCTGGAGGGAATAACCGCTGCATTGTTGTCAGTATCTCTGGGAATTTTTGCCTGTCACATACTTTTTTTTTTTTAATTTCCTTTGCCTCCTTCAGGGAGGTCAGAGAGCACTTTTAGCTACAGAACATATCTGCTCTTTCATCATTTTATGACTCCTTCTGGAGCTCCTCAAACTGGGTCATCCAGCGGAAGTGGCTAATATGAGTGTGTGTGTGTGTCGTCTCCAGATGGTGTGTGAGCGTTCGGATGTGTTCGCCTCCGGCTGTGCCATCGCCAGGGCCTTCCCCATCTTCTCCCGTCGCTCCGCCACCTCGCGCAGGGCTGAGAAGAAGCACGTCACTGTGGAGTTTGTGATCGTCGGGCAAGACAGCAATCCTCTGGATGTCGGTGAACTTGAGGTACCGCAATTACAATCTTAATTTTCCTTTTTTTAGCGTGCTGCTCAGAATCACTGCGGTCCAAGTTAACCGTTAAGACTTTTTCTTTTGTTCAGTGTCTCTCCAACGCTGCCGATGGCGTGCGGCTGGCAGCTCGCATCGTGGACACTCCGTGCAATGAGATGAACACCGATCACTTCTTAGATGTAAGTGACACTTTTTTTGGGAAATGTTGTCGTCGTTACTACGGGAACATGTTGAAATGTGATGCGGCCTCCTGTCACAGATATCCGTTTCTGTTTCAGGAAATCAAGGCTGTGGGAACTGAACTTGGAATCACCCCGGTGATCATTCGTGGAGAGGAACTGAAACAAAAAGGGTTTGGAGGTACCGTGTCCGTTCAGTTTTCCTGTTCACTCACAGTGTTATTCAGCAAATCACTGGAAAATATGTTCAAGCAATAAATCATTTACACTTATAGTGGTTTAAAAATGAATCATCTTTGCATTTGTCTTTGGAAAGCTAAACTCTTCTACTCCACAGCTCCATGTAGAGCATGTATAACTCTATAATTTTACCCTTTACCTTGTCAGGTATTTATGGAGTTGGCAAGGCGGCAGAGCATCCTCCTGCATTAGCAGTCTTGAGCCACACACCAGATGGTGCAACCCAAACCATCGCATGGGTGGGCAAGGGCATCGTGTACGACACTGGAGGACTCAGCATCAAGGGGAAGGTGCTCCTGTCTTGACTTTTCTAACATCACGCTCATGTTGCTGAGAAAAAAGACCACTGCAGTGATCATTGATTTTAAGGTTACATCTCAAACACCTGATGGGGCGATGCACCTCTCAGACTCAGACCCCTGATGATCTGTTAAGCTTTAAGCCTGTTCTCAGTAATCTGTTTGCTGCCGTTTACAAGCAGCAGTTCTGCTCAGTGCATGCTACCGGTGCAACGTGAGGTTGTCACAATGGCAGAATTTTTAATCTTTGGTACAGTGCAAGTGTATAAAAATTATAAGTCAGTTCCACTTTCATGGCAAAAAGAAGACACAAAAACAATAAAAAATAGCATAATCTTTGTTTAATCTGTGCAGACCTGGGATGTTTTATGTTTATTTGGTACTTTTGATTCTATTGAATGATTAATATGTATGATCGTATCATTTTGTGGTGTTGAAAAAAAGTACCAATATTACCAATGTAATCCCTGATGTCTCTCCAATGTTTGTAACATGTTTTTTTGTTTTTGTTTTTCAGACCACAATGCCGGGGATGAAGAGAGACTGTGGTGGAGCTGCTGCCATTCTGGGAGCTTTTAAAGCGACTGTCAAACAGGTGAGGTGACCTTTTTAATTTCATCCCGTCACAGCTGTCGTTTCAGCCTCCTCTGTGTGTGTCTCTCTCTCGTTATTTGTTTTTTTTTAATCTGACTCCCTCCTCTGTTTGCTTCAGGGCTTTAAGGATAATCTCCACGCAGTGTTTTGCCTCGCAGAGAATTCAGTTGGGCCCACGGCCACACGGCCTGATGACATCCACACTCTCTACTCTGGAAAGTGAGTGACTCTCTTTCAAATAATAATGTGTCAAATTACCTGATTTATCTGTGCTGTTACTTTACGATTCAACACAAACTGCATGTGATATTACAAACTTGAGTCATCAGGAGTGATCGTGTGTTTTTTATTCTGAAGGACGGTGGAGATCAACAACACTGATGCAGAGGGCAGGCTGGTGCTGGCTGATGGTGTAGTGTACGCCAGCAAAGACCTTTCAGCTGATATTATTCTGGACATGGCCACGCTGACGGGGGCACAGGTGGGTGATGGCCTCTTACAGAACTAGAGGATTTTCCACCTGCATCACAGATCAATAGATGTAGACTCAAAGGAAAAAACACTGGCTTAAGGTTAAATCATTTTCACAATGAATTTAGCAACAGGAATCGTCTTTGTGTCTAAAAAGCTTTTGTTTGTGTCGTCCAGGGGATCTCCACAGGGAAATACCACGCGGCTGTGATGACTAACAGCGAGCAGTGGGAGGTTGCATGTGTGCGCGCCGGTCGCAGCAGCGGAGATCTCGCTCATCCTCTGGTTTACTGCCCCGAGCTGCACTTCAGCGAGTTCACCTCTGCCATGGCTGACATGAAGAACTCCGTGGCTGTAAGTGACAAAACCACAAACTCACCAAAACTACGTTCACACGCGAGGGATGACAAAGGGCGTAGGAAACAATTTGAGAGTTTGAAGAACAAATAAATGCACTAAAAAGGCTTCACTGAGACATACATTTACTTTCTTTGCGACAGGATCGGGAGAACGCTCAGAGCTCCTGTGCCGGCCTCTTTATTGGCTCCCACCTGGGCTTTGATTGGCCCGGGGTGTGGGTCCATGTTGATATCGCCTCTCCTGTCCATGCTGTGAGTATCTTGGTGTGCTAACATGGGGGGTTCCCAACATTTTTGTAACTGAAGACCACCTATTCCAATAAACATGAACAGGATTTTAGCACATTCAGCACACTATTATGAATCCAAGTTGAATATTTAAGCTCACATGTCCTCACCACATGCTTTTGAGGTGTTTACTGGTGAAGCTTTGCAAGAACACTTTGTCTCCGAGGCCTGTGGTCTGTGGTTAAGAATTGCTTTTTTTTCTTTCTTTTTTTTAACAATGGAGCAGGTGATCAGCATGAGTTTAGTAAAAGTTTTATTGGGCACATGTTTTCTGCTGCCTGCAACTGGTTTGACAGGAAATGTCTGAAGTGGAAATGAACAGAACAGACTCATATAAACGCAACCTCTGCCATCGACGAGCCAAACTTCATCTTTTCACCACAAAGTCACGTTAATAAATTTCAAAATGGTACAAAGTGTGCTTTGTAACAACAATATAAGGGCTGGAAGAAGAGATCAGACTGGTTTCCATGTTGTACTTTCTGTGTCAGATAGAAATATAGAAACCCTGACTTTCTCTGTGGAGAAGCTGCTTCCTCATCTCATCATGAAACTCGCCACTGGTTTTAAAGGAAAGCGAGAGTAGCTGATCTTATTTATCATGACTGGAACTCTATCGCACCTTCTCACATAATTCCTTTTCACAGCTTTTCTGCAGGTTTTTAGACCAAACAGTCTTAAGTTTCACTCAGATTAACTCTGGATGTTAAAGATAACTTCAAGTGGAAGGAAAAAAAGGATAATTGTAGTGTAACTTTACAGTTATTGGAATCTGAGCCTTGTTTTTTTTGGTGCTTGTCTTTGTAGGGGGAGCGTGCCACAGGATTTGGCGTTGCTCTGCTAATGGCCCTGTTTGGTCAGGCATCGGATGACTCCATGCTGAACAAAGTGTCTCCTCTGGGTGCACCCACCAACATGTCTGACGGAGACCAGATGGAGCGCGACTGCAAGAGACGACGGCTGGTGTAGAGAACATGCATGATGGTTTACTCCTCCCAACTACTGTTGAAGCAAAAGAAGGAAAAAAAAAAAAATTCAATCATTTTAAACTGTGATTCAAACTTTGTGTGTTTGATTAAATTTGACTTCACTGAATTAAAAAAGAGAACAATCAGGAAAATCGGCGTGTTAAATATGATTGATGATGTAACAGGCCTTCATTTATCCTCATGACTTGTCACTTGCTGCACTGATCACCTCCATAGCTTCTCCAGTTGCTTTTTTTGATGAAGATTTTTGTTTTTTGTTTGGTCTTACCTCGTAAATCATAAGTCTTGTTTTCTTAATCAGCTGTACTGTGATACTATATGCAAAACAAGAAGTTCGCCATACGTGTTCACATTGTGGATACTGGATGAGGACTAGCAGAGCTAAACTTTTTTATTTCTAGTAACCGCTGCACTTTGTATTCACTCTGAGTTAAAAAGTTGGATTGTGTGATCTCCGAGGACTGGGTGCTTACTGCAGTGTTTTAACGGTTTTACAACAGTGTCACATGGGTCATTGACAAGTAATGCCACATATGCATTGTCAGCACAAAATACAACATACAGGATGTTAAGTATTAGACTCCAAACAGAAGTATGATGTGTTTCCACCCTTGTGACAATCATCTCCTCCCAATAAAGGCGGTGCCATCTTGACCTGATCTGTGTGTGCATGTGAAGTAAAATACAGAGTCCCGACTGTTGAAAGATGCAGTTACAAGCTCAGAGAAAAAAAAAAGCTATATAATAAGTGGATTTCAGATTTGTTTCTATGGTCAAGAATTAACTTGCACACTCACCAAAAGTCACAAGACTAGTCAACGATCTCTTGTTTTAATGCCAAAACAGCATCAAACTCCTCTTTGTGTTAAACAATACAGTATTTCTGACCGTGTGATGACGGTGATTCTAGTTTTAACAGCCAGTTAGAAACTCTTTATAATGGTTCATCATATATCGCAGTGATAAGAACAGCACTTCACTAACAAACTGGACTGAATAACTCTTAATGTGACACTGAGCGGTTAACAATGTTTATACTATATTTTGTGTCAGATAAGATAAACATGTCCAGTCTCACCTTTTATGTTTGTTTTGGTTACTTTGAATATGTTAGAAGGTTTTGGTGAGAAATGTTCAATATACCATAAAGTGCATTTATAGTATTTCAGGTACTTGTACTTTAATTGAGTATTCTACCTATTATACTTCTGCTCCACTGAAACTGAGATAAAAGAATATTGCACTTTTAACTCCACTGCATTTATCATCATTATTAGTTATTTTTACAAATTCAGATTTTTGCATAGCAAACATATGAAAATGTACAAATACAGCTGAAAAGATTAGTCAATTAATTGTTAAGTGATCAACAGAAAATACATTGGCAACTAACTTTACTTATCTGTTCAGACACTTTTCATGATGACATTTTCAGATGTGAGGATTTACTACTTACTGGATGAGAACTGGTGATGAGAGGAGAAACATCTTCATGGATCCAGTCCAGTTGGCCGAGGCGACTGAGAAGCTTCTTATTAGTTGAAGTTTTTAAAGAATAATTTTGATATCTGGGCTGTTTGTTGAACCAAACAAAGCATTGTGAAGGTGTTTAAAAACTAAACAAACAGAGCGCCACCTCAAACAACTCAACTATCAATACAAACCAGATTGTACGTGCATGAGTAACTTTATTATCAGTGCTGCCATATGTACAGGACATACAGAGAACTGAAATGGTGTTTCTCTCATATCCCTGCTGCAAACAGCAATATACATTATTTACTTTACTACTTTGTCTACTTCTATGATTTTGACTATCTGGGACCTCATACAGCATTGTGATATTATTTTATTTTGCTTTTCAGATGTAAACAAAGCTGAACTCATGCAATTGTTTTATTTATCTTATTATTTTTTATTTTTGTACTGTACAAGGGTTGAGGGTGGGAGTTGATGAGGGTATAAAAAAGACTTCTAAGAAAAATATGGCAAATCTAAAAGATATAAGGAGTATAAATATGGAAAATATAGAAGGACTCAGACGTATAAACAGTATAAACAGTGAGATGTATCAAAAATTAAAGATGTGTACAGTGTAAACAGTACAGGGAACAGTTGGTGTTTGTCATAATAGTACTTTAAGTACATTTCCATGATTGTACTTACTATACTATTATATTCACTTAAATAACATGTTCTGTGCATGAGTTTTACTTGTAGTAGAGTATGTTTACAGTGTAGTATTAGTACTTTTACTTCAGTAGTAGGATGTGAACGCTGAAGTAGAAACTTTTGCAGCAGTAAAAGAGGCATCAGGTGGATTGCATTGACATTTAAAGCTCATTTCTCAGCATGTTAATTACTTTTTGCACACTTTGCATGACTTATTGTTTCTTTCCGACTTCCTTGTTTAACATGTGACGTGCATGATGTGATTTTGAGGTCACATGACTGCAGCAGTACACACCGGTTTATCAGCTCTGCACACACACACACACACACACACACACACATAGAGCAGTGTGTTTTTCGGTGTTTTCCTCATTTCCTTACTTACTCGGCTGCACCGGAGCTCTGCCCGCTGGACGATGGCCCGTGTAACCGTGATTGTCGTCCTGTTTTCGGCCGTCCTGTCAGGAGTGTCCGCCGGAGTGTTTTTCCAGGAGAAGCAGCCGTGCTATGTCCGCTCCCAGAGGAGACACGACTTCGGACTGAAGTGAGTTTAAACACACATTTGTTTAAATTAAAGTAAGTTATATAAAAAAAACATAAACTATGTTTGTTGTTGTTGTTTGTTTGTTGTTGTTTACCGACCGTTAGAGGCTAGGTGGCTAACGTTAGCTCCAAACAGCCGTTAAGCAGTTAGATTTAAATTTATTTTAACGGTTTAATTTGAGGAAGAAAAAAAACTTTTAAATGTGACATAAATAAAAAATATTTAACTGGAGTAAAAAGGAAAAGTTAAAGCTGATCAAACGTGGAGTTTTGGTTTCATATTTTTTTAAATTTTTTTTAATGAGTATTTGAGTAAAATAGATAAAAATGTCACATCATCATCACATCACGAGGTTCAGCTGAATCATAAGACGAGGAAGTTAACAGACTGTAAACACCTACAGTGTAACTGAGCTACATGAAACTAACACACAGCCTCTCATATTAACTCAGCACAACTACACAGATGTGTGTAAATGTGTGTAATACGTGTATTTACTGAGTTTTGTTCATTTAACATACAAAAACAGCACAATAGATAGATAGATAGATTTCATAGATAGATAGATAGATAGATTGCATAGATTTCATAGATAGATAGATAGATAGATAGATAGATAGATAGATAGATTGCATAGATAGATAGATAGATAGATAGATTGCATAGATTGCATAGATAGATAGATAGGTAGATAGATAGATAGATTGCATAAATAGATAGATAGATTGCATAAATAGGTAGATTGCATAGATAGATAGATAGATAGATAGATAGATAGATAGATAGATAGATAGATTGCATAAATAGATAGATTGCATAAATAGATAGATTGCATAGATAGATAGATAGATAGATTGCATAGATTGCATAGATTGCATAAATAGGTAGATTGCATAGATAGATAGATGGATAGATAGATAGATAGATAGATTGCATAGATTGCATAAATAGGTAGATTGCATAGATAGATAGATAGATAGATAGATAGATCGATAGATCGATAGATTGCATAGAAAATAAAAAATGCAACTGTGTTAAGAAGTTAACCCGTGCTAAACATCTATGATCCGGCTAAATGTATTTAATACTTGGTGGACACATGTTGTTTGTTTATATATAATGTACAAAGAGTGAATGTGAAACATGTATAATACAGATCTATTATAGAGGAGAACCTCGTGCAGTCTTATCTCAAACATGCCAAACTCTACAAGCCAAGAAACTCAAACAAATGTTGAGTATTGTAGGAGATTGCTGGAAAGCCAAAGAATGAACAAGTAAATACATAAATAAATAGGAATTTGAAAGACTAGTACGAGTACCAGCTGCATAAACAAAACAAATCAAAGGATTGGAGGAAATAAGTCTTCAGTTTAAAAAGTATTTCAGGACGAGTCGCTGCACCTTTTTTGAGTTACAAACTGAGACAGAACGTAACGTCCCTCAACCGCTGAGCATGGGTGGGCACACCTGGCCGAAAGATAGACAGGTGAAGGATAATGTTTGACTGTTGTGAGCCGCATGTCGTCTGGGAAACCTGTTAGGTAAGATTTATTTATCTGAATTTCATGTGAAAAGCTCCATGAATACTTGTCCTCCCCCCCGCTGTGAGCGAGGTGTGTTATTGTGTTGCTGCTGGAGAACTAAAGCATGTAATGACCTGTCTGTTCACAGGACCGCCCCTCTTCCTCACGAGTATTTAAACATTTCCGACCTGCCCAAATCATGGGACTGGAGGAACATCAACGGCACCAACTATGTGAGCACGACCCGCAACCAGCACATTCCCCAGTACTGTGGCTCCTGCTGGGCCCATGGCAGCACCAGCGCCATGGCAGGTATGACTCAGTCATTGTGGATTGGGGGGGGTCACATGACTGATCAGACACCTTCTATTAAAGAGTGATACTTTCACTTCCTCTTCTCGCAGATGTGACAGGAAATGATTGTCGAGACTTTCATTTCTTCATGAAAAGCTGTGTCCTGTGTTTTTGTTATCTCGCCAGACCGCATCAACATCATGCGGAAAGGAGCGTGGCCATCTGCCTACCTCTCTGTCCAGCACGTGATCGACTGCGGTGACGCCGGCAGTTGCCATGGAGGCGATCACAGCGGCGTTTGGGAGTACGCAAGCAAACACGGGATCCCGGATGAGACCTGCAATAACTACCAGGCTAAAGATCAGAGTAAGTGTCACAAAGTGATGGTTACAATCACCTTAAGTGTATGTCTGAGTCTGAGCTTGTTGCATGTTTGTTGTCCCTCTCCAAAGAGTGCAAACCCTTCAACGAATGTGGCACCTGCACCACCTTTGGAGTGTGCAACATTGTGAAGAACTACACCCTGTGGAAAGTGGGAGATTTTGGATCAGTCAGCGGGAGGGAGAAGATGATGGCAGAGATTTACGCTAGAGGACCAATCAGGTTTGCGTTTAATTTATTTAGGACACATGAACTGACCCAAAGACACTGCAAAGAAATCCATCTGAGATCCACAACATGCATGTTCAAAAACAGCTGCGCCTATTATATTTGCTTTTTCAAAAGGTGTACACGGTTGTGACAGATCTCAGGTCAAGTTTAAACGTCTTTCACAAGCATGCAGCTCCACAAAGGAGCCCACATAAAGACAAGGAATGGAAAGAATTCAGCTGACCACAGCGTTTAGACTGACAAAGACATTTCTCTCTCATTCTGTATGAGAGTGAAGCAAGAGTACATACATCCTCCACCTCTTTCTCAGTGCTGGAAAATAGTTTGAAGTGTACGGTGTGTGCCGTAAACAGGCGTCAACATTCAGCTCAGTCCCTCCAAGGCACGCCGTTACCTATTGTATTGTATGATTTCAATATTTGTTTCACCTCTACCCAGAGGAAGTTAGTAATCTGTGGTGTTTGCTTCCTCCAGCTGTGGCATTATGGCTACAGACAAACTGGACGCCTACACTGGCGGTCTCTACTCGGAGTATCAGGATTCTCCCTACATCAACCACATCGTGTCGGTGGCAGGGTGGGGAGTGGAGAACGGAGTTGAATACTGGGTTGTACGCAATTCCTGGGGAGAGCCATGGGTAAGTCCTTATCAACAGGAGTGGTCTGTGATCAGAAATATCTGGAAGTCCCTTCATAGTTCACCTGGTAAAGTGGAAATTCCTGATTCTGTTTGGTGCACACGAATACATGAGAAGATCAGATAAAATGGCACAGACCACAGCACCGAATGTGCACCAGTTCACCTCCTGGGCACGGCTAAGGTGAACCAGCTGCAGACCTGTGTGTGTGCATGTTTGTATTCCAGGTTCATGTGTGTAAACTGCATAATGTGACATTCGATCATCTATCTAAATGAGAAGCAGGGACTGTTTGACATCTACAAGGATTTAATTAAATGATCAAAACGATTCGCTCCTCTCTTCAGGGCGAGAAGGGCTGGCTCAGGATCGTGACCAGCGCCTACAAGGGAGGAAGCGGCAGCACATACAACCTGGCTTTGGAGGAGGACTGCATGTACGGAGTCCCAATTGTCCCCAAGACCTACCTGTAGAGGAGACACTCTGACATGTCTTCCTGTCTCAGGTGGTGGGGGGAAAGTTTTTATATGCAAAATCTTGAAAAAAAAGGGAATAAGTTTTAATTTTTTCTTTTTATGAAATTTTCGCTATTATTATTTTGTTTTACACTTTTAATCAGGGGGTCAGATTTCAGTGCCAAGGTAAGCTGGATGTCAGACCTGTTTGAATCAATGCAGATGATCTGATTTTTACCACAGTGAGGTCTGCAGGCTGCTGGTTAACAGTCTGAGTCTTATAAACCGAGTGGTTAGGAGTACAGCTAATCTCTGCTATAGCTCAATTCAAGCACTGCATGCCTGGATAGCCATTAAAAAGATGCAAGAATCTTCAGTTTACACAGAGAGGACACAGATAGCTTTTCATAGTTTGGATTTTTCAATGCATACCGACTCAGCCAAAGAACACGATGTTAATAATTTGTCCTGCACTGCTCCGACACTGAATGTTTTCAGTGTGTGGTGTTAAAGTATTGATATTGCACTACACCCTGATGTGGATACTTTGAGTGTGCCTTACACAAACTTGCAGTCAAGTAAAGATTTATGTGATTTTGTTTTACACGCTGAACTATAATTGCAACTTTTGTTTCGAAATTTGCCAATAAACACAACACTTCAATTTGTTCTGAGTGTCAGTCAGTCTGTCTGTATATGGGACTCCTTTTTAAAGTCGTTCCTTTGGTGACATGATGCGTCTTCATCGGCTCATAGTTAATGTGGAGTCATCAAATTATAAGAGCCACAGTTTCTCTGACAGTCTAAGGTTCATCGAACTGCAGATCTGTACACTCCGCATGGTTTCAGATCACTTTTTCAGACACAGAAGTTATTTTAAATTGTATGCGTGTAACGTGTGACGTGAGAAGTTGTGAGCCATAATGGAGAACTAGTTTTACTGCTGCTTCTGTACCGGCAGTGTTTATTAACTGACACGAGTTTGATAATCATGTCTGAATGCAGGACAGACACTTTATTTAGTGACATTAATGATAAAAAAATGTGACATTTTAATTTTGAAAAAACAATTCAAGACAACTACAACTACATATTTAGGTTTTTATTTTAAAACAGCTCAAACCAACATAAAATATAGAAAATCAAATTTACAGGTGGAAAAAAAAACAACATTTAGCTGCATCTTCAGAGGCTCCTCCTTCGATCAGTCTGTGGTATTACCGCACTCTTCTATTAGCTCACTCGCCTCGATAGAAACTAATCATTCACTTGGTCAAACTGAACAGTCCGTCTCCAAGCTATGTGCTTCAACATCAAGCAGAGATTATCACGGAGACAACAGATCCTCTGTCTCGTCTTTCCGGTACAATCTCCATGAACATTTTCAGTGTCAGTTTATCATGATGAAGTTTGACTTGCAGTGAGCTGAAAAACAGAGATAATGACACGTCAGTGCTTCAAGAAGATGATTAGAGTGTTACAAATGTAAAAATGACTTTTGAACAGCTCTTATTTGTTGTGTGTGAAAGCCCCGACTTCATCAGGATGCTGCAAACTGTTACACTCTCACCAATGAACTCCGCGACAGGGTCGTGTTCTCCCTCCGTGCGAATCGTTCCCGCGATGCTGTCGTTCTCCAGGATGGGCAGGAAGAGCTGAACAAAGTCTGACGTGTAGGGAGGCGCAATCACATCGAGCACCTATAGAGAGAAATGCAGGAGTTGAATTAGTTTTGGTCTAAAGTTTGTTTCAAAGCACAAGTTATACATTTTCTGATGGCATTAAAAAGCTTTATGTTATGTTAGGAGTCAAACAGGCCTGTCATTAAACCTGCAGTAACAGATATTTAACTGAGATCAGAAGCAGCTATTACCTCGGTGACAAAATATCTAATAAGGGAGATGTCCGTGTTGAGTTTCTCCAGACACTTGCGAATGTAACCGACTACGGGTAGGACGTAGCCACGGCTCAGCAGATGAACCATTCGGTCCAGAAGAGTCTTCTTCAGCTCCATCTGAGAGAAGGGGGTGGGGGAAATATATAATAAATAAATTAAAAGTACAACTTTTCAGGTGAAAACAGAAATAAGAAGCATCAGAGTAACTCAAACCTGCTCCATGACGTCCAGCTGAGAGTGCTCCGTCTCAAAAAGCTTGATGAGCAGCTGGAGGACCTGCGGGTGCAGCAGCTGGTGACACGTACAGATCTGTTGTGGAGGAAGTATTCATGAGTTTAGCGCCGTCTTAAAGAAAATTTAAATTAAAAGTGTCATCCGTCATCGTAACGTACCTCGTCCAGGAGAGCTAAATGTACCGGAGTGTGGTCGGTCTGCAGCTGGAAATACCGCGGCTCAGACACGGTCCAGTCCACCCATTTCAAAACGCCCATAGCGACGACTGGAAACCTGAACACAAACGCACAAGCAGAAAGTCAACAGAGAGCTGGTCACTGAAACTGAAACTCCAATTAATCACAATATAAAGTTGTTTAGGTAATCTTTAACGGAACAGTGTGTAGGAGTTTGTAGCAACAGTGTAGATGCTGATTGCGACCAACTTGTTTCACTCTCTACTTCCTAGCGTGAAGAGAAACTATGGTAGCTGTGAACACATGAAAGGCCCCGTCTAGAGTCTGTCCATGTTTCTACAGCAGCTCAGAATGCCTCAATAGGCCACCGCAGTTTCTCCTTTACTCTAGGAAGGATTGCAATCAATGACTACACTGCTAGATGCAACTAAATCCTGAAAATGATAAATTGCAGGTGTATGGGAGCTTGACTGTTTACTCACCGGATGCACTGGTACAAAGTCCCGAGTTCAGCCACCAGCTCTGTGGCTCCTTTGTTCTCGTTGCAGCACAGGTTGTGTACGGTCTCTATGGCCTTGGAAGTCGACTTCAGCTCGTCTTTATTGATGTTGACTCGTTTGTTCTAGGGTCGAACAGAAAGAAAAGTTGTTGACGTGTTGAGGACAGTTTAATACTTAAACAGCTGTTGCGGTGAAAGGAAAACAATGTGGGACTTGTCTGAAACAAGTCCAGTCACACAGATGTATCTTTACCTTTTTCCATGTTTCAACCACGCTGGCAGCGTAGGCCAAGATGTGGATGTATTTGTGTTTATGGTCTTGGTTGATCTTTGATCCAGGTTTAAACAGCGACTGCATGAACAGGTCCAGAAAGGCCGGCACTCTGATCTAAAGACGTGACAGATAAAATACTCCAGTTAACAGCACCTTCGATAAGAAGCAGATATACCCCATGTCAAAGACGCCCCTGCCCTCACCAGCTCAACGGGAGGCGGGTCCATGCTGCTGAACATCTTGAACAGGACCGTGATGTCTGCAGGATTCAGGGCTCCTTTGGACAACATGGCACCGAGCGCCTGGCAGGCTCGAGGGTAAGCTGCTGCCGTGCCGAGCGCGAGTGTTATCTGACTGGCATCGTGGCCTCTGTGATTAAGAACCACAACCGCAGGATTACCTCACAGGCATTTCTGAACACACAACGCAACCACTGTAGTTCCTTTTATTGACACTTCTCAGCAGTTCATATCATAACAAAAGAAATGTTGCAAGATCTGAGTTACTGCTGGGAAAGTGGTCATGGTGAAATTCACCTCGCATGTGCCGACTTCTGCACCTCCTGGCCGATCCTACGTACGGCCGAACCGCCCTGTTCCTCCTGAGCGAGGATGGACATCATCGCCTGGGCAAAAAGGTAGGTGTGTTCGCCGTGACACACCATCTTCTACAGGAGAGAGGAGGGAGCAACTCAGCAAAAAAACAGAGGAACAGAAAACTGCCACATGCACTCGAGCTTTTAAAATCTGATTCCTCCATGTAACACTAGAGGGAGGTGGCGCACCACCGTAGTTTGAGAACAGGAGGTTCAACTGATCAACTCACGGCAAACTCTGGCAGGTTCTTCTCCAGGTTTTCTTCTCCTCCGTCCAGCAGCGTAGCCAACGACGTTCTCAAGACCCGGGAGAAAACCTCCAGCTGCTGACACGCTGTAGATACGCTGGTGATCTCACCCTGATAGCCTGCGTCTGAGATGAGCTATGAACATGCAGAAATACGGGTGATGTAACCGACACATACAGAGTAGTCTATACAATCTGGACTCCTGCCACTCCCACTACGGTACCTTCACGGTGAAGTTGAGCATCAGGCAGTCTGGGTGAGCCTCCGCCAGCTTATAGAAAAGATCTCTCCACGTAGTGTGTGCGATCATCTGTTCGAGCCAAGCAGGAGTCTGAAAATACGACATGAGAGCTTCACTTATAGGCGACCCCGAGAACTAAGTCTTCTGCATGAGATGTTCAGCCGACTGTTCGGCAGATCTCACCTCTCCCTCAACGGTGAAAATTGAATCTGCCTTCTGGGGGTCAAAGTGCTTTATCAGGAGACTCTTGAGGTGGTTTTCTACTCGCTCTTGGACCTGAGCAGGCTCAACACCTGCAGGCAAATTAAAGAACATTACAGATTAATGGAAAAGGTCGTCAGGTAACAGTCAGAGGAGGATAAAGGGTTATTTTTGGGGCACTGCAATGACGACATCAAGCTGTGAACACATCACAGGGTTTCGCTGGCTGCTACCCACCCATCTGGATGAGCCACTCTGCCAGCAGATTAACCGTCTGAGCCACGGCGGAGTAGTTTTCAGACAGAAGCTGGATGACGTGTTCTGGAGAGCCGCCGGCTTGGAAATACCTGCGAGGAAAAAAAAATAATGCAGTCCTTGTGATTCACGTGTCCAAACAGTAGTCATCGTGTACAGTTTTCACTTTGTCATCTTGGTCTCATTTAGAAGTGTTGCACAGTAAAAACAGGGTGGAGTTATTGAGTCAGTCAAAATATTAACCCCTGGATTAATAATCTCAAAGAAACCTTGACAATCATCATTTCTTGGCAGAATTAACCTTATTAAGACGACAAAAATATGCATTATATTTATCGACGTCGTTTGTGATTCTAAATTCAAGTGACATTAAAATCATTAGTAACAATACAGCTGCCAAAAGAACAACTAAGATTACTAAATGTAGAATATTATGCACGGTCCATACAGGCCAGAATTATTTCTTCATGGGTGAGTGGACATTGGAAATTGGGCAAACTGAATAAAATGCCAAACATACATACAACAAATGTACTTCAGACCTGAAGACAAAAGAAATAATTCAAACGTATTTATCCGCCTAACGTTCTAACAAGGTTGGTTGCCAAGTTCTCCACTTTGGCCATACTAGAGTCTAATAAAACACTTCACATCATGTTTGCATGAGGGAACACGCTCTTACGTTTTCAGGGTGTTGAAGATGGCCGGCTCCATGATGTAATCCCTGCTGGAGAATTTCTGCAGACAGTCTTCTTGGATTTTCCCATCGTTCTCCCCTTCGACGTAATCCTCCTGAAAGATACGTGCAGGAAAAGGTTTGTGTCGCCAACATTACTGAGCGCAACAGAGCATTTCCGTGGCACATTAAAGTTAAGGATGAAAGCTCATCTAACTGAATGCAGACTCTCACAATTCAAGTCTGCACTTAAAACCCTCCTGTTTAAAATCGCTTTTTCCATCTGATTCAATTGCATTGTCCTATTTTAACCTGTTTTTAATGTTGTATTCCTGTAATTTGATACTTTTATGGTTCTTTCTGTTATTTGCCGTCTACTTTTATTTATTGTACGGTGTCCTTGGGTGACAGAAAGGCGCCTATGAAATAAAATGTATTATTATTATTATTATTATAATGCATGTCTATGTGACGACTTACAGCCACAGCCAACCAATTTGTGAGTTTCTTACACCTCTATAGTGTTTTATATAGTTTTGGATCACTCTTCTTTCCAATGCTCCGTCTTGAACCATTTTTTTTGGGGGTGCTTTTTAAAGTATGACTTCTGGTGGAGCCTCTAGTTGAAGCTATTTCTTCTTTGCTTTGAAGGCAGCAGCTGCTGACACAGAAACATCACAAACAGATTAGACTAAAATAGAGCTTTTTCTTTTTTGGTAAAGCACGTCATTCTTCTGTTTTAGCTGATAATTTGGGGTTGCTCTGCTGCTTCAGGCACTGGCACCCGGCGTCAAGAAGACAATGACCCAAAGAATACTTGAAATAACCAAAAAATGGTTGAAGACAAAGAAGTGAGGGAGCTCAGATCTAACTCTAACTAACTAAAGAGAGAAGGAGTGGTTCAAAACTTTAACACAGGAGGCGTGAGAAGAAACTTTGATCTGTGCTGCCAAACATCAAGTTCAGGGTGTCCGGTCCATTTTTTTAAAGGAGAAGAAGAAGAAGAAGAAATACTTTTTATTAATTATTTTTTCACTCAGTCTCACGTGCATTTTAACCTGAAACACACACACACACACACACACACACACACACACACACACACACACACAAACAAACACACGAACACACACACACACACACACACGCACACACGAACACACAAACACACACGAACACACACACACACGCACACACACACGAACACACACACACACACACACAAACACACACACACACGAACACACAAACACACACAAACACACACGAACACACACAAACACACACAAACACACACGAACACACACAAACACACACACACGTGCATGTTTGTGCAGTGATGGGAGTTGCAGCCTTCAGTTGTTTAGCCTGTAGCTGCTAACGGAGCTGCTGCAAAACAACAACAACAACAACAACAACAACAACAACAACATGAACACTGCAGCTGTGCGTGGACACATCTGTCTCTGCATGTCTCTGTCTCTGCATGTCTCTGTCTCTGCGTGTCTCTGTCTCTGTCTCTGTCTCTGCAGAAACTGTTATCCCGTTAAACGTGGAGCAGGTTTGTGCAGCAGCGGCTAAGCTAACAGCAACAAGTCTCACCAAGTTTCCGTCCGGGCCCTCCCAGTCTCCGCCGCCGCTGTAATATTCCTCGTCCATGGTGACGGGACGAGCAGTACCGGTGGAAGTAGCTTCAGTAAAAGCCGACCGAGACGTTTTAAATCCCCGGTGCTGTGAGTTTGTTTCACCGCTGCTGACTCTGAGCTTGTGCAGCTAGCAGCAGCAGCAGCGGGCTAACAACAAGAGGCGGAAAACGGAGAGACGTCACCACTGAGTGATGGGAAGTTCGGCTCTTTTTGAAGAGCCGGTTCTTTCGGCTCCCAAACGGCTCCTCACATTTTATTAATTGGTTTTATTAATTAATTATTATTATTATTTTATATTTTTAAATGTTATTATATTTTATTTTATTTTTTGACATTGTAAAGCACTTTGGTCAGTGCATGCGGTGTAAAAATGTGCTATATAAATAAAACGTACTAACTATTTAATTAATTTATCACCCAAAATAATGCAATAATGTAATAAATAATGTCTCGTCTCTCACCTGTCGTGTGTGTGTCACCCCTGCCGTGGATGCTGCTATACATCTTGACCAATTACGTGCAGCTTTCACACAAAAAAAAGTGGAGAAAAAAACTGCAAGTTTTTTTTTCCTCCACTTTTTTAATTGAAAGCCGAACTTGATTGGTCAAGATGTGTGAGAACAGGCATGGCATAAGGGAGAGTGTCAGAGGGAGGAAACAGTGAGGCACCGAAGTGAAAAAACAAAACAAAAACGGCTCCCTAAATCGGCACCCAACGAGGAGCCGGATCCTGTCGTTCATTTCAAAGAGCCGGCTCTTAGAACCAGATCGTTCACGGCCGACACATCACTAGTGGTGACTAGACTTTTTTGTGTGAAAGCTGCACGTAATTGGTCAAGATGTATAGCAGCATCCACGGCAGGGGTGACACACACACACACACACACAGCGGTCGCGGAGGACAAACACGACAGGAGGGAGACAAGACATTATTTATTACATTATTGCATTATTTTGGGTGATAAATTAATTAAATAGTTAGTACGTTTTATTTATATCGCACATTTTTACACCGCATGCACTGACCAAAGTGCTTTACAATGATTACAATAATTCATTAATAAAACCAATTAATAAAATGTGAGGAGCCGTTTGGGAGCCAAAAGAACCGGCTCTCCAAAAAGAGCCGAAATTCCCATCACTAGTCACCACGCACGACAGGCCACGCCCCCTGCCTGCGTGCCCTGAGCGCGGGCTGCCAGCAGTGATGGGAAGTGCAGCTCTTTTCAAAGATTCGGTTCTTTTGGCTCGGCTCCCTTCGAAGAGCCGTCTCTCAAATGGCTCTTCATTTAGTGTTTAGCCTTCTATATTAGCCTAATTTAGCAGTTATGAATAATTTGTGTGCTATAAAGCAAAGTGTTGTCTCTGCTCTGACGGATATTTTCATTTTTACAAATTCTGCACTCACTTGCAGTCTCCAAAATCATTGAAATGCAGCCAGATGATGCTTCTTTTTTTTTTAGTTATCACTTTTTCTTAGCAGCTTAAGATTTGGCTCTTCCCGACGGAAGTCGGTTCTTGTCCTTCACTTTGAAGAATCGGCTCTTAGAGCCGGCTCGTTCGCGAACGACACATCACTGGCTGCCAGGCACAGCTCGTTTTATTAGTTTAGACCAGGGTTGTTGTTTTTTTATATTAAAAAAACTTTATTTAAACAAACAATATTACATGAACAATGGCAAACTTAAACATTTTAAAGTAAAGTCACACCTTTATGAGAAACCAAACAAAAAATGATTGCTGTGGTGTATCAGATATCAAACATATAACAGATATAAAGAGGCATGAGAGGAACATCAAATGAATAAATAGTTAAAATCAATAGAAGTGAAATCATATAAACAAGTAAATCCATACTAAGTACAAGGGGTTTAGGATAGGTTAAGTTCTTCTATAAGTGTGTACAGTTTATTTGCACGAGGATTATTTATTTGTTTCAGATATTTTTGTAACAAAGGAATTTCATTCTTAAGAGCAAGCCATGAGGAGAGGGGGGGATTTGGCATATCGACACTTGTGTATATAATATTTTGTAATAATGATCAGATTATTCACTAAAAACTCATTTCTTTTGTCTTTGAGGATTACTCCTGTTCGAATATTTTGAGAGAGGACCGGAAGTCCATGTCTCTGGAGCTGGACGAGATCAGGTCGTGGAGAGATTTCCACAAATTTTGGACAATCTCACATTCATAAAACAGATGGTCTGTCATTTCCAAATTTGTTTTTTGCAAATAAAACAGTTTTCTACCACAAATTTAAATCTTCCTTTCATAAATTCATTATAGGGATACATGTTGTTTATAGTTTTAAAATGAACTTCTTTACACTTTTGGTGGAAATCTTAAGTATTTAGTTTGAAAAGTTGATATTTCAGATTAGTTATAATCTCTAAGAGTGAGGGAGCTTTTTGTTCTACCTGGGTATGAGGTGTTTACAGACCAGTCTTCAACCTGTCTCCGCCGAAGGACCAGTTGGACCAGAGACAAACAGACATGGACCCCCACATGTAATTCATTTTTAAAAAATGTTTCACACTTATTCGACTTTTATTCAACCTCATTAACCTATTTATACACTGGCTTATTAGCCTTTATGTGTTTATGATTGCAAGCTGTGCAATTAAGTCCTTTAACTCCAAATAGTTGAACTTATTAGATTCAACTTTATTGTCAAGTACAAGTCTGTGTAAGTGCAGAGTTAGTCACAGGATGATACACTTTCATTCACAATTAGGTTTACTACAGTTTGAGCTGTCACACTCTGCATCAGCTAAATATGAAACCAATTTAGCCCGGTGTTCTTTTCCCTTTTCCTTCTGTAGTCTGAGGGCTTTACAATCTGTACAGGGAGTATATGTTATTTATTAGATTTTTCCATTGGTTTAAGGTGGAAGGTTCTCTAAGAAGCCAGCATATCCCTTGATATATTCCCCAAATCCTTTTTGTGGCAACTTGCACGTGAGTCCAGAAGGGTTGTAAGACGGGGCAGGACCATAAACTGTGAGTATGGTCTGCCAATAATTGTACACATCGTCTCCAGCATTGGTTCTGATGTCCAGTTTGATTCATTTTATATATATAATAAAATTTGAATTGAGTCTTGTGATAAAGTGCAACGTCAAATGACTTGACAACTTTTTATTGGAATTATTAAACTAAAAACGCCATAAGTTTGGACTGGGTGGACAAAATAATACAATATATTATATTATATTATATTATATTATATTATATTATATTATATTATTCAATAGCAACACAAACTACAACCTCTGAAATTACCCTACAGTTGAATCAACAACTCTGTAAAAGTGTTAATAAAATAATATTATAATCTCAATAGTTTAAGTTAGGTGTACATAATAAACTGAACACTCCTGAAAAACCTTGCAGTGAGGCCAAGGTTTAACAAAGGTTACTCAACTTGCTCAAGATATCCTTTCAGTCATAAAGCTAGCTATGCCATAAAAATCAGATCTCAGGTTATAATGGAAAGAACAACCTCCTTAATTCACAATTTGACAGCGGCAGCAGGTGTCGTGCTGTCTCAGGATGTGAGATTACACTGTTTTGTCGTGTATTTGCATACATTGCTGAGTGTGAGAGCAAACATGAGTCTATTTGTGCATCCACAGCTGTGCCAACAAAAAAACACAATGCAAGCAGAAATATGCACTAAATTAGGATTAATGATTTCTACTAGATTTTATTATGGCATTATTAATCCATGCTGTATAAAGCTTTTTGTATATAGTTATTTTCAGTAGGCTGCATTATATTTCATAATGAAATGCTCCACTGAGAGGTAAGAGGTTGTGGAAAATGCACAAAATTTGCATGTCATCACTCCCCACAGACGTATAGACTCTGTATTGTTTCCTGCTGATGTTTTGAGTTCCTGAAATAGACCATCTGTGTGGAACAGTCCTCCTTTTTACAGATATATTCACAACCACACTGAGGCACATTTGTTACACCACACACCAAACTGCTTTTAGCTGTTTATTATTTGTAAAAAGGCAATCTGCAATCTTTATCAACCTCTATTGGCGACCAGCAGGAACTACATGAAGATATTAATGAATCAAGAGGAAATATTCACACACATAAATTAAGTCTAACTGACTCATACAGCCCAGAACACCATTGGTACTCATTAAAAGAGCATCGGTGATGTCAGTGAGGTGTCTGTGCAGAGCTCACAGTACGGCCCAACATTACTCTGCTGCCATCTGCCAAGCAATACAGAAGTATCTGCTGCCGTACTGCCAGACAAGGCTCCATACACAATTACACCATCTCAAATCATCACTGCTGTCTAAATTCACATCTGCATTTTTGCTACAAATGCTGCAGTAAATGTGTGGTCAGTTTATGGATGTATAAAAAAACTGACAGAAAAAAAAGCTGCACATGGCCCAAGAGAACATCCACAAGTTGGAAACTTGGAAGCTTTGGCGGCTGAACTAAAAAAGAAATCTCCTCCCTTTGAAATCGTCTCCATGCACAGAAGGAGGAGACAGAAATAGTTTGAGATTTCTGGCAAAAAGGAATGTGACAAGAAATGTGCAGCAAACCGAGCTGACTGTCAAGAGGAAGATCAACTGAAGCAATCAGCAGCATCAGAGCGGAAACGAAGGCTCAGGCAAACCAGCATTTGATCATTTTTTTGTCCTAGCTTCGGCCTCAAACAGACTGAACTGCATCACTGAGTGCAACCCTTTTTTTGGAAGCTCAAGAAGGAGCTCAGCTGCAGGCTGAGGCTGAGATTATTCAAAACATCCATCTTCAGGTATGTTGCTTCACCTTGAAAAGTTTCTTGTGAATAATGACGGTGAGGCTTCTGGGCCAAAAAGATGCAAATCAGAGTGGTAAAGGCTCAGGCTGGACAGGAAGAGGAAACTGTTGAGCCTGCAGCACATTCATTCATTCAAAAAACAAATCTTCAATCTTAATAACCAAGCATGAGGATGCACATTTGGGCGCCACATTATCGTAACTGCTGCAATGTTTATCAAGCATTTCAAGCGAGGGAATTCACAGAATTGCTCGTGCAGATGTAGGACAGCAGCAACAGATGTCTGGTGAGGCTTCATGAGTTAGTAAGAACAAACTCTGATGTGACACTGCAGAGAAGAGGGGAACTTGAGGGCCTTTTGACCCCGAGTACTGCCGTGACATCAGGGCGAAAACGAAGCACATATAGACCTGACCACGAGACAACGAGCACTGATCTGAGGGCTGACAGGAGAGTCTGATTATGTGGATTATGATTTAGAACATTGTGGAATTTCACAGTAATTACATCCAAATGAAGCAAGGGCGCCCTGAAACTGAACAGGCTTCTATAGTAATAAGTTACTCGTAAAAAGGTTGGATACCTTTAGTGGTGGTTATTGGAGGATTGATGAGTCCAGTCATATGGGAACAAACATTTTTTTTTTATTTTATAATGCAAACTGCAACATATGAATTATATTATTTACCCAAAGGAGCAGAAAAAGGTCATATACCCGTGGCAAATAAATCACACAGTCTGTGTTAAATCTAAGTCCAACACAATATTTTCATCCTAAACCGTAAAAGGGAAACTCCACCCTCAAACAAAATGTACATTCCTTTGATGTCGGACAGTTCATTCATATTTTGTGAACATGATCAAGTCTCACCTAACGCCAGTAACAACAGATCCGGGACGCGTTGTTTCCCCCTCTTCCTCCACAGACAAGACAAACAGCGCAAAAAAGGGAACCACACTTTTATATCAAAGTTTGATTTGTTGAGGGATGTGGGCAAAATATTCAGGTGCAAAAACTTTTGCACATTTCATATCAGACGTCGTACAGTCAATCTCTCTCTGGTGTTTCGGATTCAAGTGATTTCCGTTCACAAATCTTAACTGAACTGTGTAATATCATAGGACTCATAAAGTGAATTGAATCAGGGTTTTTGCTTCGAGAAGGCATTCTATCAAAGAATTTCTAAGCACAAATATAGCTCAGGTGAAAACCGAACCTCAATTAATCGGTTCAGTTATTGCTTAGATAAATAATATTTACTCTACAAGAGAAAAGATAAAGTTTCACATTGTTCAGATGCATGTAAAAAAAAGAAAGAAAAAAAAAGCAGTTCTAAAATGTGATGTCAAATTGACTTTTTTTAATTTTATTTTTTGGTTGAAAAATCCCTGCGCTGTTGGTTTTTGAAACGGTTTGCCATTTTTGTACACCTGCATAAAGTCTTGGAAAGTTTCAGAAAGGATTAAGTTGGATTGGCTGAAAAACAAAAAAACAAAAAAAAACAGCCACGTGACGAGAAAAACAGTGACAGAAGTCTTTTTGTTTGTGACTCTGGGAAAAAACAGTGAATAGCACCATGTTCACTAAGGGCAAGCCAGAAAAGGTAAAGGGAGGGAGAAGCCACAGGAGCACACAGAGTTCAGGTGTGCACTTTTAAGTGCTGGGGCTTGCAACAAAACTGCTGATCCTTCAAAAGTCACTTTTTTTTTTTTTTTGGTCTTTATTCTGCTCTGCTGTAGTCCGGCTGTGTGCAGCTTATGCAAATGTACTCCTCCTTCTCTGCTCGCTCAGCAGACAGTCCTACACAGACCTGGTGGAACCACTGATTGCAGGTGCCGTCACACTGGACCCAGTTTACCTGAAAAGCAGCAAAGAGAGAGAGGGGGATTAAAAAAATAATAATAATGTTGTTGCTTTTGTCTTGTAGTGTTCTCACTTTGCATAAATCTGAACAAAACAAACCTCGTCACCCTCTGGCTCTCTGCACCACGGTGCAGCACACAGCGAGTAGTCCTCCTCCGAGTCTGAAGGGGAAGGGTCAGACACTGTGTGTGTGGGAGAGGCCTTCTTTGTTTCCTCACTCCTCTCTTTGCTTTTCTTAGACTTCTTTTTGCAGCACTTCTTGGCCTTCTCGCTGTGCTGAGAGTCCGAGCTCTCCTTACGCCGCTTGGTCCTTTTGCTCTGACCGTTCACCGCCTCCTTTTTCAGACTGGAATCTCGGTTCTGCGTCACAATAAACACGCCACAAAGTCAGCGAGAATCGAGAATACGATCCAGGACCAATGAACGTATCGCGTTTGTCGTTACCGTGTTGTGGTGGGGGCTCCCCCTCGGAGATGGTTGGTCCTGTTCTGTGTTGTTCTCACAGGGGCTGCTGTGTGGGGGCAGGGGGGCCAGCTTGTACAGCAGGTATCTGTACAGCTGCTCGGTTTCAGGCAGAGTGACCTGCAGCAGAAATCCCTCCACCATCAGCTCCTCCAGCTCAGGACCGAGACCTGCGACAAATATGACGAGCAACAGAGAGCTCAGAGGTGGAATACAGAGAAAATGAGATAGTGTGTTATTGTTGCAACGTGCTTTGAGCTTTAACACTGACCCTGAAGTGGAACAGACTGGTGCTCTATATGAAATAGCGAGCCATTTATTTCCTGAGTCAGATGTGAAGATACTCCCGGTCCAGTTCTCCCCTGAAACAATAAACAATCAGCTTCAGTATATTTGACAACGAACGGTGGGTCCATAACGCCATCCCATAGCTCAAGATTTTCAACATGTGTTTCCACTGACCATCTTTGACACTTTCTCCAGCACTCCTTCTGTGCAGGCCTGCTGGACTCTGTGCTGCCATCGCACCGTCCTCTCAATGAGGAAGCGTAGGGCGTCCCCTTCTGGTAGCCGGACCCGAATCCTCTGCAGCGAAGCCAACAGGGGCAGGACTTTGTCCAGTGGGGGTTTCCTTGACCGCTGGCAAAACGGGCAAAGCCAGGCTTGGCCGTAATCGAGGTCTGCGTTCGTCGTGACACAGCCGGAGTGGAACACTTCCCGACAGAGCTCACACTGCACCATGGCGCCCGAAGGGGCGTTTTGGCAAACGCAAACACTAAGTGCACAACAGTTTTCAGCAGGAAGAAGCTTGGACTCGTTCGAAGCGCGCAGAGCCAACAAGATCTCCATCTCTCTGTGGCGAACTTCAGAAAGAGTGGCCATCTGAGGAGGAAGAAGAAAACGTAACATTCTCAGTTTACAATCTGAGCCGAAGATCGGGTCTCATGACCCACTATTGTAATAAAAGCTGTCAAAGTAACATCACCAGACTGTGCTGAAACAGTAAAGTGTTTGTTACTTTATGGCCACACTACTTTATGCCTCTCGGGCAGCACATACTTCTGGGCTACGAGCTTATTGGGGACTGTCTGAAGCATGAAGG
Source organism: Larimichthys crocea (assembly GCF_000972845.2). NCBI lineage: Eukaryota > Metazoa > Chordata > Actinopteri > Sciaenidae > Larimichthys > Larimichthys crocea. Next base: position 18,371,500 of record NC_040016.1, on the reverse strand, counting down.
CTTGTTGCCGTGGGAAATCAAAGCAGAGCTTCACTCACAGCAGAGGCAGAGTCCTTGCTCTCAGACAGCGCTCTCTCCACGTCAGACAGAGACTCCAGTTTTGTCGAAGACTTTTTACTGATCTGTGCCGTTTCTTTTGCTTTTTTATATCTCGACTTCTGATGCCCGCTCCCTACGTCACATCTCGGGCAAAGCACCTGAAAACATAAACACAAACCGTTTGTATATTTCTTGATCCTGACACGTGTGGAAAGCTTTTAAAACATTTCTCACATCCGTTTACCTCGAGGAGAGAGAAAGGGGAGTTCTTCAGTAGGAATGTCTTTGCTGCGCTCTCCTTCCACGTCTGAACGTCACTGACGAGGGCCTCCAGGCGACTCAGAGGGTCAAGCGTCACTGGGATGCCCTCTGCTCTGAGAACCAGCTCAGAGAGGCTGTCCAGCACAGGAATACGTCCCCCGAGCTGCAGGCATAGACGCAAAGTTTTATAATCCGAATTCAACCATCTCTGACCGAGTATGAAGTGCTAAGAACGTTCAGTGTGGCTTAAATTGAAATATAATTCACCTGGAGTGCTTCGGCTTCATGAAGCCATTTCTTGGCTTTGGTGATGACGTCCTTCAGCTGCAGACAGTTGGGCAGATAGGCAGGGATGTTTTCTACTTCTTGTAGAGCAGCGTCAAGTGTTTCCATGCAGTGATAGGGTCTGTGAAGGGACACGAGCTTTAGTAAATCCAACATACATGTTCCGGTTTTATACAAATGTCTGATGTCAGAGTAGTTTAGAAACACAGAGAGGAACTTCACAACCAGAACTGAGACGAGAAAAGCTTTTCAGAGACGCAGCCTCACCTTGCTTCCATGAGGCTGAGCACACGCTCCTCCCACTGCTCCGACACGGTCAGCAGCTCCTGCAGACGAGCCATGGCTCTCTCCACAGAGCTGTGAGGGACCAAGCCCACGCCCTGGTCTATCAGCCTCCTCATGGTGTCCAGACAGAGGCTTTCTGGCCTGCTGCTGGCTTGCTGCACGGCCTCCAGCCAGCGGGCCTGCTCCAGCCTCTCCCTCAGCAGAGGCAGCTGAGGCAGCTCCACGTCCAGGCCCAGGCTCACGTCCAGCAGGTCCTGCAGCTCCTGTGGGCTGGGTGACTCATCGGAGAGCAGACGTTCACTCCGCTGCTGGAAATCATCCACCCGGGTCAACAGGTCCTGGAAGATCACATTTAACAGGCATTCAGGGACCAATATTTGACTGCTGGGAAGAGACTTCATACAAAGCCAAAATAAACCCAGACAATGTTTTACATGTGCTGACTTTTCAAAACAAGAGCATGAAAAAGAAAGTTAAAACGCGTCTAATCCAAGTTAACAAACCTTTAGTAAAGGAGCCTGTCGGATGCTGCACGGCAAGTTGTCGAACTGTCGGACAAAAGACCTCAGCTCCTCCGCGGTTAACTCGTTCTGGTTTTGAGACTTTCCTCCTCCAGAACGATACCTAAAAATTACACACAAAAACTGATTAAAAGAGCTAAAATATATAAAAATAAAAAAAATTCTAGTCATACTGGGAGGGAACATTATCATTCCTCTTCTTGTACCTCGTCTGCCTCTTTCCGTTGAGTAGCTGTTGTGCCATCGCAGCGACTTTATCAGCCTCGGCGGTGACTACGCGCAACTGATCCAGAAGGCTTGTTTGTGGGAACGCCTTGGTTTCTGCCTGCTCCACCAGACCGTGAAGTTCTTCCAAACCTGACCAGAACGCAGTACAAATACATATTATGCAAAGTACAAGATATAATCTAGTGTGCTCAGCTGACAAAGCAGGAATGAGTAATCCCCTTAAAATGGGTTAAAAGGGAGCTAAATGCCATGTTTGAGTTTTGTAGTACAAACTCTTACTGCATCGACTTCTAACCTTTTTTCTTGATTCCTCTGTTCTCCAGGATGTCCTGCACATCACTGAGCCAGTCTTTATACGACTCTGCACGCAGCGTCACTGCTGCCAACATGGGATGCAACTCATCCAGTGTAAACTTGTAACTGCGTGGAGACAAAACAAAACGAGTTATACAATAATATGTGCATTGCAATGACGACACAGGCCGAGTTCAATCGAAAGGAATATTTCTCCGACCTGTTGCTAATTGTGAAATAACACTTTTAACACATTTAACAGCTGTTTTTATTTCAGGCAAGCAAAATAATCTTAGTAATCTAATTAAATAATCAAATTTTTCATTTTTTATTACATATTCACATGTTACTACTCCATAAACTGCACATTTACTTTCCTGGTGTAATTTGGCCTCTTTACTCCAAGACAGAAACAGTAAAACAGGGTTTGTTTTCGCCAACGCTACCAGGTTTGATGTTTATTTTACTCTTCAGAAAGGAAAATGTAAGCTCGTTTGATTTTTGCTCCGTTGTTCTGGGTGTGGATTTACTTGTGTTCATACTTGTGGCCATGATTTTGTCACAATTATTCAAATTTAGCATTTAGGAAAGCAAGAAACAGCTTAACTAATGGAAATGATGGCGAGGCGAACATTAAGCGACTCTGTTCAGTTGTCGTGGTTACTGAAGGCTCACCGGAGTGTCAGGTTGCTATGAGGACAGGAACAGAGGTTCTGGGCGTGGTGCAGACAAACTATCTTGCCCGGGCTGCAGGCGCAGGTGATGCCAGACAGATAACAGGTGGTGCGACACTTGCAGCACTGCTGCTCCTCGTCTGGGAGTGCCTCATAATCGACTTGTTGAGACCGAACCACGCCCTGGGGAACCAAATGCACACTCATTAGAGCTTCAGAGGAGATAAATGAGACAGATGTGCAGACATACCCTCCTAAAGTGACACAACAAACTGAATAATTAACGGCAACTTAAATTTTAACAACTGCTCAAATGTGTTTTGTTGCACTATTACGTGCTGAAATACTGCAACAACTGTTAATCTACTCTAATTAAAGAAAACAACTCACCATCTTGTTAATCTTGTGTCTTAGCTTTTCTTCCTCACGCACCATGATGGTCATGTCCTTCTGCACCTCTGACGCCAGGTCGACGCTCATTGTTTCGGCTTTAAGCGCCATGTTGCAAACCATCTCGTCATGGGAGAAGACGCAGTACCTGCTCAGCTCGCGATAGTGTGACACGCAGTTACGGCCGATGGGCATCTGTCAGACACATCATAGTCGAGTTAGAGTTTAGGAACGATGAACAACATCTTAGGGCTGCATCTCGGCATGAAAGCTGAAATACCGCTGGAGCAAAAACACACAACTCTTATGACCACTGACAGCAAAATCTGTTTTGGAGCACAGGCGGTGCAGAGGCACGACATACAAACAAACACACGCGCAAACAGATTTTCTTACCCAGTCCATGGTGCAAAAGTTGACAGCCTCAGCGAAGTTGAAGCCTTGGTTAAATCCACTGTGGTACGCTCTGGGAAAGGTGATGACAAACTCGCCTGCACATTGGTTGGTGCGATAGATCTGGTAATCAGAAAAGACGGAAACATTACAAATGGTGCACTGAGCTTTCAGACATTTAAATGTGACGACTGATAAAGTATAACAACGAGCAGGTTACCGGGACACCGTTGTTCATCAGCGTGTTGGGATTCATGATGGTGACCAGCTGGTGAAGGAGGTCTGGCTGGGACTCGAACAGCTCAGGTGCCAGATTCTTCATAACTGACTCGAGGTGCTCTGCAGCGTAACCAGGGGCCCCGTACCACGTCTTCGGCTCGCCCCTGCACATACGGTCAAAACTATTAGTGGTAAACACTGAACAGGCATCAGGCTGTTCCTAGTGTGAGAAAGCCTTCTACTTTACTTCTGTAAGTTTAGAGAGTGGACCGTACCAGTGGAGATAGTTAATGGAGTAGCTCCAGTGGTCTTCAATATGCCAGCAGAAGGAGGAGAAGCACATGCCCACATATAGCCAGGGTAACTTCATCCCGCAGATCTCGGCTGTAACGTGAGTCAGAACCGAGGCATCCAGCACCGGCATGTTGTTCAGGTTCCAGCCGCTGCTCAGGTAATGCTGCGGGTCAGAGACAGGTCCTAACACTTAACCTCTTACTCACATACAGCTCTGGAAAACAAACATAACTTATCAGTGTTGTGGATTTTCCCAGCCTGCCTAAATATTTAATGTAATGTTAATGTCATTTTGCTTTGATCATTGTTTATTGGGCATAAGTTGACAATCTTTGAAGGTTGTGAAGGTAAACTATATTTATCCTGAGGGTCATTGTTGTGCAAATATAAAATATAAATAAAATGAAAATCCAAAATACACACAATCCCAAAGATAGTGTGTGTATTTTAGTTTTCCTTCTAGACGAATAAAAAACAGATATAGAACCCGTTAACACGACAGATTGTACCTCATCCTCCGGAGAGACTTGGAAATGGCTGTTCCTCACAGGGAAACCACTCCCAAACTCCTTGGAGGCGATGTCTGCTCCGTACTCGACAGTGACATCCTCCTCGATGGTGCTGACCAGGCGCCAGAACTCCTTCTCCACAAGCTCAGTGGGAACCATCTGAAAAACACACAAGAAGATGATACGGTGTGATGAAAAGTGTTTGTACCATCACCACAACACACATACACACACAGACACAGACTGGGACAGACCGAGTTTTCTGTCTCTAACTAGTCATTCACGAGGTCTGCTTCTTCCAGCCAGACCTCCAACCTCTTCACCTCCTTGACTCTTTTCATGCAGCAAGAGCCGACCCACAGGATGTGAGTGTGTGTGTGTGAGGGGCGAACAGCATCTGATAAGATAAACAGGACCCTCTCTGAAAGTGTGTTATCAAAGCATTCCTTGTTACAGACTGTTACAGTCATAAAACAGAGAGAGGAAGAGAGTGGAGCACTGTTTTCCTCAAAGATCTTCAAAAATCTGCCCTCAAGTCTCAGAAAACACGCTCGAGATATAAATAGTTAATATTCAAATATTTTGTGGGTTTGATGGTCGAATCGTCAAAACAATGAACAGATTTGTTCGGACGTCATGGAAATTTTGGGAAAAATACACGCAGGCACCAGAGTTCTCTTTAAAATCTAAAATTTCCTCTTGAGTCGATGTTCTCCTCTCCACATTTTAAAAAGGTCACTGCTCTCATCTTCTAATTCATCTGTCCTTGCTAAACCAGTCACATAACCCTCGCATTATATTAAATTTATTTATTAATAGACATAATTATCCATTTCAAAATCCCATGTTTGTGTGGTGTGTGTGTCCCTCTCTCTCTCTGTCATATACAGTACAATCATACTTAAAGCAGAGATGAAGTGTAATTACCGAAAAAAAACATAATGGCCGAGTAGATTGAAAACCACAGAGAGATATCAACTGACAAGTGACGCAAACTCACATGAACCGGCATGTTGAAATAATCAGACTTGAAGGAGTCGGCCATGTCTCCAAAAGATTGGAGGGTGTAGCTTCTACCGGCCTGCTCGAAGCCAAAAGCGACGGCAGGTTTGCCACATTCCTGTAACAAAAAAAATATAAAGTTAAAACAAAACCAAAAACACTTTGAGTTGAACTATATTTGTGGATAACCGTCTCTCAGACTCTTGTTCCTAATTAGGGACTCGTCTCCCTACGGGCGGAGGGTCTGCAGCTCACCTGAGCCAGGCACTTGGGACATCTCCAGTCGCCTTTGGGAACGTCGTGGAGGGGAGGGATTAGACAGAAGATGTGATAGCTGTCGTCGCAGCCGTCACACAACAACAGGCGGTCCTCAGCAGTCCCACTGCCACATACCAGGCACATGTACTGGTCCACCTGAGTTAGACGGAACAATCAGCCTTTGTTCTGTGATATGTGACACCACAAACGAGATAAACGTTAACACAGAGCAACATACTTACTTTACTCTCGGGAGGTTTGATTAGATTATTTAATCTGTTTTTTTCATAAACTGTCGGATCCTTGTACTCGATGGGTTCAACGGGCTCCTGCTTGATCTCAGTGACGGCCATCCTCACTGAAAGACATGGATGAAGACTCAGTGGACGCTTTATGTTTGTTCAACAGTGTCACTAATTTTAACTCTTTCTGTTGCTCGCTGTGCTTCGTTCTCACCTGGTTGTGGTTTGGCAGAACACGTTCCCATCCTCCTCCTGAGATTAGGACGATTCTCGCAAACTTCGGTTTTAACACAGCCTCTCTGTCAGAGACACGGCGAGAGTCAGAGAGTGAAACATTGCACATTTTACTGGCTCCAAAATAAGACGTGAAGGACAATATATGGCCACACTCCAAATACAGACATAGATCAGTGTTCTGTCACATCGTTCCTGTGTTTTGCGTTTGTTAAAAATGTCACGCTATCAGAAACACATTAACATATCATACGCATAGTGAATTAAACATGTCAGACGACGGAAGGAGAGATCAAACTCACTTCAGATCTCATTCGTTTGGCTCGGCGAGCGATACTGCACGTCTCCTGTGGCTGGACGGACTGTCGCTGAGGCAGGTCATGCGGGGTGTACTCCTTATCTTTAGTGTCATTGGTCAAGGTGGCTCTCTGCAAAGAAAAACAGGTAAATGTGATCAAAGTGATACCGAACACTGAGCAACGCTGACTACATGCATTTAAACCAACGCATACACACAATATTTCAAAAAGATTAACATCCTTTGTTGGGTCCTTTTTTTAAAAAACAAGGTCAAGGTTTCAAGGGATCAAAGTGTCAATACAACACAGCTCCTCCTACCAACCCCTTCATTATACTTCTTCAGAAGACACCAAACACAAGAAGTGCCAATTTTAAAAGTGGAGAGCCATCGACAAATCTTCAAATTTTAAAATGGTGCCAGTGGTTTTTGTCCTGTCAATTTGAACCCAACACTGCCCCTCAGTTTTATAACCAGTGCGACAAAGATAAATTCAAATCCAACCTCAATCTGTAAAAGCGAAACGTAAAACATTAGTAAATATTTGTCGATAGGCTGTATGATTATGATTTTTGATACTTGTTGGATGTTGTACTGATTGTACAACATTGATTGTACAATCTCTGAAGACAGTGGTACTTGAAGCCCAAAGTAAACTTTGATAACTGTGTCTCGCTGCTTCATCAGCACTGTGACGCCTCAGTAAGAGAACAAACATTCGATACTTGGCACTGCTTCTTTTTTTTTTGGCCGTAGTTTCTGTGGACATAACTAAGACCAGGTCAAACGACCGCTTCCCCTCAAAATAATACTGTCAGCAATGATGATACTGTGTGCATTGAGCTGGCAGAGACGGAGTTCGGGGCAGTACCTATAAATTTATATTAAAGAAAAAACTGTAGCTGGAAAAAGGCTCTTAAATGGACTTTAAACTGTTCCAATAAACATCCACTCAACTGTGAACAACAAGTCTAGCCACTGCTGCTCTACTGAGAAAAGAAAACATAAAGGACTGCACGTACAGGCAGATGGTCTCCAGTCTGGAACACGTTATATGGGTAGAGGATTCTCTCATAGTGTGTCCGCAGATGAGAGCCAATAGCCTTGCCTGGAGCAAAGCCCATCTTGACTGATATCTTAGTCCAGCGCCGGTCCTTGCAGACTGCATCGAAGCCGCCTTCTTCATTCACCAGCTTGGAAAGAGAGAGAGGAAAAGAAAAAAGAGATGTATTCAATCAGTACGTGTGGAAAGCTGTTCTACATTCATATGTAAATAAACATGAATAAATGGTGAACTGAGGATCTGCGCGCACCTTATTCAGCTGGTAAAGATCCAAAATCTTTCTTTCCACGTGAGGGATTTTCAGAGTGCATCCTTGAAGCTCCCAGAATTTTGCTATTTGATCCAGGAAGTTGAGTTTAACTCTGGTCTGAGCCTAAACACAAAGAAACTGAGGTTAATATGACTTAAACATGACTTACAGTTCTTTAAAAACCTTTATCCAGATGTTCACAGCTTCACAAGGATTTATCAGATTTGAAGACAAATGTTTACATTTCCATTGTTTGTGACTACACATACTGCACTTTGTGTCTTAAATATATCAACAGAACAAATTAATTACCTCCAACTCATTAAGTCTTTGAATCCGTGGTGTGAATTTCAGTCGGTCGACATCACAAGCAAATGGTGGCTGCCAGTCCTGAGAGGATTTAAAGAAAACAAACATTTTATTAAACAAAATGATACCAAATCTCTGATGGTCACAGACGCCTTTGAAAAACAAGTTTTGTTTGATTTGTCAGTCTGTAACAAAGAGTACATCATGTACAACAAGAAAGGTCCCATAGGAGTGATGGGAGCTTTAAGTCGAAACACATTTGGAGGATAAGATACAAAAGATAATTTTGTGAATATTTGAATGAATATTTTCTTGGCTCCGAGCTCAAAAGGTATTAGATCCACTTGTAGACTTAAAATCTTTAAAAAACAGGTCATGAATATATATATTTACAAACACCAGCTGGACACAAATGTGTGGTAAATGTTACAGAGTACATCTTTTTGTTTTATTGCAGACTATTTTCAGCCTCAGATTTGGAGCACTCGTCTGTATGTACAGCTGCAGGACAGTGTATGTGGGATCGACCTTAAAATAAATCATTTCCAAGAACGATTATAAAACAATTCAGAGCACCGGTTTTTGTTAATACATCATTTATGAGTATGTGACAAAAAAATGATTGGAAACACAAGAGGAACGCTGAGAACTGCTTACATTTGAACATGTATCCTCAATAAGGAATAAAAAGATAATCCTGATTAACCACGACACACTGCCGTTTCTCTAGTAAACCAACAAGACTGCTCTTGAATGCAGGTGTGAACCGATTACAACTCGACTGATCCGAACCGTGCAGCTTTCATCAGTGCCGGCATGTTTATAGAGCGCAAAACTAATAAAGTAAATATCCTGTTATGATAACATTAGTGCCACACAGGCAGGCTTGGCAGGTTTTCTGGCCAGATTTGTTTATTGATTTTTCAGTGACATGCAAGAATCAAAAGGTTACATTTCAAGTATCAACACAGAGTCAGATATAAACAAGTAATACCAAAGACACAGAACAAAAACACACATTGGTCACCCACTACTAAACGAAAGTCAAACATAAAGTTTAAACAGAGATAAAACATTCCCAGCATAGTTTCAAATTCACACAAAGAAGAACTCTACATGTAGTAGACAATCAGGGTGGCTTGGCAGGTTTTCTCTTTGACTAAGAAGACCTGAAAGAAAACGTGCTGGGAAGCTGTACCGGGGTCGGGAATTGAGAACCGAGCTGGGAACCGGTTCCAGATTAAACAATGGTTCAATGATGGATCTTTGGCAAAGCCGAGTCACATGTTTCCAAAAGAAACGTGTGTAGATGCAACCCCCCCTGATAAAATATAATCCTCATCCCTAACAGGAAGTCGTAGTGCGTTCGTGCAAACATGCTGTGCAACGTTGATTTGTGTGATTTGAGGAAGAAGTCTTTGAATTAACGTGGCTTATTTATCAAATATCGTAAGTGACACCAGGGTGTGATCCCTCGAAAACATCACGCTACTGCCTGTTCCCGTCTTACTGACAGACTAAACACCGACATGACTGTCTGATATTAATGCACTTGCACACCAGTATAAAAAACAAACAAAAAAAACCTACTCCTGCTAGACCACAACTTCCTGCAACACTAAAGAAAATGGTGTCTGGTGGTGGAACAAACATGATCTCAGCTTAACATCATTTAAATGTGTGACACCACATTCTTGATAATTTGTCTTCAGCGAGAATGTTTACAAAAATGTGAAGAAGTTGCGAAACTGTGTCCTTGGATGTGACAGAAAGCGCGCTTTCTGGGCCAGCGTGAAGCTGATAATGGCATGCACAGTCACTGACTGACATGGTTGTATTGTTACTTTGGGAGCTTAAGAGCCGTTATTAATGGGGAACAAAACTCCAAAAACACATTAAGCTGAAATAATCCAGCTATGTAAACAAAAAGGTTCCCCCGCATCACAGAGTCATTTCTGACACGGAGGAACCGACGAGAACGCTTATCTTAGAGACGAGTTTCAGGTTTCAGGTTTGTCCTTCAAACGCGGTATGTACAAATATTCAAATGTTTTCTATTCTGGTCTAAACCAGATGAACCAAAACAGTCTAATATCGCTCCAAAACAACACCTAAACCTACACTTTGGATCTTGAAATATTTGCACAAAATTTGAATTTGATTTACTCTGAGAACAGAGTCGTTTGAGGGGATACATCAGTGTATTATTACACATGTATCATAATTAAATGAAGCTATCAGCACTGAGATAAGTCATAGATTTAGAGTTCCCATCTTAGAGTCAAACTCACACTGACACCACGCTGCAATGTGCCATATCACCAAGTAAACTGATCATGTGACCTGACTCAGCTGGGCCTGGAAATTAGGCTACAGCTCTGGATCCAGTTCAAACTTCAACTAACATCACACTATTTCTTAAATACTGTGTGTCCCCCCCCTCTTTGTTCTCTTTATAGCCGATCGTCTGCTGTGGGATTAGCACTATGACAAGTTATATGGTCCAAGATTCGCTGGGTCTGGACAGCCTTTTTTTCTCTTCTTTACTAGGATGGAAATGCCGGTCAGGGTGGGGACAACAATAGCTGCATTACCACCACCTTATCGTGTGTAGACAAAGCTGGATTAGAACCACAAATGCCCGCTCACAAAAGGAAAACAATTGCTTTGAAACATGTCTGACCACAACACGACTAGCCGTCCGCCAAACACCAAAATGACAAATATGAATGGTGAGGAGTTAACCACAAACAGGCTTAAAGATATGACCAAAAAAATCATTTGCATATGTGCTACCAACGTCAACAGTCAAAACATGAGCAGTTCAAAACCTTTGGAGAAAACACTGACCGCATACTGTGCTCCCAGAAATCACTGATCAAATACAGGTTCAGGTGCAAAAAAACCAAAACACACACTTTCTGTTTTTGTTTATGAAAGAGAAAAAGAAGAGAAAAGAGAAACAAAGAAAAGAAGATCAGGTGGTATCTAAAAGACACAGGGCGTTACATTACATGTACACACTGTGTGCCGTCAGCACACAAGCCTGCAGGATTCCCAACTCGATCCTCTTTATTCAAACACACAAAACAAACGTGAAAACTTTCCCTTATGGAGGAGCTCACACTCACACTGCTGAAGGATTTTAAACTTGTTGGTTGACAACCCGCAGCCAAATTTCCTTCAAACTGTTTATTGGTGCACGAAACACGCCTAGAGACAATGGTGCTTTACACAGGGCGGGACACAAATTGTGGAGTTTGACCTGAAAGATTATTTGAAATTAAAATGTGAATTGTCCTTTTTTTTTTGCAACATGAATTAGTTACCAGGCGTGTATTAAAGAAGCAGGCGTTGCATAAGGAACTTTTTTTAAACCATATGGTATTTAGTTTAAACCCTGCTCTTTAAAACCTGTCACGACAGCCGTAAAAGATGCCAGTAAATCCAAACGACTTGCAGTGAGATCTTAAAAGCTCTAAAAGGATAGAGAGTAGTAGCCTTTAAGTATTTCTAAAAATAAAAAAAAATCTAGGGTACAATGCTTAAAATCCAATAGTTCCTCAAACTAGCCAATGTGAGGGACCAGCACTGCCTTCTTTTGTTTACATGAGCTATGCATTTTTCAGCCGTGCCATTAAACGTAGGCCAGTCCCTCACCCACCCTATTCCACCCTTACCAGGCCTGTGTAACTATGCAAAATGTGCTTTTACAGCTTCCTCATTTCTACTACCAAAAAAAGGGACATGTCTCATGTTATCTTGGTGGCATACAGAACACAAAAAAATAAAAAATAAAAAACTATTCTATAGCCAGGACCTCTGATCAGAAACTGCACTAGCCATCAGTCATGACATAACCATTTATTTAATTTGCCCTTCATCTAATTTGCGTTGGACACACCCTTCAACAACATATAATAATAAAGTATGTGCCCTCAGAAATAAGGTCAATGTGAGGAATATCTAATATAATCTCCATGTTGTCCTAAGAGACTTTATATATCGGTCTCCTTTGACATTAGTATGTGGATTATGGCAGAATTTAAATCATCTAAATTTGATTAAAGACACTATTACATAAGACGTCCGAGAGTTGTTATCATTAAAATAACATTACTACAAGTCTAAAATATTAGGCTACCAATAACTACTTTTTAAAAAATAGATTTCAGGTGTAACAAATAAATAAATAAATAAATAAATGACAAAAACAGAGCAGAGCAGCGACCTTCTCCTCTCTCCATAAACAGTTGGTCACCGAGCACGTACGTAACGTTTCCCAGCGTTTGAGATGATCACTGCGGGGCCTGGTTAACGTTAGCCAGGTTACAACACACACACACACTACTGTTAAAAATGTAGGGGGGAAGTTAACCTAACATGTTATATATTTTAAAAAAATAATAAAATTAAATAATAAGTATTAGTGTGTGTAGCCAGTCCAGGAAGCGCTAACGTAAACACTCATTATATTTGCATGCAGACTTCAAACTTCGGCGTTTGTATTTATTTATTTTTTTAAATCACATCTGCTATGTCTGTTATTTTACATTTAAATTAAAGTTATAAAACTTGATAATATAAAGGCTTTACTGTCGTTTAAAAACACACAAACACTCCGAGCTCAGGGCTAACTGACAATTCAACTCGGGGGAGGGGGGGGAGCCGCAATCCGCCATGTTGGAAAACCTGTCTTTAAAAACACAACTTTGCCGTTGCTAAATTATCAACGGCCGCCGCGCGCGCCGGAGCAAGAACGTTCCAAACCCTAACGGTCACACACACAAAGAATAACTGTTTTAAAATACGTTTTTAAAAATAAAAGCAACTCACCGGCGGTGGTCGGATCTTACAGATGCCAGTTTTCTCTGCAATGGGTCGTATTTTGTTGATGTACGCAAAAGGGTCGGCGAATTCCTCCCAGCTGGGCTCAAAAACGGGGCACTCCGGAGGGGGAATGAACTCATTCAGCGGAGGTTGACTCATCGTTGCATTATTCGTCTTGATGAAAAGCTGCAAAGCTGAAAATATGTTGTACGATGAAAGGTGGGAGGAAAAAAAAAAAGAGGCTTCGCTGTCTGTATCAGTTCATGTCTCCACTCATTGAACTCAAAGACGAATTATCTAGTTGTGGAGAGAGACGAGAGATGGTGACAGCCAGGCAAAGCCGTGCACATCCGCTCCAGAAAGTAGACACACAAATTGTGTGCAAGCGTATGTAGACAATCGTTTTTATTTTTATTTTTTTGCACTATATATCACAATTTAAGCATTATTTCCACATGCTTATACACATTGTGTGTTTTATAGCCTTTTTTTGCAACCCCGACACAGCTCGTGTGGTTACATAATAAATGAGTTAAATGCCTGTTAGAGTGGATTAAACGACTTTAAAAAATAAAGTGAACTTCGGTTTGAGTTTTCTCGTTTTCACACTTTGTGCGCACATTCCTCTTTAGTTGTGCTTATATAGCTCACAGATGATGGGTGAGTTTGGTTTGGTCACCCTCTCGGCACGCAGGCGTGCTGAGTCCAAGTCAAGAGACAGGAAGGACCCCGGCTCTTCTTCACTCCGCCCGGCGTGGCCGAAAGAATAGACGCTGCCATTTGTTGCTAATCGAACACACCGTGTAGATCGCTGCGCGCTGACCGGCACTTCGTTTTTAAATGGTCTAGAGGAGCTCGCTGATTGGTGGAGAGCGCAGTCATATGTTGATACTTCAGCTGTTTGTATTTTAATAATAAACATTAATTAAGGCTCCAGAGCGCCTCTGGCACTAGCAGATATAGCCTTTATAATAGAGAAGAAATACTATATTTATGCAAACGTGACGTGTTTATTCTTTTTTTTTTTTTTTTTTTTACAGCTTGAGGCCATATATATGTATATATAACTTTTATTGTATTTGTTGTTTTATTTATTTGTTTATTTTTTTGCATTTTAAATATTTGTTCTGTATATTTCTTGTTTATTAATAATTTCTTAATGTTATGTTATCTTATTTATAGATTGTGTATGAGCTGAATTATTTACAAACAGACCCTTATAAAAGCACTATCAAGTTTCTATAAATATATATATATATATATATATATATATATAATCTGCACATTGCGATCTGCAGTCAAACAAAGAATATATATTCTAGTGCTTTTATAAAGGTCTGTTCAGCTCATACACAGTCTATAAATAACATAACATGAAGAAATTATTAATAAACAAGAAATATATAGAACAAATATTTAAAATGCAAATACAATAAAAGTTATATACAGTATATATACCTTTCAAGTATATGGATATGCATGTTGGATTAGTTGTATCATGCACATACAGTATATATATATCTATATATCAGAATCAGAATCACTTTATTGGCCAGGTGTGTGTACACACACGAGGAATTTGACTCACTTTGCTCTCAATTGTACATACAGGTATAGACATACGTACAGTCAAAAGACAAGGGACATGACAGGTAGACACAAAAACATAAAAACATGAAACAAAAACGTAAAAAAAGAACTATATACATATTTAAAAGGTATATATATTTGCATAAATATAGATATATATATATGCACATGTGTATCTATCTATAGACATTTGTCAGTGACTGATGATAGTACAATGGTGCAGGCGTTGGAATAAATATGGTTTCTACAAATGGTTGTGTTCTGTATCCATCTATTTGGGCAAGAGGCGGGGTACATCCTGGACAAGAAGCTTGTCAGCTCATCGCAGAGCACACAGAGACAGACAACCATTCACACTCACGTTCACACCTACAGCCAATTTAGAGTCACCTATTAACCTATTAAGTGCATGTTTTTTTGGAGTGTGGGAGGAATATCAATATATAACAGTAAATATAATTAGCACAGGAAAAAGTGATTGAGCAATTTAACAGTGCTACATGCTGGTGTTTAAGAGTCTGACAGTTGAAAGACCTGTGGTAGTGCGCCTTCTTACATGGTTGGAGTAGCAGTTGAAGGAGTTGAAGGAGCTCTTTAAGGTCCCCCACAGTTTCATGCATGAGGTGAGAGGAGTTGTTCATGATCTCCTCTCTCCCACTTCCTCTATGGAGCCAAGAGGGCAGTCCAGGACTGTTGCTAATGCTGTTCATTCTGTATTTACTGTCATATCCACTTGCCTCATGTACATTTATGTCTATATCTGTATGTACACTGAGAGCAAAGTGAAATTGGGAGTCCAATTCCTCGGATTTGTACACATGCTTGGCCGATAAAAGTGACTCTGATTACGATTGTGCCACAAATGTCTTCACACATGTACCTGCTTTTGTATCTATTATCTGTCAGTCTTATATCGATCAATCGCACAATCTTAAACCACCTTTTAATGGAAGAATGATGCTGATATAGTTCCATAAAAAAGTAAAATAACATATTAACTTAAGGGGTGTGAAAGCTGTCCCTTGATGCGTGATGAACAGATTTTACTGTAAATGAAGTTGACTTGATTTGACTGAGAGTTAACATTTTCAGCTGAAGCTTATGTTCTCAACAGTGAGTGAGCGTGGCATGCCACTTCATGTGTTTCACTCTGCAAATAAGTCTGATTTGAATGTCGCCGTTCTCTGTTTCATTTGAACTTCCCGTTGCAGACAGTAGACTAACGGTTAGCAGGTGTCTTTCGAAATCAGCTGCACTTATTTAAAGATTCTGACAAAAAAAAAATACTTTGGATCATCACAAACTAAAAGTATTTGTCTCTTGTGTTATGTATAGATTCATTCACTTTAACACTTTAATGAATCTAGACATTCTACATCTTTGCATAGTGTGACCTCTTCATGTAAGATGATCCACATATTATCTAATGTCAGTTTTTAAACATACACTACAGTGGCTACCACCACTGGCAGGGTGTGGGCAGAGCCTTCAGTTAACAGGTGCACAACACACACACACACACAAACAAAATTATGATAATGAGCCCACTATTGATATGCAGAAATGTTTGTCACAGATGCTGAAATCAGGACATCTAGTGGCAAAACGTAGACCCACACCCAAAATGAACTTAAGGAGGTTAAACAGCCTCCTTGCTCCCTCATAAGTGACGTTATCTTCAGTCTATATCTTCCTATTCTTCTACCTTTATCTTTAGGACACGTGCGCACACAAATTGGGACCTGATTTTAGTTTAGGGCTCCAACAAATCATTATTTACAATTAAGTAAAATTATCTTATAAAATGTCCGACCAGAGGCCTAAAATCCCAAAGCAAAATTAAGATGATAAAAACAACAAAGTAAAACAGAAAATACATTTCTGTAGCTGGAATTCATGGATTCCCGCTAATAACTGACCTTAAAGCTTAATCAAGTATCAAAATTGATATTTGATTAATAAATCTGATCCTTTAAACACTTAACTATTTTAGGATTATTATTTTTATTATTACAGATGAATTCCACACATGGTAAACACAGAAACAGTCTTCATCTTGTAATTTTTGTAGGTTACAGGACACTCAGATGAAGTGAACTTCAGCATCACACTGTCCAGGAAACAGCCGCAGGATGCCATTCAACATCGGCTTCCACAAAAACAACTTTATTAGATCGGCATGGTCGTACTGTTGTCAGTGTGAGAGAGGGGAATGGAAGTCCTGTTATCATAAAAAAAATGTACACATAACATCATATGTAAGTGTGTGTGTGAGAGATGGTGTAAATCCATGAAAAGATGCATAGCCTGCCAACACATTTGTTTTTAAAGTTCTTGTATGCATTTCGACTATGCATGATTCACCCTTTCCACGGCCACGTAGTAACTCGTTAGGTCATCCAAACAGTGCCAGCCGATTGGTCCGATCTCACAATCTGCACAGATGAGATACTTGATCTTGCCCACGTCCTTCGTGAAGCCCACGTTATCAAAATCGAACATGTCCTGCACAAACCAGTGGGTGGTCAGAGTGTCCCCGTCCACTGATCCCTCTGTGGTGCTGGGGCCGCTCTTTTTCCGCATGGATGGTAAGAACAGCTGGTGGGAGAAAACACAGCCTCGGATGACATAACAACACTTCTGAGGGGACGAAAATCAATAGTGGAACAGGGCCTCAGTATACGAATGAAAAGGCTGCATTATATCTTAAGTCTAAGTGGGATGTCTGTCTCTGCATATAGAGGCAGACTAACTGGAAGGAGTCTAGTCACTCTAATGCATTAACATGTAGGTAGTATTTTACTGCTGTAAATGGTCGAGGTGCGGACTACTTTATATAATGTTTGGTACTTCTATCTATAACACCACTGATCCATAGCACTTCATTCAGATGGACTCGCTGACTGTGGTGTTGGAAAGGAGGATGCTGTCTAAGGTGCGGGCTATTTTGGACAATGACTCCCACCCACTCCATGAGGTGCTTGACAGACTCAGGAGCTCCTTCAGTCAGAGACTGCTGGCACCAAGATGCTCCACAGAGAGACACAGGAAGTCTTTCCTACCTGTAAACATCAGTCTCTACAAATCCTCCCTCAAAATATCAGACAATCCAAGTCAAGTCCAGTAGCTGTCGTAATTGCTTGTGCAATTACATAAGTGCAATTTTCTCTTGCATGCATACTGCACTTTAAACAATCAGTGTATTCTCTGCACAGTCTCTCAAACACTAAATTCTTTTATAAGTTTTTAGATTTATATATCGTATAGTTCACTGTTACTTTGGCTGGCTTTTATCCTACTGTTTTTGGTTTTATTTAACTGTTATTTATACATGTGTAAATAGTGTTAAATTGTATATCTTATAGGTGTATAGTGGTAAAGTTTCTTCTACATGTGACATCCATTGCACGTCTGTCCGTCCTGGGAGAGGGATCCCTCCTCTGTGGCGCTTCCTGAGGTTTCTTCCACCTTTTTTCCCTGTTAAAAGTTTTTTGTGGGCAAGTTTTTCCTCACTCGAACTGAGGGTCTAAGGACAGAGGGTGTCACTCCCTGTACAGATTGTAAAGCCCTCAGAGGCAAATGTACTTTGTGACTTTGGGCTATACAAATAAAATATGATTTTAATTGATTTGATGTCCAAAGTACGGCCCAGGGGCCAACCACGGCCCGCAGTCAGATTTCATGCAGCCCAAAGCTTAATTTTTATAATATTATTATTATTTATGGCCTGCTAGGATTATCAGACACTGTACGGCTGGAAGATTTGGCTTTTTTTTTGGGTTGACATTACGAAGCATTTGAACCGCTAAGGAAATAACTGCTGGTGTTATACTACATCTGTAGATGTGACACAAAATATTACTTTCTGAATGTTTTTGTTAAAGAGAAGAGCAAGAGTGACACGTTTTAAACTTAAATGTTCACAGACTTTGCGTTACTCATAATAAGTCGTGTTTAAAATGAACATGAGGTTCAGATTTGTATCAACTTCATGCAACGTTTAACGTGTTCATACAATTTATTCTTTGTTATCTGACTCCACATGTGGAAAGAAAGGAAGAACTGGTTTTTAGATTTGCTGACATTATCACTTAAAAAAAATTATAATTGTGACAATGAAAGCAAAATTGTTGCAGAACATTTGTATGTAACTTTTCATTTTTAAGATGTTAGTATCAGCCCCCCGGCATCTTCACATTGTCAAATCTCTTCTTTAAAAGAAGTTTGGACACCCACGTTTTGTCTGTTTAAACCTTTTTAACATCTTCCTCACTCTTCTTCTTTTCTTCTCGGCTTTTCCCTTCAGGGGTCCCCACAGCGAATCAGTTGCCTCCATCTAACCCTGTTTTCTGCATCCTCTTCTCTCACACCAGCTACCTTCATGTCCTCTTTCACTGCATCCATAAACCTCCTCTTTGGTCTTCCTCTAGGCCTCCTCCTGTCTGGCAGTTCAAAACTCAGCATCCTTCTACCAATATATTCACTATCTCTCCTCTGGACATGTCCGAACCATCTCAGTCTGGCCTCTCTGACTTTTATCTCCAAACCCTCTAACATGTGCTGTCCCTCTGATGTACTCATTCCTGGTCCTATCCATCTTGGTCACTCCCAAAGAAGAACCTCAGCATCTTCATCTCTGCTACCTCCACCTTTCCTCACGCTATTAAATCATATTTTTCTACATCTGATGTCACCTTGTCATTTCAAAGAGTAAGTAGACACACAGACAGACAAACATAACACTGTAAGAGCACTCTTTGTATCCTTGATTATTTCTTCTGCCCTGTAAAAGTGGAAACTTAATCAAGGGACAAGACAAGGATAAGAGTTTGTCTGAGCCCTCATGACTCATCATGTCCTCCACATCATCATCATCATCATCATCATCATCATCATCACCGTCGTCGTACCTCTTTCTCCACCAGCACAGCCATCCCCGGACACAGCACCTTGGACCCGCATCTCTGACACACCACAGACTTGCTGTTCTTCCCGTCCTCAGACACCAGGTCGGACCGGTCCGTGCTCTCTTTGGACTGCTGGTCGTTGTCCATGTCTGACCCCTGACTGACACACACACACAAACACACACACACACACACACACACACACACACACACACACACACAGAGTCAACAAAGGCTAACTAGCTTCAGTTCATTAGCGCCAGGCTCGGATCAAAACAAACACGCTGACGTCACGTCACGTCACGTGTCCGTCAGCATCAGCTAGCACAGGTGTGAATGGATCCAGAGAGTCGTACCTGGTGTTGGAGCAGGAACAGGTGGAGCAGGAACAGGTGGAGGAACTCTGACACCGTCACACACAGGGAGCTAAAGCTAAGCTAGCAGCATACCAGCTGGTCCTGACGTTTACCAGCCACCAAATGTTCCCGTGCAGAAACACACGGCCGCGACTTAGTTCCGAATGTTCCCGTGCAGAAACACACGGCCGCGACTTAGTTCCGACCTAAACTAGGCTAAACTGTTGACTTGAATTGAACGTTTATGAAGTGATGTTATATATGTTTAAACATAAATATAATTTTGTATTTTATATATATAAAAATTTAAAACTACATTTGTTTTATATATATATAGAGATCTAGATATATATATCTATAAGAGCATAATATATAGTTATTAGAGAGATATAGAATATATCTATAATATATAATATTATAATACCACACACACAGACATTACACATAGCTAAATATATAGATACGTTGTTGTGCGTGGTATATGTCACACTACATGTGTGTATTATATATTCTATGTATATATATATATATCTAATATATATAGAGATATATATCTTATAGGGAAATATGTGTGTGTGTTTGGGTGGTGTCTATGTATTAGTATATATATATGTATATATATGTATACATACATACATACATACACTGTATACATATACACACATATATGCATATATATATATACATACACAAATATGTATGTGTATATATATGTATACAGTACATGTGTATATATATATATACATACATACACACAGTGTGTATGTATGTATGTATGTATGTATGTATGTATGTATGTATGTATGTGAAACCATATTTATTCCATCACCAGTCGTTTACCCAGTTTACAAATGTCTATAGACAGATACTCATGTCCATATATATCTATATTTATGCAAATATATATACCTTTTAAATATGTATATAGTTATTTTTGTTATGTTTATGTTTTTATGTTAAGTCTGCATCTACCTGTCATGTCCCTTGTCTTTTGACTGTACTTATGTCTATACCTGTATGTACAATTGAGAGCAAAGTGAGTCACAGTTCTTGTGTGTGTACACACACCTGGTGAAGATTCAACTGGGTTAAGCAATTGTTGCAGAAATAATCTCTATAATAGATGTTTTGCTTTTTACTGCTGTAAAAATACTCCACAAGTAAGTCCTATTCCTAAACTATGTTTTCACTCTTGTATAATCACCTGAAAATAAATAATGATGTTTCTGATACCTTAGAATGAGCCTTTTATTTTCTGGAATTTCCTTTGGGATCAATGAAGTATCTGTCTGTCATGTCTATATGAGATATGTAGGTACATGTATTTTCATATAGTTCTTCCAGCTAATGTCTACCTAAGTTCGGGGTTGCAGTAGCCCTGGGTATCATGACACTCATTTGCAAATGCAAAGCACATGAATTCATGCTGTTTCCTGGCGTGGGTTGTAGTACAACATGACTCTTTTTCTTCACTGTTTGGTTTTTCCTGCTAGGTTACATTTTTTTCCTCCACCTGATAGACAACTGATGAGCAGCGGACTCCTCACAGTCACCTACTGCTAATGTCTGGAAGGGTTACATCTTTCTTACCACTGAAACACGCACATAACAAAATTGGACAACAGGTTTGTACATGTGGAAAAAAATGTATTCCAATAATTTTCCAAGATTACCATTAATAAATATTTATGTTTACATTTCAGCGAAATGTATGATTTATCACTTTCTACACAGGACATTACACAAAGTCAAGAATACACATTGTTTTAGTCTTTGTAATAAAGCTTGAATAAGTTGATCTAGAAAAAGGAGTCTTAAACAGCAGTTGATACAACCTATCAATGGAGTTGTAAGTTCAATAATGATTTGATTGTATATATGGCAAGGAAAACAAGAAAAGGTCTGGAAATCTTTGAAGCTCCTTTGACTGTTAAGATAGGCCGTTTCATTTAAAAACATTTCCGTTGGCCTAAGGCACAGGAATACTAAAAGTTTATATCAATCATACATAACACATTTTTAAACCCCGTACGGCGATTTAAAGTTTTGAATTTAATAGTATACACTAAAGGTGCATTTGATATTTACACCTCTCATTGCATCTGAAATCTAGCACAAAAGAAAGATCTCTAGCTAACAAAAACACAATTTGACCTATCCAGATCTGTACATTGTGCGTAGCCCAGGAACTATTACTCTAGAAATTAACCGATGACGTGTTGTCTGACTGAAAAATGACGGCAGGGGAGTTCTTTTAAACTTCAAACATTTCAAGCATCTTAATCTAACCTGAACTGAGCTTATATGTTTTTGCACAATTGCAATTCTTTTTTTTTGCGCCATTATTTAACTTGAAAATCATTTATATGTCAAATTAAACAAGGCTTTTAAAATGCAAAGGAACTTCTAATTCAGTATAAAGTTCAAATGAGTATCCAACTCCTTAATTCGTGTTACTCAGCCACATCTATGGATCATATTCATGGGATTTAAACTACGTGTTCCTTTCATAATAATGCATTTTATTTTGTTTTAATGGGATTTTTTTTCTTTCTTTTTTTTTTTAGAGTATTCGCTGGGCCTTCAGAGTACAGTTCATGTTTTATTGCAGAGCAGGCATGGCTGGGTTTGTGGTGGTCCTCTGGATTTAAACAAACAGCTTCACAACCGGTGTCAGCTTAGTTGAACAAACATCTGGTGACACCTATACACACACACTATATGTGTGTATACTATACCTTCACCGTTCTTATACAAATACACGTGCAGGCCCCCCCCAAAGCACCTAAGTGGTGCTGCTCTGCACCTTAACTCCTGATGTACAGTACATTCATGCTCTAACCTGCATGGGAGGGAATGGTTTACAGTGTGTTCCCTCTGCTACAGCACAAATAACACTCTCTGCATTCTTTGTGCAATGGTAACAGACTACGAAGAGGTCGGGGGTACTAAAGTGGGCTTCTAAGAAATCACCATCAGTTACAGGAATCTAAGATTTTGGTTAAAATCCTGTTTTTAATCACAAACTGCAGACTTCAAGCTTCATTTTTATTGGAGAAGTAGTGCCTGTTGAAGATTCCTCTGTACTTCTATGGCTAGTTAATGCTACTTTAGTGGAGCCAAACAGAAAGACCACCAAAACCCAAACAAGATGTTCGCAAACCAGAAGTACAGAAGGAGCAATAAGTGACTATATATTGAATTCCAGCAGCATTTTAAGTGTGTGTGCATGTATATGTACGTGTGTGCGTGTGTGTATGTGGTGTCTGTTGGGCTATAAAGAAGTATGGGTGAGTCACAGTCGGGACTCTCAGAGTAGAGAGTCATCTGTGCATCCTCCCTCGAGGCCGTAACGGAACTCCTGCAGGTTGGAAACCCCGTAGAAATGGATGAATGCCGCGGCCACGACGAGGACGTGAAAAATCTGATGAGAGTGGAACTAGAAGGAGCGAAAGAGAGGCGCGAGTATCAGTTTCATTCGGTAGAATTTGCCAAACAAAACAAACCCATCTATTGTCTTATAGCTGTGTCTGAACCTGCTCCCTCGTCCCCCCACAGAGTAAAATTAACAGCTGTGCACTCCAGTGAGGTGTAATTTAAGATTTCAGTCTTTTCTGAACAATCACTGCAGCTGACAAAGTGGAGGGAACATCTGTATCTTTTTGGAACCAACAAAAAAAAACCTTGAGTACTGACAAATACAAGAGTGCACGGCCAAAGTCAGAGAACATTTTAAACTGTATTTCATCTAGTTGAAATGTCCTCCTGCTTGTGTTAAATAACATTTAACATTTGAGAACTTTGACTTTTTTTTATTATATTAAAAGAAGAGTCTTGTATGTTGTTTTGGCTCCGAAGCAAAGATGAAGCACTGCACTGTAAAAATGTCTAAACACGGCAGATTTTACCCTCCATCAGGGCAAATGAGCATCTTCGCTGTTTGTGCAGCTAACACCTGACTTTCCCAAGTTCTTTTATGTAATGCAAACACATGAAATACTTACCCAGATGTCACACTTGCCAGGAAAATAGCGCTCAGGGATCCTGGCTGCATACAGACCGGCACCAGTGATATACATGGCGCCCATCAGGTAGAACCAACCCATCTGGCCGACCGTAGTGGCCTTAACAAAGCCCTCCTCTATGGTGAAGTGCATGGTGGGTACAATGCCGCTTAATCCAAGACCCATGAACACACCTGAAAGAAGAACTGGACTTCATTTTCTACATATTACCAGACAGCACAGCAGTTATTCATAACCAAACAGCTGCAGAGAAAACACTGTGCATGTTATCTTCGACCGGTCAGCACCTGCTCTTGTAGGTCTGTGACGAGGTGTAGAGAACCGGTCCCACTGGGCCACTATGATGGCGGCAATGCCGAGGACGCAGACAATGGTGAGGTAGATAAGTCGAGGCTGAGGGGAACAATAGAACGAGTAGTACAGCCAGGGCACGAAGGAGCCCATGATCAGGAGGGCAATGCCCGAGTAGTCAAGCCTGAAGAGAAGAGGGTGACAGAGACAGAGAGAGACAACAGCTGAGAGGTTTTTCACATGTTTCTAAACAAATATATATTTATACATGGTTAGAAATATAAAACAACTCTGCAGCGAGCTTTTGATTATCGACATTTTCACACAGGAACTGTGATCAACATCATCGATCGTAAAGTCTATCCCAAGTTAATTTAAACTCATAGTGGTCTGTATATTTCAAATTGTAGTTGGTTTAATAAATACTTTTTTTTTTTAAAAAGGAAGAAAAATTGAGGTCTGAACGCTTCACACTGCGTCACATCACCCACAAGTCACAAGTGCTGGCAGCCTCGAGCAGTTCAGGGTTCAATTACATGCTCAAGGACATTGGACACATAGACAGGAGGGGTCAGGGGTCAAATCGCCAACCTTCTACTGATTACTGCAGCAATCACACGTCGGAGAATAATTTTCTAAGAGCATAACTCTGAACTCTGAAGAGCGTTGGAAGAGAAAGCTCCTCATCCTTCAATACAAACACTGTAAATTCTTCTAATAAAATAAATCCACTAACACAGATCGCTCTATCATCGTTGTTAGTTTTGGCTGAACTATGGACCATTTTTCTGAATTACGACTACGAGTGTAATCCTCGTTAATTTAACTGAACTCTAGATGGCAAACTGGAGCTGCACATCCAGCGTGAAGACGCCTGAAATTAAAAACCTGCCAACTCCGAGAGCAGGAAAACAGGAGAGACAGTTACAAATGATTCCTTTAAGACATACAAGACAAGCGTGTGAGAAACAGTGTTTGGTGGTGTGTGTGTGTGTGTGTGTGTGGCCTTACTTGGAGAAGGTGCGAGACACTTTCTCAGAGTGGCAGTAGACGGTATGAAAAAGCCAGGAGAAGCTGAGGCAGAGCACAGCTCCCAGGAAGAACATCCCGAACACTACCTTCTCTTGCAGCGGAGCCATAAAATACATGTTGGGCCTCAGCATGGTTAACGTGCCCAGACAAATGAATAAGATGAGCCCTGAGGGGGAGGAAAAAACAGGCAGTTTTAACAAGAGTAGAGACAGGAGGAGAGTTAAACTAACGTGTAGTTGTAAACAAAACTAGAGTTTGCTGCTAAAATTTGGTTCAAACAGTTCTGAGGTTTTTTTCTCTCACCTAACAGGTGAGTCCAGATGTTTCCTGTTTCAGTGTGAATTCTGAAGATGCTCCCAAAGCAGGCCCGGAAAGAGGGCATAGGGGGCCGATGTCCATGCAGGAGGTAATCGTTGTCTTTAAGCCACTCTGGCAGGACATGAAAAGGGATGACCCTCCAGCGTCCCTCCCAAACCTGAAAAACAAGCATAGCTTTCACTCACGCAGACAGACATTTGCAATTGTTATGGCTCGAGAACAGAAACCCTGCGAGGCTGACAAAGAAAATAATGCATTTAAATAGACGATTACTTAACATGCAGTTTAAATATCTAAAGATCTTTATACTGTATCGGTCTTCTTCTCAATAGCTCTGTGTGTTCTGTATTTTAACTAACAAATAAGTTTGTTGTTTGTTGCAAGCTGACACTTGTGTCCCACGGTATACGACACAAATCCTGCGTCCGCCGTTGAGTCATAAAAAATACCCATACATGACTCACTTACAGCAGGTCACAGGTTAAATCCTGGTTGTTGCTATTCACCTGAACCTGCTGCTGTGTGTCTGTGTTAAACTCACTGCTAATCCGCAGAATTACATTGGACCTCGTCTACACCTTTAAGACGACGAGGGTGTTGAGTTGCAGCTCGTTCAATATTTATGCTGGTTCAACATTACAGTCTATTTCCATTCATGTCCGAAGGTTTACCAACCGACGTAAGTTACTGCTGTAATTACATTAACTATATTTTATTAAAAGGAACCTGTGTCCATTCTCTTACACAAAAAGCTGAGGTTGGTAGAGGAAGTAAAACCAGACTGGATAAAATGTGCTGATCTGTCCACACCAACCTCAGGTTTATTTTAAGTCCCTGCACAAAAGCACAAAGCGTTGACTGGCTTTTTCAGCCAAGTAAGACCTTGGATTGTTGCTGTAAACTCATAAAAGTTTTGCATTAATCAAACCGAGGTGACATTTTTTTTTTTTTTTACCTTGTGTACAAATTCCTCCATCTTCTCCATGGCGTGGTGAGCCTGAAGTGGTAAAGTCAGGACCTCTCCCACCTCATCGTCCTCCTCTTCCTCGTCGGCGAGCATCGCGGCCCCCTTCAAAAAAAGAGATGACGCTGAAGCTACTGAGCCATAACATAAGAACTTTTTCTCTAGGAGTCGTCTGAAACAGTCCTACCTCTGGATGGGCGCCTTTAGATGCTGCCTGTCGCCCCCCTCCCTCCTCCAGCAGTGGCCCCAGCTCCATCAGCTCAACATCTGGGACATGGCAGTCCTCAGAGATCCGGCAGTCTGCATCACTTGCAGACCCGTTTCGGCCTGACATAGGGAGACTGCCTGATGATCCACTCACAGTCTCTGTATTCGGCTTCAGATGGTACAGATGGTTCAATTTCCTCCTGAGCAACCAGAATCACAATCAACTTTACTGACTAAAGTATGTTCACATATTCAAGAAATCTGACCCTCTGCTCTCGAGATCTCTTGATATATACTCTGTACTGCAGAGAACACATTTACTGGAAGACACAAATATAGACATAGAGCTAAACATAGACAACCAAACATAAACATGATCACCGTTATATACAGACAAGTCGAGGTGGAAAACAAAAAATGAGATTCTTAATCTTGATGGGACTCTCCTGGTTAAATAAATCTGCATACAGGTCAGATTGTTACACTGCACACAAAGCTGGAAATCATATAGTAGGCCTATAGATAATGATATATTGTTAGTCGATCCATTATTATTGGTTAATTATTGACAATCTTCTTCATAATGGAATTTCGCCTGATAAATGCATCCAATCGTTGACCTCAGACCTGGTTTTGAAAGAGGATCAGATCTAAATAAGAGAGTATTTTTCAAAGTATATCATGTTTTTTTTTTTTGTTCTAGCCGGTGACTTGTCCAGGCTGTACCCTGCCTCTCGCCCCAGAGTCAGCTGGGATGGGCTGCTCCAGCCCCATCGTGACCCTGATGAGGATAAATGGTTACAGAAAATGGACGGATGGATGAATGTCTTAATGTCTTAATAAGGAGAGATGGTCTGATGTGTATTACCCTGTATTTAAAAGACAAACACAGAGTTTACAGGTTTAAGTTTCTATTCTTTGCTCTATTATATCTTTTGCAACTGCATGACCGTTATCTGCTATTGCAGCCCCAATATTATTATTATTATTTTCTATTTCAAGAATATCTTAGATGTTATTTCTTATTTATGACTATCCTTTATCTTATCCATCGTTTGTATTGTGAGCTGCTGTTACCAGTGAATCTTATTAAATCTTAACAAACAGACCAGGCCTGATGTATTTTACACATATTGGTGATCGCAGTTAATAGGTTGTTCTGTACACATGTACAGTAAATATACAGTGTATACAGCCCTAAAAATGGATATTAGGGACATACTGTTGTACTAATGTGTATACTACAACCAGGGGTCTTCAACCAGGGGTCCGTGACCCCTAGGGAGTCCGCAGAGGTACTGCAGACAGGTCGTCAATTTTTTTGTCATAATAATTGACAATTTTCACCAAAATAATCTGCGAGAAAAAAATAAATTAATATACAATAATAAGATACTTTTGACATATATATTTATATAAGTTATTCCATTATGCATGAACATTTTTATCAATCATAAACACATACAGGTTATAAATAGGCAAATAAATAATGTGAAATAAATGATAAATAAATAAATAAATGTCTCTGTTCTGTCTCATCCAAAGGGGCTGAAGAAGGCAGAAGCTCCCTGTTCAGTATAAACATTTTAAATGATTTATTATTTATTTGACTAGATTTGTCCTGAACATTTCTCTGACTGCTGATTTAAAATCGATTATTAATAATCTGTGATTAATCGAGCAGAAACCCAACAACAACAACAAGAGGAGAACAAAGGAGTGTGTGAACTCAGCACACACACACACACACACACACACACACAATAAAAAAATCATCGGTGGACAATTATAAGGAGACAAACAGACATGAGACACAAACAAACAAACAAACAAACAAACAAACAAACGTTGGAGCTCGTCTCAGCTGCCTCGGACAGACGGACGTTGGTTAGCACCGCGTCACATTAAACAACAAAAAAACACAAAAAAAACCGTAAACAACCGCAAGATACCGACGACCTAACGTTACTGTACCGGCTCGTTACACTTCACAGAGAGTAATCTGATTACATTTGGTTCGGTTTATAAGTCAGCGGGTCATTTATCGGCGCTAACGTTACCTTGAAGCTAGCTGTCGCTAACCAGCCGAGCAGGCGACACAGGTTTGTCAAAATAAAAAACCTTCACGACGACGCCGACACGAAACATTCATCTACAAAACAACCACACGTCTAACTGTAGTAATTCAAATGAAATGGACCTCGGTTACCTGACAAGGTAGCTGTCCAAAAAACACAGGAGGCAGGAAGGTGAATTATTTATCGATGTGCGAAAACACACACAATCCGTTCCGGAAGTTCAGACCTCTTCCGTAAACCTAATCCCTAATGTTTGGTTGTGTTTTTCAAAATAAAAGCACCAACTGACACGCACAGAGAAACGACAAAACAAAAGCATTCATTTGTTTAGATTTGCTTATTGCAGGGGTGTCCAAACTTCTTCTTCTTCTTCTTTTTCTTAAAAAGTGGGACAATGTGTCATTTGTTCAATTTTGTTACTGTCTACAGTATTTATGACTATCCATTACTCTATGTACTGGCTTAATTTGTCTTTAACTAGTTTTATTTATTTACTTTTTTCTTCCTTCTGATGTATTTTATTTTGTTTTGATCAACACTTTGGACACTGCCAGTTTGCTGTATATACTTCTGTACAATATATTTTATTTCATTTACTATTTTGATATTGTATTATGTATGGTTTGCTTTTTATAATATATTTTTATTCTTATGTTGTCTATTGTCACTGTGTGTAATGCTGCTGCACTGTAATTTCCCAGCTTGGGATAAATAAAGTATATCTATCTATCTATCTATCTATCTATCTATCTATCTATCTTGTTGTATTTAATTGTGCTATATAAATAAACTGACTTATGACTTAATTATCTTTTTTTATTGTTTGTTTTATAAAGATGACAATATCACCAAATGTAAGCCAGTCAGGTGTGAACAAATCTAAAAAAAATAAATAAAAGTTCTTCATTTCTTTCACACCTGGAGTCAGATAACAAAAGAATAAGTTATATGGAATATGTTAAACTGGCATGAAGTTGATACAAATCTGAACCTCATGTTCATTTTAAACATGACTTGTTATTCATTCATTCATTCTTTCTTTATTCACACACACACACACAACATATTAACATCCAGTAATTGTCATTATATAAACTTAAAAGAAAAGAAGATTGTATACCTGTGTGTGAATCAGGCCTACTGTAGAAGCTATCTAAAGCTTATTGAGGGAGCCTGTGTACATGCAGAACAAAACAAGACAATACATGGAACATTAACAGACATTAGACAACATGGTCCCCATACATACCAACAGTAGCTTTATCAGAGGTTGCAGCTCTCTGTATAAGAATTAATCTGCTTAATTTTCAGCTTCTTCTTGATTTTCAAACTCTCACTGAGCTCGTTCCAGATCTGCTATCCCCTGCATGCAGGAGACGAGCTGGAACTTTTTAAGTCTTCTTTTTTTCCCCCAGTGATTAAATGTTTATTTCTGGTATCATATGAATCCCGAGGATGAGGGATGAGTGATGCAAAGTCTGTGAACATTTAAGTTTAAAACGCTTTAAATCACTCTTGCTCTTTTAGAAAGTCATATTTTGTGTCACATCTACAGATATAAAATAACACAGCAGTTATGTTCTTAGAGGTTCAAATGCTTCGTGTGTCAACCAAAAAAAAAGACAATCCAAGCGGCCATAAATAATTATGAAAATGAAGCTTCAGGCATTTCAAATATGAGATAGTGGTCACTTGGACCG